>NC_134358.1:157141611-157466472 GCF_048569485.1 Anomaloglossus baeobatrachus | reverse complement strand
CCTATGTCTCGGAGACCGACAGGCTAACGGTCTTACACTGGGGTCATACCTCAAAAACAGCCGGCCATGCAGGCCAGAAGAGAACATGGGGTGCGATTGTACGCCATTACTGGTGGCCATCTCTTCGCACGGACGTCGCCGCCTTTGTCTCTGCCTGCTCCTCTTGTGCCAGAAACAAGACGCCCAAACACCTCCCACATGGCCGCCTTCTGCCTCTGCCGATACCTTCGATTCCGTGGCAACACATAGCAATGGACTTTATTACGGACTTGCCATTGTCATCCGGGCACACAGTCATATGGGTCGTGGTGGACCGGTTCTCAAAAATGGCCCATTTCGTTCCTATGGCTGGACTGCCCTCTGCTCAGGAACTCGCGGACGCTTTTATACAACACATCTTCCGCTTGCATGGCTTTCCATTACACATCGTATCAGACAGAGGAACTCAGTTCACCTCCCGCTTCTGGAGGGCTCTCTGTAACCATCTGGGAGTGACTCTGGACTTTTCATCTGCATACCATCCTCAGTCTAATGGCCAAGTAGAGAGGGTCAATCAAATCTTGACCTCATTTCTACGTCACTATGTTAACGCCCATCACGACGACTGGTCCGCTCTTCTACCTTGGGCTGAATTCTCCCACAACCACCACATCAGTGAGTCGTCCTCCAGCTCTCCCTTCCATGTTGTTTACGGACTTCAGCCTTCCATCCCATTGCCTGTATCCCCCTCTTCGGATGTCCCTGCTGCAGATACAGTAGCCCGTGACTTTGCCACCATTTGGGACTCTGTCAAGGTGTCTCTAGGACGTGCTTCCCTGCGGATGAAGAGACACGCAGACAAGAAACGCCTGGATCCTCCGTGTTTCTCTCCTGGAGACCTCGTCTGGCTTTCTTCCCAGTACGTCCGCCTGAAGATACCTTCATACAAGCTGGGTCCTCGCTACATTGGGCCGTTTAAAGTCCTCACCAGGATCAATGAGGTCTCCTACAAGCTGCAGCTCCCGGCCACGATGAGGATACCCAACTCGTTCCACGTCTCCCTGCTCAAGCCGGTGGTCCTTGGTCCCTTCTCCGCTGCTGCCAGTCCAGCTCCTCCACCTATTGCCGATGATGACATCTATGCGGTAAGGGATATCGTGGCCATGAAGACCGTACGAGGTCGGCAGTTCTTCCTGGTGGACTGGGCAGGGTATGGTCCTGAGGATAGGTCCTGGGAGCCCAGGGAGAACGTAGGCACTCCTCTTATCCGTGCCTTCATGTCCCGGTTGCGGGGAGGGGGGCGTGGGGGGGGGGGGTACTGTCACGCTCCCCGGGTCCTCGGCTCCCCTCCCCGGGTCCTCAGCTCCGCTCCCCGGCTCACCTGCCACGCTCCCCTCGTCCCAGCCTCCGGTGCCCGTCCTCCATAGGTCCTCTGGTCGCCGATCCCGGCGTCCGACATCTTCCCAGGCCCTGGCCGGCTCTCCTGCGTCCTCCTCGCAGCCTCCTTCCCTGGCTTCTGGCACCCGGGCCGCGCGCATGCGCATTAGGGCACGCGCGCGGTCACTGACCCTTTCTTAAAGGGCCAGCGTCCAGTAACAGGAAATGAGGTTAGTCAGGTTCAGGGTATAAAGGGGGTTCTTGTCCAAGGGGGCGGGGCCTGATCTTCGTGTTCCCTGAGCTAGGAGTCAGGTCTCCTGGTGTTTATGTGCCTGTACTCACCTATCTCTCTTTGTAGAGCCGTACCTGCCTCGCCATCCAGTCTGCCGTATCCCGAACCCCGCACGCTGTCCGTCTGCCATCCGACAGCACCTGCCATCTCGGATCCCTGCGGTGACCCGTCATCTTGCTCCAGAGGTTCCGGACTCCGCCTGATATCATCTCGGCCTCCGAACCTGAGCTACGTCACCAAGACTACCTTCTGTGACTCCGTGGTCCCAGGGACTCCTCCGCTGTCTTCACTTGCACGGACTATCCTGCTGCCCTTCAGTGCTTCAGCTGCCGGACTCCCTACCTCCATCTTAGAGTTCGGTCCAGTGGATCCACCTCCTGGGTCTGCCCGACCGCCCGGCCGTGACACATGCGCTGATGGCAGTTCCAGGCACATAGCAATGACAATAAATGGCTGCCGGCCTATCAGAGGCCACTTGCTAACATGCGTGATCTTTGAAAGGCCGGTGACCATTGAACATCACTGCTATGCACTGCATGCTGACATCAGTGCCTAGCGCATAGCAGTGAAGTTGGATGGCCCATAGGCCTGTTCTAACAACTGCAGTTACCGCCACCGAGGACAAAAGACCCATCAGGGGACCACCGCTGTCAAGTCAAGCCAATCAGACCCTGGTTGTGAGGGGCCCCTCTCCCCTCTGTGCCCCGGAGCAGCTGCACTGGCTTTATGCCCTCCACTGATCCTACCATTGATAATAGGTATCCTATTGTAATCAACATGCATTCTCCTTGATGGAAAGGGAATTTGTCATTAGGGTTATGCCATGACATTTGATAGCAGCATGATGTAAAGACAGATCCTTATTCCGAACTTTACCACTTACTTGTCTGCGGGAGACCCATAGTCCTCTAGTGATAATCTCCTGCTAATAAAACACTGATTGTTTTGAAATTAAAGCACACATCCAGGTAATCAGTCTCTCAGCCCTTACATTATGATGTTGTCAAATTAAACAGCAATACCAGTTGACAGATTCTCTTTCATGGTATAAGATGTCATAACTACCTCTTGCCTTTTTTTTAGTATTGTAGTCATTATTAATTGTATTTCCTTGTTTTAAAAAAATGCCACTAAAATGACAAATCACCACAAGAAGAAATATCTGAGAAAATTACTTATTTTGAAGTGATGGCTGGAAAAAGACCATCTGTTGTACATTTAACAATCAATTATGTGAACTAATCAGAATGATTTGCAGATTTTAAATACATTCACATAAATATATGCAGGAAAAGTAGAATTTTGTGACAGTAACTTCCTTTATAACTATTTAGTCATGTGCTTCTACCTAAAGTGTCTTCTGTGAATTAAAAGTTTTTATCTACTGTTGATTTTTTGGCAATCTTTTGAAAATGAGGTGTGAAATTTTGCAATGCTCTATTGGTAAAAATGCCTTCTAGCAATCTGTTTTTTAGCTAGGAGGCATTTATTCCAAAATAGATTTCTTGAGGAACATTGCCATTCAACAATTGCAACAAATAGTATAGAAAATTCATGGGTTTATTGTGCAGGGGACAAAATAAAAAAGAAGTTCTACTCATTAAATCCAAAAGAATAGGCATATAATATTGACACTCTCAGCAGTTTATAGATGACCACTATTCACTGTTCATTCCTTGTTAAAAAACAATGGCTTGTTAATTCACTTTTTAATTAAAGTTTTGCTTTAAGTGCGCTCTTACTATACTAATTTCCTAGTGTTTGATGATTTTTTTTAATCTTATGCTTGTTGTCTAACCGAGGTGCCTATGGCCAAAATGTAGAATTGACTCTAGCAACCCACAGAACAATTACAAGAAAATAATTATTAGGTGTTATTCCCTTTAGAGAATCAGCTGTAAAATACAGGTGGATAAAGTGCCCTCACCATAACTGCCATGTATAATTATGGTGGTGTGCATTAAAGGGGTTATTTGGTAAAAACTAGTTATTATTTTTCTAAAGATTAGGTGATATCTTTAAGATTGGTTGGGGTTCCACCACTGGGACCCACATCTTTCCAATGAACAAGAAACTTTAATCTCCAGCGGGACAATTTTATTCCAGCTTCAGAATGGAGTGGCAGATTGAATATCTGAGCATCACTCAATTCAACCTATTTAGGGCTGCCAGAAAAATCTGAGTGCTAGGCAGCCACATAGTGAATGACTGGATCAGTGGTCACAGATGCCACTCCATTCTAATGGGATTAAAAGTTCTTCATTCTGCTGATCAGTGCGGTTCCCAGCAATCCACTATTCCAAAACTTATATACCAATTATGAAAAACCAAACAATTTAGGTATAGCATAAGTTGATATATGTCTAAATGTAAGAACATCTTCACACTGTGGCCATTTCACATAAGAAAAGCACAAAATGAGCATATACCTGTCACGAGTGTCTCCCGCAATTGAGAGATGCGTGATGGTACTGTGATCTGAGCACCACTCATTATAGGGTGGCTCAGCATATTAACACTAGAACTACTGAGGTAGTCATTTTGACTACTTTCCACCATGTATTTCTATATAGGTGTCACGAGTCCAGTAGTTCTAGTGTTAAATGTATTTGCTTTCTGTTGGCACTTCAGGAGTTAAATGTCAGTTTTTTCCTGCTAGCAGCTCCTTGCTAATAACCTTATGTGCAGCCAGTTTGTTACCCTTCCCATCTCCTTTAAGTAACCTCTCCATCTTTCAGCTTCCACTGGAAATAGAATCTTCTGTACCTGACCACCTAGGTGGCTGCACGTCTCAAGGAGCTGCTGGACTTCTGCTCTGCTGCCTTTTCTTTTGTTGGAGTTGTGCTGTTGCAGCTTTCAAGTTTGTGATGTGTTGTGTCCCCCTTTCTCTCTACCTTTTTCTGCCTGTTTATTAGTACAGTGGTGTGGCTAGTGTGTCCCACCAGCCATTACACTAGCCAGGGTGTTTATAGGGTTAGTGAGGGAATAGGTATCTGGATCGCCAACAAGTTGAAATACCTCATATAGGGACGCTAGGGACGCTAGGGAGCTCAGGTAATAGCTTGAGGTGAGGTCTCCACTCACCTCTCTCCCTATCTCCCTGGATGTAGGGACAACCATTGTAAAAGTACCCCCTTATCCCCCTTCTTTGTTAAGTGATGTGTAGTACATCAGGCTTCCGTGGGTCTGAGCACAGCTGTCACGCAGTGTTTTTGGACACTGTCTACTTTGAGCATGACAATACCCTGTAGTAAGTAAATAAGTAAGTAGTAGTGCATGTAAATAGCATAGGGAAATTAGATAACACTGTGTGACCAAAAAGCCACCCTACTGCAACAAGGTGTACCCAGTCAGTATGGTCTTTTTTAACATTAAAACCTTACCTTGTGTCAGGGACATCAATATGAATAACGCCAGAGAAGGAAAGGACCCCAACTACAGCCCCCTGTCCATGGAAAGCTATATACTGTAGATTAAATGCCTAGCTCAGGAGGAACTGTGCCCCTTTTTGTACAAAGTACAAAAAATAGAGGAAAAAGAAAGAAAAAATTAGACAGAGTATAAGTTGGTATATGTGCAATAGTAAGAGCACCTTCACGCTGTGGCCATTTCACAGACAAAACTAAAGAGAAAAACACCACATGAACGTATACCCTATAGTGAGCACATAAGTAAATAGTTGAAGTACATGTAAATAATACAAGGTACTTGGTTAACACTGTTTTATCTAAAAGCAAAAAGCCAATCCAGCATGACAAGGTGTACTCAGTCAGTATGGTCCTACTCTACACTCGCTGGGTTGGGCCACGATGTTCTAACCCCTCATCAGCATGCCCACAACACAATTGTAGGACGCCAATGTGTTGTCATGACTGTCAGCCAGAGGTCAGCTGGGGATCCCATGTCTGTCATCTCCGTAATCCTATGAAAGCCAGCCCGTGGCCAGTGTTCACAGGAGACAGTGATTTCTTCTATAGACAGCAATGAAGTGGCATTGCTGTAAATTGAACAAGTGATCAGGCTATTGCAGGTTCAAGTTCCCTAAGGAACAAAGATAAGGGACCTTCTAGAAAGGTAGTGCTTTTATACACATAATTTACTATATCAGAGACACATAAAGGGTATATTTTGCCTAATTATATTTTGTCAATTACTATTAATATCAGGATTTGAATTTTTAGTGTGCTATCTGGTATATTGTTTGGCCATTTAAAGGGTTATTTAATAAGTGTTAAGATTTATCCCTTTGCCAATGAGTCTTTTATCTGTAGGAAGTGAGTGCAGCTGTTCTCTGAATTAAGCATGTCTGATTTTTTCCAAAAGAGGGGAGAATGATGATTGGTTACAGCATTTATATGACATAACAATGTCAAGGGAGCCCCAGGAGAGACACTAATGCCAACAATTAAACAATGCCTGCATCGGAACTAAGCATAGCTGCTGTTATTTTACAAAGGGGAACATAGTGATTAAGAAGTGGTTGTTCAAGTAGTGTACAACCTCGTTAAGTAGCACACCCTACTCTATGGACTGTCCATTAAGACTTGCATAAAAGACATCAGTCAAGAAGAATCAGGGCATATATTTCTGGAGCAAATGAATAAAAATAAACTTTAATCTGAACACCATGTCTACCAAGCTGAAGATAGCAGCCTGCAGCCACCCAGAATTGTTACAACTATTAGAAGTGAAAATCCCAGCACTTTAGTAGTCTCCTTTCAATTGCCCTACGGTAGTTGCAATCAGGGTCATATAAGGTGTTAATGACAGCACATAACTGCCACTAAGCCCTAGATTAGTAATTGGAAGCATCTATGAGACCCCCCATTAATGATATTGAAAGTGAAAAGAAATAAACCCAGACACCAAAAAAAATTTTGTTTCAATTAAAATACAAAAAAACTTAAAACCTTTCTCCAATTTATCAATCCCAAACACCCAGTTCCGAAGTAATCCACATGAGGTCCCATGACGATCTTGGCTTTGCTACATACTGAAGTCACAGCGCGCGGTCACAGATCATGACTGCAGCTGTGGCTTCAGGCACAAACTGACTGATCCCTTGCTTTGAAGGGTTACTTCACTCAGTTTATTTGTAGTAAACTGACCTCAGGTGACCGCATTGAACTCAGTGACCTCACCTCAGGTGAACGCATTAAGTTCAATGAGACAAGCATCTCCTTTCAGAAAACCATTTTTTTTGCTAAGAGATGCAGATATGGTGCTGAAATTTATACACCAAATTCCTGAACCAATACGGCATTTCCTGACAAAACAATTGCATCAAAAACCGATGTAGTTTTGATGCAATATTTTGCCAGGAGCTGCAGATTAGGTGCTGAAATTTATACACACAATTCCTGCATTAAATTTGCATCTTCTGGACATAAAAATGTATCAAAAGGTGATGCGGTTTTCATGCGGGATTGATACCATTTTTTTGCATATACAGATTTGGTGCAGGAATATGGAGTATAAATTTCAGCACCAAATGTTCATCACTTGGCAAGAAAAACACACAAAAACTGTTTTGATGCCATTTCAGTGCAATAGCATTTTTAATTTTTTTTTTGTTGTTGCCTTTTAAACCAACAACATTACATAATTGTTATGCCTTCCTTGTACGTTATATGCCCTCTATGGAAATGTAGAACTTTGTATATACACGCACTGCTAAAGTAAAATGTATTGTTCTGCTTCATGAACGTTTATTTTCAAAGAAAAAAAAGTACTGATGGCTTTGGTTGATGCAGGTAAAATTGATATATGCATTGTTATAGCTTAAAAATGACAACAAAGTAACAGCCTCTATATTTACATCAGTCAGTCAAGCCTTTAAAAATGCTGAACTCAATGCTTTCTAAATGGAACATAAGGAAAAACATTCTGAAAGCATTTTTTTGAAGTTACTGCTATTTCTAGCACATGCCCAATGCTGTTACTGAGTCAATGAACATTGAAAAGGAAAATAATTATTTCTGATTTATGAATTTTGCCGCGATCCACAAGAAACAGCACAACAGGCACAAATATCCTAAAGGTTAAGTAACTTAAGGCACATTCACAGTGCAGAAGTTTGGTCAGTATTTTACAAAGATATTTTTAAAACAAAAAAGGAATGAGCAAAAAAGCTATTTTACACCGAGGTTCCTCGTTCCTGCGGTGTCACACGTACCGATGTGTGCTTCTGCAGGAACGAGGAACAACATCGTTACTGCTGCAGCAACGATATTCGAGAATCGACCCCCATGTCACTGATGAGCGATTTTGCACGTTTTTGCAACGATGCAAAATCGCTCAAAGGTGACACACGCAACGGCATCGCTAAAGCGACCGGATGTGCATCACAAATTCCGTGACCCCAACAAGATCGCTTGAGCGATGTCGCAGCGTGTAAAGCAGCCTTTATCCCTTATTAAAATTGCTCGGAAAATCGCAATGTCATTCCAAACAAAGTGATATTCAAGTTATGTAATAGCTGCTAACCATTGCAATATGGTTCGATTCTCACTAAACCAGATCTTTCAACTTGTTTAAAAATTATTGCTTGTCAGCATAAAATTTCACCTTGCAGCAAGTCGCTATCACCTCTTCAATACATCCCACTAGAGGAGTGGATTCATCTTTGTGGGCATACATGGGCATGCAAAAAGGCATGCCTACTAAGTTAGAATGTGCTACCATTGGCTGATTTAAAAAATACGTTTGCGTATGGATTATGAATGTCTTTAAAATGCCCACAATTAGAGATGAGCGAACCGGCCGTGGTTCGGCTCGAGTTCGGTTCGTCGAACGGAGGTCTCGTTCGAGTTCAGTTCGGCGAACGTTCGACGAACCGAACTCGAACCAATAGGAAATAATGGGAGGCAATCACAAACACATAAAAATGCATTATAAATGTACACATACAGTTAATAAACATTGCCCTAACACTTACCGGTCCCCGCGATCCCTCCTGCACTCTGTCTCCTGCCGCTATTCCATCCGATGATCGCTGAATCCTCCCGGTGACCAGCACTGCCAGCAGTGATGAAGGACCTATCGTGACATCAAAATAGCCATGTGACCAGTCACGTGGCTATTATCTCATTGGCTACAGACTGGTCACATGGCTTTGACGTCATGTCCTGTCCTAGGTCCTGTCATTGCACTCTCCAGTACACGGTGCACATTTGTGTATCGCCGTGTACCGGCAACATGCTCTAGCACACGGTCAACTCCCCATTCCGTTAGGGACCGGCTGACACAGCCGGTCATTAACGGAGATCACCATTGCCATAGCAACGCAGTTAGCGGTGACGTCACCGCTAACCGCGGCTCCGGGAATTACATGATCGGAGCACCGTTGCTATGGTAACACGTCTGTCAGCGTTACCGCTGTTACCGCTAACAGCCAGCAGCACTGATCTCTCACGGAGCGAAGGCTGCACGCTGCTTCCCGTGCAGCTGTCACGGAGTGAAGGCTGCACGGAAAGCAGCGTCTTCCCCCATGCAGCAGTGATGGAGCAGAGCTGCATTTGTTGAACAAGAAAGACAGAAGACCATGGATCGTGGAGGGCTGACAGTAATAAAGATGGAGTTTCTAATGTGTCTGTGTATTTATTTCTATTAAAGTATTTTTTCTCTGTGTGGTGTCTTTTTTTTAACCCTTTATTGGAGATTCTTAATGGCCGGGTCAAACGTGCCTGACATTAAGAATCTCTGGCTTAATACTAGCTAGTAAAACAAAGCTAGTATTAACTCATTATTACCCAACTAGCCTCCCGGCTTCAGGGCTGTTGGAAGAGTTGGATACAGCGCCAGATGATGGCGCTTCTATGAAAGCGCCATTTTCTGGGGCGGCTGCGGACTGCAATTCGCAGCAGAGGGGCCCAGAAACCTCGGGCTAACCTGTGCTGCGGATTCCAATCCCCAGCTGCCTAGTTGTACCTGGCTGGACACAAAAATGGGGCGAAGCCCACGTCATTTGTTTTTTAATTATTTCATGAAATAAGTGAAATAATTAAAAAAAACGGGCTTCCCTATATTTTTTGTTCCCAGCCGGGTACAAATAGGCAACTGGGAGTTGGAGGCAGCCCGTGGCTGCCTGCTGTACCTGGCTGGCATACAAAAATATGGCGAAGCCCACGTCATTTTTTTGGTGGGCAAAAAACTTCTGCATACAGTCCTGGATGGAGTATGCTGAGCCTTATAGTTCTGCAGCTGCTGTCTGCTCTTCTCCATACAAACAGACAGCAGCTGCAGAACTACAAGGCTCAGCATACTCCATCCAGGACTGTATGCAGAAGTTTTTTGCCCCCTGAAAAAATTATGTGGGCTTTGCCATATTTTTGTATGCTAGCCAGGAACAGCAGGCAGGTACGGCTGCCCCCAACCCCCAGTTGATAATTGTACCCGGCTGGGAACCAAAAATAAAGGGAAGCCCTTTTTTTATTATTTCATGAATTTCATGAAATAATTAGAAAACAAATGACGTAGGCTTCGCCCCATTTTTGTGTCCAGCCAGGTACAACTAGGCAGCTGGGGATTGGAATCTGCAGCACAGGTTGGCCTGAGCTTTCTGGGCCCAACTGCTGCGAATTGCAGTCTGCAGCCACCTCAGAAAATGGCACTTTTATAGAAGCGCCATCTTCTGGCGCTGTATCCAACTCTTCCAGCACCTGCCTGCTATACCTGGCTAGCATACAAAAATATGGCGAAGCTCACGTCCTTTTTTGTAGTTTTTTGGCAAAAAAAATAAAAAATGCTTCCCTGGATTTTCCATTGCCAGTGAAGGTAACACCAAGCAGTGGGGGTTAGCAGCCAGTAGCTGCTTGGATTACCCTTAGCTAGCAATGCATAAAATGCAGCGGGAGCCCATATATATTTTTTTTAATTATTTATTTAAATAACTAAAAACAAAATGGGCTTCCCTGTATTTTGATTGCTGGACATCACAGTGCTGTAAAAATAAATCTTTAAAAATAATGACGTAGCACTCCGCGGTATTTTTGATTCTCAGCGCAGATAAAGCAGACAGCTATGGGTTGCCACCCCCATCTGCCTGCCGTTACCTTGGTTGGCAATCAAAATACAGGGAAGCCCATTCATTTTTTCTATTTAAAAAATAGTTAAAAAAAAATGACGTTGGGTCTCCCCATTTTTGATAGCCAGCTAGGGTAGAGCAGACGGCTGTAGCCTGAAAACCACAGCTGGCAGCTTTACCGTGGTTGGGGATCCAATGTGGAGGTCCCCCCAGGCTCTTTTTTTATAATTATTTTATAAATAATAATAATTACACAAAAAAAAGTAGGGTCCCCCCCAAATTGGATCACCAGCCAATGTAAAGCGGACAGCTGTGGTCTGGTATTCTCAGGGTGGGAAGGTCCATAGTTATTGGGCCTTCACAGCCTAAAAATAGCAGGCTGCAGGCACCCCAGACATTGCGCATCCACTAGATGCGCCAATCCTGGCGCTTCACCCCAGCTCATCCCGTGCCCTGGTGCAGTGGCAAACGGGGTAATAAATCGGGTTGATACTAGCTGTAAAGTCACCTGAGATCAAGCCCAGCAGTTTGTGATCTCATGGCGTCTATTAGATACCCAACATCATAAACTGTCAGTACTAACAAAAAAAAATTGACAAAAGAAATTTATTTGAAAAAACAGTCCCCAAAACATTTCCTCTTTCACAAATTTATTGTAAGAAAAAAAATAAAGGGGTCCCACGATGACTCTGGACCGTCTAAAATATGGGGGGGAGACACTCAGGGAACGTATCCCCCATTTTATAGGAGTGCAGACCCTTCATGTGAGAAGTGTGGGTGCAATGAATCTGCACTCACTCTCCCCGGGTCCACAGCAGCAGAGTCCATGTCGTAATGGTTGCTACCAAAGCTGCAATGCCCTGCTCATGAGGTAAGGGCATGCCTAATCAGGAGAACTATTCTACATTTCCAAATATTGGTATTTGCTGATATTATTGCTATTCCACCTACTATATATTGGGGATAGGATCTTGGAGATGGAATACCCCTTTAAGTCCAGTTATCCAGCTGAATGAATACTTAGACGTAGACGGTCCGTATGTCATCTGTTTGTCATCCGTGTGCCTTCCGTTTTTTTTTGTGTACTACAAAAAACTGAAGGAGGCAAAATACATAAATTTACCCGGGATCCATAGCTTCATCCTACATGAGGCGGTCACATGTTCACTCCAGTGCCATTTTCTACTGCTTTTCACAGCGTAGAGCGCTCTGGTGATTTTCTTGTGCTTGTGCACTTCATATCAGTCTTTTCTGTCATTATAATGGCAGAAAGACACATAATGTCCCACTCTCCTGCATTTTGTAATTTTGCACCCTTTGGTGCCTTTCATGTGGCACTAAGGGGTGCTTAGCTTTGTATTTAGCCAAAAAAATGAAAAAAAAAATGACGTAGGGTTCCCCCTATTTTTGTAGCCAGCTAGGGTAAAGCAGACGGCTGCAGCCTGCAGACCACAGCTGGCAGCCTCACCTTGGCTGGTAATCCAAAACTGAGGGCACCCCACGCTGTTATTTTAAATTAAATAAATAATTAAAAAAAAAAAACACGTAGGGGTCCCCCCAAAATTGGATCCTCATCCCGTGCCCTGGTGCGGTGGCAAACGGGGTAATATATGGGGTTAATACCAGATGTGTAATGTCACTTGGCATCAAGCCCTGGGGTTGGTGAGGTCAGGCGTCTATCAGATACCCGACATCACCAACCCAGTCAGTAATAAAAAAAAAATAGACGACAAACACATTTTTATTTGAAAAAACACTCCCCAATACATTCCCTCTTTAACCAATTTATTAGAAAGAAAAACAAATCCAGGTCTGGTGTAATCCAAGGGGTTGCCATGACAATCCACACTGTCCCAGTCAATGAAGAGTAGGATGTTCCCCATTGGCTGGGAGAGCAGTGCAGTGACCTGAGCTAACATCAATGGGTCAGCCCAGGTCACTGCAGGGGATGACAAGTGCTGCTGTCAGCAAGGTACATTACCTGCGCTGATCTCCTGCACTGCTGACAGCACCTGTCACTGAGTTCAATGATCGCCGCCTTCACAGCCAAGTATCGCGAGCGGCCCATGACGTCACCGCTAGTCAGTCTCGGGTCGGAAGCGAGAGAAGGTGATGTGACAAGCGGCGGCCATGGAGGACAGTGACAGCGCTGAGGTCGGGACTTCATCACCGCAGGTAAGCCGAGCGGGACCATGTGTGCAGAGTGCAGGTGGGCGGAGCCATGTGTGCTGGCGGTGGAGTGCGAAGTGGGTGGCGCTGAGGACGTCAGTGTCGTGGACTGCTTGGCTGGGGACAGGTGAGTGTGAGTGTGTGTGTGTGTGTGTGTGTGTGTGTGTGGGTGTGTACATGCCGCGTGCAGGAGGGGGCGGAGTGAGCTGAGCGGGGAAGTGTGGGTTTCCTGCACGTAACTAGGGTAAACATCGGGTTACTAACCAAAGCGCTTTGCTTGGATACCCGATGTTTATCTTGGTTACCAGCTTCTGGCAGGCTGCCAGCGATGGCTCCTGCACACTGTAGCTGTAAAAAGCCCTGCTTTTTGCTGCTAGAACCGTTCTCGAACGTATCTATAACTATCGAGCTTTAGCAAAAAGCTCGAGTTCTAGTTCGATCTAGAACAGCCCCCAAAATCACTCAAGACGCGAACTGGAGAACCTTGAACCGCGAACCGCGCTCCACTCTACCCACAATTCACATAAACAACACCCCAAGTGCTAAAATCTTGGTCTAATCTTAAGGTGTAATACATGCCTTTATGAATCACTAGTGACTTTCCATTTACCGCAACAGCGATCTTTCTAGCGAACATTAGCTTGTGTAATAATGATCTTGTATGCACGATGACAACGTGATAACTATTCGCTCATCAATTGCTATTGGTAAAACATTTTCCTAATAAAGCCTATAGAAAAGAGCACATTACCATTATTGAAGGACCAATATTACCACCATGCAATGGACCATGTTTACACAGATGGCCTGTAGAATATTATCATGCTGCTAACTGTACAAGAGAATATTTCAATTATCAGACGAAGTAAATTGCAGTTTAAATAACACTAGCGGCTAATTCAACTTTTCTGACATTTCTGCTTTAATAAAGAAATATTCTGAAAATAGACATTTATATAATTTATTGATATACCATAAATGGCTGTATGATATGACAGGCATATATTGTATGTTTTGCAGAAGTAAAGAGAACCTGTCAGGTGCAATATGCACCCAGAACCACGAGGAGTCCTGGGTGCATATTTCTAATCTCTGCCTAACTATTCCTGTATCTGGTAGCATACATAAAGAGATCTTTAGAAAAATGATTAGTCGCCCCTGCCCTCATTCCGCCCTCTTTGCACGTTAGCATGTGTAGCACCCCTGAGCCCCTCAGGGCACTACTAGGTATTGAATCCTCACCAGGATGCAGGGCCTACCCCAAAAGACCTGGAATGCCAGTGCCAGCAACACCTAGACACACCAAAATCCCAGTTTACACTCAACACCAGGGGTAATTGGCTAGTCGGACACAAGGGGATGGCCACCTAGACGGCGGAGCCAGACCAGGGGACTAGACAACCTGGTGGCAGGGGACAGTAGTCAGTCTAGAGGAGTCTTTAGTAGTTAGTGAAAGTGAAAAGACGTGCCTAGAGCTGGGTCGTGTAACAGTGACTCGGGGGCACAGAAGAGTGGTCGCCAGGGCAGGTTCATCCGAGTACTGCTGGGACAAGAGCACCGATGGGGCACAGGGCCCTAGGTCAGGTGACAGTTTCATACAGCCTGGCAAATACCTGCACAGTGAGGGAACCTTCACGGACCTCACTGACCCACAGATCCGGGGGTACCAGCAGTAAAGCAAGGATCAGGGTTCGGGACACAGACCAACCCTACAGGGGCCACACTGCCTGACGTATGGACAAGGAGACTGCCACAAAAAGGGACAGTCGGGCCCCAAACCGCTCCACGCTACGGGAACCCAACCACACTGAGGGTGCCAGTGACAGAGCAACCGAGTCATCAACTGGCACTGGAACTACAGGGACCTGAACCAGCCATTTGAGGTTCAAGAGTGAGTAGAGACTGTTAAGTACAACCCACGGTGTGGCCTCCCTTATTAACGGCAAAAGTCTCCATCATACATCTCCTTGGGCTCAGCCCTGCCTGCGGAGGGCCTACCACCATAGCTGCTATTACCACCAGCCCTAGGGGTAACCAACTGAGCAGCGGCGGTTCCCCCATATTAACAGCAACCCGCACCCGCAGGTAGCGTCACACCAATGACTTTAATCTCCCCCATAAATACTCTCCATTAACAAAAGCACCCAGGGCACGGGACCGGACAACAGCCACCAAAGTGACATTCCCCAGTTATACACTGCCCTGGACTGAATACCCCATTCCCTGGGCGACACAGCTTTTTCTTGGCGTCAAGAACCAGATATGGATTAGACCCGTTAACCAAGGTTACGTTCGCCTTATGGACTGTTATGTGCAAAATCTACTGCCATCTTTATTCCTGTAAAAAAAAAATGGCTGCGACATCACTGTGCCAAAAGCGCGTGAAAAGCTGACTCCGTCCCTCTGAGTGTACAGCATGCAAAAGCGAAACTACAGGAAGCCGGAAGAGGCGCCGGCAGAATGCACCCTGGTGCGCTGGAGGAACAGCAGTTCTGGAAAAAGAGACTAGTGAACCCGCAGAAAGAGACAAGATGTCTGCTCCCATGGACTGGAGACCAGCGTGGCCCAGCCGCGGAACCTTACCCTGGCTCGAAGAGGAGTTGAGGTGGCTGTACCTCCAGATTGAGATACAGATGATCCAGCAGATTGAGGACTGGCATTCGGAGATGATGGGGATGGTAGTGACTGTCTTCACCCAAAAAGAGTAATCCCTGGATGAAGAGCAGTGCCAGGAGCCAGTAAGAGTGCAAGCCTCCCCGGCCCCACTAGTCCCCATGGCACCAGAACCTGTACCACCCTTGGCCACTGACCCGCCGGCATCACCGGAGCCTCCGTCCACAGCCAGACCAGACCAGGCCACAATGCCTCCATCCACGGTCAGACCAGACCCGGCCGCACTACCTTCTCTTTAAAAAAAGTCGCCAGCTGTCCCAGTCCAGGCAGCCAGAGGAGTCGCTGATGACCAGGCCGAGGAGATACCCGCTGATAGTGATCCGGATGTGGACTGTTTGGGTTCGTGGAGTCTGAGGTTTGAGCTGGCGTGCAGCATGGCTAGTGCTGCACAGTGGGCTGTCATGTATGAGGAGGTCGACAAAGCCTGTCAGGCCACCATTCAGCAGCTGGCCCGGGAGCAGCAGAAGCAGGCAACCAGGAGGAAGCAGGTGAAGGCCCGCGATCTGCAAGAGAAGCAGAGCCTACGCCAAGCCAGCTGGGGTGCCCGCAGGGCCCGGTACCAGAGTACCATGGACAGATTCGACCAACAAAAAGGCTACGGCTTTATTAAGGAGCCTGGGAATATTTGTGTCTCGCAGGAACGTACTGGACTACCTGCAATAGGAACATCAAGACCGTGACCTGCACCTGGGTGACGTGGTCACAGCTACCAAACACCATGGAGAGTAGAGCTGGTAGGCCTTAGACATCCAGAAGATCCAAGAACTATCAGCCCCGGTTCCTCGCACTCCTCTTTTATTTCCAAGTACACGTACGCTGTGGTAGCTGCACCAGGCTACCTAAGTATTTGTTGTTATTAGAGATGAGCGAGCCTCTAGAGGCTCGAGTTCGGTTCGAGTTCGGCTCGATGAACCGTTCGACGAACCTCTCGAGCCCCATTGAAACCAATTGCAGGCAAACACAAACACATAAAAACACATTATAAATTTACACATACAGTTAATAAACATTGCCATAACACTTACAGGTCACTGTCACGCGTCCTGCACTCTGTCTCCCGCCACTTTTCCTTCCGATAATCGCTGCATCCTCCCGGTAACCAGCACTGATGATAGGACCTTCCGTGACGTCAAAAAAAGCATGTGACCAGTCACATTTCTATTATTTCATTGGCTACAGACTGGTCACATGGCTATGACGTCATGCTAGGTCCTGTCATTGCACTCTCCGGTACGCGGTGATCGTTCCAGCATCTCCGTATACCGGCGAAGTGCTCTGGCACATGGTCGACTCCCCATTCTGCTTCCCCGTTCCATTATTCACCGGCTGCCACAGCAGGTCAATAATGGAGATCACCGTTGCTATAGCAACCCGCCTGTCAGCGGTGACGTCACCGCTTACAGCCTGCAGCCTCTGCTCACTGACTGAGTGAATAGACTGCAATGCACAGGTAGCAGCAGCATCCTTCCTCCCATGCAGCGCTGTCTGATGTAGCAGAGCTGCATGGGTTGAAGGCGAAAGAAGAAAGAATACCATGGATCGTGGAGAGATGAGAGGGATTAATAAACATGGCGTCTCTAATGTGTCTGTGTATTTATTTCTATTAAAGTATTTTTTCTCTGTGTGGTGTATTTTTTTTAACCCTTTATTGGAGATTCTAATGGCCGGGTCAAACTTGCCTGACATTAAGAATCTCTGACTTAATACTAGCTAGTAAAACAAAGCTAGTATTAACTCATTATTACCCAGCAAGCCACTCGGCTTCAGGGCAGCTGGAAGAGTTGGATACAGCGCCAGATGATGGCGCTTCTATGAAAGCGCCATTTTCTGGGGTGGCTGCGGACTGCAATTCGCAGCAGAGGGGCCCAGAAAGCTCAGGCCAACCTGTGCTGCGGATTCCAATCCCCAGCTGCCTAGTTGTACCTGGCGGGACACAAAAATGTGGCGAAGCTCATGTCGATTTTTTTTTAAATTATTTCATGAAATTTATGAAATAATTAAAAAAAGGGCTTCCCTATTTTTTTGTTCCCAGCCGGGTACAAATAGGCAGCTGGGGTTTGTGGGAAGCCGTATCTGCCTGCTGTACCTGTCTAGCATAGAAAAATATGGCGAAGCCCACGTCATTTTTTGGTGGGCAAAAAAATCCTGCATACAGTCCTGGATGGAGTATGCTGAGTCTTGTAGTTCTGCAGCTGCTGTCTGCTCTCCTGCATACACTAGTGAACGGAGCATACTGAGCCTTGTAGTTCTGCAGCTGCTGTCTGCTCTCTTCCATACAGACAGAGAGCAGCTGCAGAACTACAAGGTTCAGCATACTCCATCCAGGACTGTATGCAGGAGTTTTTTGCCCCCCAAAAAATTAACGTGGGCTTCGCCATGTTTTTGTATGCTAGCCAGGTACAGCAGGCAGCTACAGGATGCCCCCATCCCCCAGCTGCCTATTTGTACCCGGCTGGGAACCAAAAATATACGGAAGCCCTTTTTTTTTTAATTATTTCATGAATTTCATGTAATAATTTAAAACAAAAATGACGTGGGCTTCGCCCAATTTTTGTGGCCAGCCAGGTACAACTAGGCAGCTGGGGATTGGAATCCGCAGCTCAGGGTGCCCAAGCTTTCTCGGCACCCCTGCTGCGAAATGCAGTCCGCAGCCGCCTCAGAAAATGGCGCATTCATAGAAGCGCCATCTTCTGGCGCTGTATCCAACTCTTCCAGCTGCCCTGGTGATGGGTGGCTCGCTGGGTAATAATAGGGTTATGGCTAGCTGTATATTATCAACTGGCCCTAAGCCCGAAATTCATGGTGTCACGCCAATATTAGACATGGCCACCATAAATTTCTAGTACATAAAAAAAAAACAACACAGAGAAAAATATTTTTATTAGAAATAAAAACAACACAATTAGTGACTCCATCTTTATTGAAATAAAGAACCCCCCTCCGCAGTAATCCTGGGTCAAGGGTCCCACGCCATCCAATCCGGATCCAATATCATCTGATCGGTTTGCTGGAAGGCAAAGCGATCAGATGATGTGTCAGGTTCAAGGGCCTGAATCACATGACACAGCAACTGATTGTATAAACGGCTTTTATACAATCAGATGATGCATCAGTGCAAAAAAAAAACCAAAACAAACTACCCACTTCTGTGCAGACTCCTGTCCGACAGCATCAGCTGGTAGTTTAGCCGGCCGGGCGGTAAAAAGCCGGCCTCACCGCTTGACTTATAGTGTCAGCTGATTCCGTCAGGTGACCACATCAGCTGATCATCGCCAGGTCTGAGAGAGAGAGAAAGAGGAGAGAGAGAAAAGAGAGAGAGAAAAAAAATAGAGAAAAGAGAAGAGAGAGAGGGAGAGAGAAGAGGAGAGAAGAGAGAGGAGAGAGAAGAGAGAGAAGAGGAGAGAAGAGAGAGGAGAGAGAGAGGAGAGAGAGAACAGAGAGAAGAGAGGGAGAAGAGAGAGGGGAGAGAAGAGAAGAGAGAGGAGAGAGAAGAGAGAGAAGAGGAGAGAAGAGAGAGGAGAGAAGAGGAGAGAGAGAGAGAAGAGAGAGGAGAGAGAGAAGAGAGGAGAGAACGAGAGAGAGAGACTGACTGAGACTGACTGACTGACTATCTGAGACTGACTGACTGACTGAGACTGACTGAGTGACTGACTGAGACTGACTGACTTACTGAGACTGACTGACTGACTGAGACTGACTGACTGACTGAGACTCACTGACTGACTGAGACTGACTGACTGAGACTGACTGACTGAGACTGACTGACTGAGTCTGACTGACTGACTGAGTCTGACTGACTGAGACTCACTGACTGAGACTGACTGAGACAGACTGACTGACTCTTTGAGACTGACTGACTGACTGAGACTGATTGACTGACTTACTGACTGAGACTGACTGACTGACTGAGACTTACTGACTGACTGAGAGTAAGAGATAGAGCAATGCAGCCTCATTCTGTGAACTGTTCCGATTTTAGAGGTTTGGCTCACAGCTGATGTCCGACTCCTCCCCTCAGTGCATAATTAAATTAAATTAGTATTATAAATAAGTAATTCTAATTTAAAAATAATAATTACATTTTTTACCGGGACAGCCAGGGGGCTAAAACTCGTGAACTAATGCTTCTTAGGCGAGCACTCTAACCATTTAGCTACTAGCACTAATGAAAAACATAGGCAAATTTGGTAATCTTGACTTCTGCATTGCCGACTGAAGTCTCAGATTACAGTGCGATTCTCTTCATATGTTACATGTAGAGGACACAGAACGATCCCTGTCATCTTCATGTGAAAAAATACCCTGGAGACAGGGGAAGATAGAAAGAGACAAACGCGGCGCCAATCTGAGTGTAGTGAGTTTTTTATATATCAAGGTGTCTTTATATATAAATATTTCTTTACTTATTTGTATATTGGTCCAGTCATATGACCAAAAATCATCCAATATGTTCCACCATTGGTAGCAGGAGCGCCGCAAGACTGGTAATTGCCTTTGGAGTGTCATCTTCATGTAGCAGAGCTAGCAGAGCTGACAGTGTCGTGTGGATTACTTCAGACCTGGATTGTTGTTTTGGGATTAATAAAATGGTGAAAGAGGATGGCTTTTTGTCTTTTATTCCAAATAAGGATTTTTCGCTGTATGTTTCTTTACTTTCACTTTCAGTTTAATCATGGAAGGTGTCTCGGGGAGACGCCTGGCATGATTAAACTCATTATTATCCCGCTTGCCACCGCACCAGGGTAATTCAGGATGAGCTGGGTGGAGTCCCGGGACTGTCGCATCTAATGGATGCGGCAATTCTGGGCAGCTGCCTGCTGATATTGTTAGGGTGGTGGGCTCCCCATACCGTTGCGCTCCTCATCCTGACAATACCAGCCTCCAGCCATGCCGCATTTTTTTTTATTTTTTTTTTTATTTATTTATTTATTTTACTGCACGATATAGACCCGCCCGCCGGCAGCTGTGATTGGTTGCAATGAGACAGCTGTCACTCATCGTGCGGACGTGTCTGACTGCAACCAATCATGGGCACCGGTAGTGGGGAAAAGCACAGAATAACTGATTGAAAAATGAAGCGGCAGCCATTTTCAAAAGAAGAAAAGACGGCGCAGATTTGTGACAGCCATGCAGCGAGGCGCGAGTAGGAAAGAGAGAGGGATTGTGCTGGACGCAGGACACATGCAGATAGCAACGTGTGCCCATAGCCTTACTGTGAAAAGCCTTGCTTTTGTTGATCGAACTGTTCTCGAACCTAACTCGAACTGTCGGCTTTTAGCAAAAAGCTCGAGTTCGGGCTTGAGCTCGAACACCCCTCAAAATCACTCAAACATGAAATTGGCGAACCTTGAACCTGGAACATCGCTCATCTCTAGTTGTTAATGCTGTTTTATATGAAAATGTTGAGAAAAGTTGCATGACCCTGCACAATATCTGAAAGTTAATATAAAAAAGGACCACTGGTCATTGAACTGGGAATGACCCAAACTCTCGCAGTGTACATATGTTGCACCAAGTGTGCCTCCAAGAGTAAACCTGGCCATCAGGACATTGATAGCGCCACCAAGGGGAGAGATCTCTTTATGTATGCTACTCTAGGTTGGGACAGTTAGGCAAGGATTAACAATATGTACCCAGACCTGATTGAGGTTCTGGGTGCATAACTTATCTGACAGGTTCCATTTAAGTGGTTAACGTCTTTTGTGGCACTATCTGTTGTTAAACAACAAAAAGTTGGACTATCTGAAAAAAACACCAAATTTATCACAAATTAATTGTCTTGTCTAGGTTAACACTACATTGGAATCATCTTTTTTTAAAAACTGATTCACTCTTCTCTAAATACTACCAATACTACTATTACTACAACTACCACTCATAATAATGTTACATACTGTCCTTCAAAATGCTAAATAAATTGCTTTTAGTAGTATATGAATTCTGCCAAGTAAATATTAAATGTTTTTAGCATTTATTTTAAGTACTATTTTATTTCAATTACTTTACTTTTCCATTTTATCTGCCAAGTCAATAGAACATAAAAAAAACTAGAACCTCTTCTATAAGGACGTTTATCATGTTGATGCGCTTGGAATTCATTGTGTCTGCTTAATACTCTTTGTTTGAATGACAACTTCAGAATAGCATTTGTGGTCTTCAAAATTATATAGCTTGCAGACAGACATTTATTTATCTGATCCCAAGTTCTCTGTATATGCAGAATCCTTGACGGTGATTTTATTTAAAGCACAGAGGAGATTAAGAACAAGATTAGTTTTATATCAGAGGACTATCATTTAAACAATGTAAAAATGTGTGAAAAGATATTGATCAGGGAATGGTGTGTCAAGGTTGCAGCTTTCTGATAGAAAATCTTTTATTTCTGAAGACTTGATGCATACATATATATTTTGAGCACTAATTTGATCAAAGTTTGGATGTAATGCAGAATTTTATAACATTTACAGGGGCATAATAACTTGTGAAATATTTTGCCCAAATGTGTATAATCTATTTCTGTATATGGATAAAAAAAATATTCTCCAAAAAATATTCTTTTATTTAAAGATTGAATGATTAAATTACCTTTTCACACTATTGTTCAAAGACTCCATCAGAATTTCTACCAGTCTTTTCAATATTCTTTAGAGGAAGAATAGTGTAGTCTGGATTTTATCAATTCTCCAGTATTCAATTGAAAAAAGGCCTGAGATATAGCAGAACTCAGAAACCTAACCCCTCCCACACCACAGCTCTCTGTGTACATTATATATTGACAGAAAGCTTTTAACCCCTTCAGCCCCTGGGCACTTTCCGTTTTTGCGTTTTTGTTTTTTGCTCCTTTTCTTCCGAGAACCGTAACTTTTTTATTATTCCGTCAATCTTGCCATATGAGGGCTTGTTTTTTGCGGGACGAGTTGTACTTTTAAATGAAACCATAGGTTTTACCATATATTGTGCTGGAAAACAGCAAAAAATTCCAAGTGTGGAAAAACTGCAAAAAAAGTGTGATTGCACAATAGTTTTTGGGATGTTTTATTCACCGTGTTCACTATATGATAAAACTGATGTATCTATGTGATGCCTCAGGTCGGTGCGAGTTTGTAGACACCAAACATGTATAGGTTTACTTGTATCTAAGGGGTTAAAAAAAATTCACAAGTTTGTCCAATAAAAGTGGCGCACGTCTTGCGCCATTTTCCGAAACACGTAGCGTTCTTACTTTTTGGGATCTATGGCTCAGTGATGGCTTATTTTTTGCGTCTCGAGCTGACGTTTATAATGGTACCATTTTTGCGCAGATGCTATGTTTTGATCGCCTGTTATTGCATTTTGCGTAAAACTTGCGGCAACCAAAAAATGTAATTTTGGCGTTTGGCATTTTTTTGCCACTACGCCGTTTACCAATCAGATTAATTAATTAATTAATTGGGCATTTCTGAACGCAGCGATACCAAATGTGTATATTTATTTATTTTTTAACCCTTTAATTTTCAATGGGGGGAAAGGGGGGTGATTTGAACTTTTAGGTTTTTTTTTTTATTATTTTTTAAAACTTTTTTTTTCACTTTTTTTATTTTACTAGTCCCCCTAGGGGGCTATAGCGATCAGCAATCCGATCGCTATTATCTATCTGCTGATCACAGCTATACAGCTGTAAACAGCAGATTCAGTCACTTTGTTTTTCCCTCTGCTCTCGGCCGAGGGAAAACGAAAGTGAAACATCATAGCTGCAGGCGTCATCACATGACCCTGTGCTACGATGGCAACCACCGATAGTCACGTGATAACGCACGTGACTTCCGGTGGGGGCGGCAGTAAGTAAAAAACATGGCCGCGCGCATTTAGATCTTGCTGACTTTAGCAGCAAGATTTAAGGGGTTAATGGCTTCCACCCGCGGCTAGCAGGTACAGATGTCAGCTGTTGAAACAGCTGATATGTGTGCCGACCGCCGCCGCCTGCCCGCGGCAGGGGGCGGGGCTTAACGGGACACAATCCTTGACGGATAGATCCGTCCAAGGTCATGAAGGGGTTAATCAGATGGGGTACTCTTTAACTGTAGTATATACAGTAAAATTGTGGTAATAAAACAAGCACTGTAAGTAAACAATAACACACAGCCAAATAAGTGACACATCAGTAAAGTCTGTGTCTCAGCTTCTATCTCATGATGTCTTCAAATTAGATGGCAAAAACTTGCTGACAGATTCTCTTTAAGAAGTGAAACCTTGGCACTGTTGTGAATAGAGCCTATGAGTATTAAACAGAATGATATTTGAGATATTGATGTTTCTTTCCCCTGACACCACATCTGAAAGGCCACATCATTTCATTATGAGCTCCTTCTACTGTCTTAATGACACTACTAACTTTCACATAAAAATAGAAAGGATTTTCTTTTTTTTGTTGTTATATAAAACTGTCAAAAATTCTAAACGATCCACTGAAGTGATATGACATAGGGCAGATCAGACTTGTATTCATATTCCCTTTAACTGCTGAAATGTAATTGTTAAGCTCAAAGAAGAGCAAATCCTGTGTTTAAAAATGTTCTGATTCTGTTGCTATAGTTTGTATCTGATATTTTTTTATTCTGCAGTGTAACATTTTCTCTTATTCATTTTCTGATTTGATACACAGATATGGAAGAGAAAATTAAATAATTTATGTGTTTTTATTCTCATAATAGTGATTGTTATTTATTTACTATTTGAAGTAGGAAAAAGAGCAGGAAACCTATCACAAAATTAATTCTGATCGAACTACATGTGGCAAGTATCAGACTATCTCCTGTATTGCAAATATGCTTACTTATGATGAGTGCTCAAGTGCTCAGTACTCGAATTGAGCAGGTTGGATGCTCAGATAGGTTCTACTTGAGTATGATGGAAGTCAGTGTGAAACTCAATCACTTTTCTGGAATACCGTAACAGGAAGGCTGGAGATAGGGTGAGGGGGGGCAGAAAAATTGCTTTAATGGAAACACAATGGAAAGGGAACAGAATGGAGAAGATGCCTGGACATATCTCTGTCTCCCAGGTCAGTGCTGGGAGCAATCTTGTCAGAGTATTTCTCCACTTTTAAGTACTGACAACAAAACATATAAAACAGAAGATGAAATGTATTTTACAGAAAAAAAAAAGTTAGAAATCTTCTGTCTTGTACAATGACTTGTGTGTATATAAAGCAAAATTTAAAAGACAAGACAATCCTGCCTCCGCTACCACTTAATAGCTGGCCCATCTCTCACCGTAATTCCCAATCGTCTATGACTACTGTAGATGACATAGTAGAGAGGGAAATAAAACTACAACCACCAGTTGTCACCGGTAAATGATTTTTTATTATTTTACTACCTTATCTGGGCATGTAGTGTGTGACTGGGTCCGACAAATACTGTTTAACACTAGAAGTCCCAGAGAGGGGTCATTTAACATTTCTATCTTTGGAACCCAGAGATGGGTTGAATGACTTAAAGGATTTTAGCTAAAGCTGGTGTCACACTAAGCGACAGCGACAACGACGTCGCTGTTACGTCACCATTTTCGGTGACGTAACAGCGACCTTGTAAGTCGCTGTTATGATCGCTGCTCAGCTGTCAAACACAGCAGAAGCAGCGATCATAACGTCGCTGTGCTACATGTGCAGAGAGCAGGGAACCGCGCTTAGCGCTGGCTCCTTGCTCTCCTAGGTACAGTACACATCGGGTTAATTAACCCGATGTGTCCTGCAGCTACATGTCACAGTGCAGAGAGCAAGGAGCCGCGCGCACTGCTTAGCGCTGGCTCCTTGCTCTCCTTGCTACAGTATACATCGGGTTAATTACCCGATGCATACTGCAGCTACATGTGCACAGAGCAGGAGCCGGCGCTGGCAGCAAGAGCGGAGGCTGGTATCCAGCGTAAACATCGGGTAACCAGGGAAAGGTCTTCCCTTGGTTACCGGATGTTTACGCTGGTTACAGCTTACCGCAGCTGCCAGTGCCGGCTCCTGATCGCTTCATTTCGTCGCTCTCGTCGCTGTCACACACAGCGATGTGTGTGTCACAGCGGGAGAGTGACGACCAAAAAATGAAGCTGGACATTCAGCAACGACCGGCGACCTCCCAGCAGGGGCCAGGTCGTTGCTGGATGTCACACACAGCGACAGCGACGGGACGTCGCTGCAACGTCACAGAAAATGGTGACATAGCAGCGACGTCGTTGTCGTCGTCGTTATGTGTGACACCAGCTTAACATCCTATAATCACCGTCTTTTGTTCTGTAATTAAGGCCATTATTACTGACACACCACAGGAGGTTGTTGTTTTCCATTGAGTTTAGCCATTTAGTTTCTAGTTAGTTCTATTCAGTTTATTGTATGTAATTTGACCCTCTTTCGGGACTTCAGGGGGGAGCTCGAAATTTCTGGGATTTCTAGTGTTAATTTATGAAGGAAGGACTCAAATTCATAAAGCCTTTGCAGACAATGCAAAAATTGGCAAAAAATAGGAGAAAGAAGGACTCTGATACACCCTGTATCAGAAATAAAGGAGGGCCTCATACACAGTCTGCTAAAATTGCTAGGTAGTGGGACTGCTAGCCTCATAAAGTCTATGCACTATGTGAAAGGGTTGCCCAAAATTAGAAGGAGGGACTGCAATACACCCTGGAGAACAAGTAGAAAAGAGCCTAAGAATTTTAACCGCTTTACCACTCTGATTTTCCATTTTTTGTTTTTTTGCTCCCCTACTTTAACCCCTTAACGACCGCCGATACGCCTTTTAACAGCGACAAATTAGGGTACTTCTTCCAAACCACCAAACATGTCAGATGGGAGATAAATCTCCTTCCCTGGCCCTATCCGGTCCCCCGGTGTCACCAAAGTGTCCCCCCACCCCCCTTCCTCCCAAAAATCTAACATGGCTCCGCGCACACCGGCGCGCACAGCAGCACGCCGGCCGCATTTACCCTGTTCCTCTGGTTTTTGTCGCATGTGCTATGACACATACGACAGAAAACTGCTCCCCAGGCCCTGCCAGGTCACCCCCTATCCCCCCGGTGTTCCCCGGTGTCCCCCGTACCTGTCTCAGCTCTGATCCCCCGCGGCCCCCTCCTCCTTCACAGTGAACGCCGGTCACATGTGCAGAGCGCGGCTGTCAGCTCAGCTTCCTGCTTTGCCTTCAGAGACGCTGGCTACTGCTCGCACTCTGCAGCTGTGACCCGAGGAGGGTGGGAGCAAATTCTTTGCACCCACTCTCCTCAAATGGAGGGTCTGCACTCCTAGAAAATGGGGGATACGTTCCCTGTTCATGCCCCCCATATTCTAGAAGGTCCAGAATCGCCGCTGGACTTTCACAATGGATAACAGGGACCCAATTTTTTTTTTTTCATTTCAATAAATTGGTCAAAGAGGGAATATTTTTGGGGAGTGATTTTTCAAATAAATTTTTTTTTTGTTGTCAATTTTTTTTTTTTATTACTGTCAATTAGTTATGTCTGGTATCAAATAGGCGCCGTGACATAACTAATTGCTGGGCTTGATGCCAGGTGACATTACACATCTGGTATCAACCCCATTTATTACCCCATTTGCCACCACACCAGGGCAACGGGATGAGTTGGGGCAAAGCGCCAGGGTTGGCACATCTAATGGATGCGCCACTTCTGGGGTGGCTGCGGCCTGCTATTTTTAGGCTGGGAAGAGTCCAATAACCATGGCTCTTCCCACCCTGAGAATACCAGACCCCAGCTGTCAGCTTCACCTTGGCTGGTGATCTAATTTGGGGGGACCCTACGTTTGTTTTGTTTTTTTAATTATTTATTTATAAATAATTAAAAAAAAAAAAAAACAGCTTGGGGAGCCCTCCAAATTGATCACCAGCCAAGGTGAAGCTGTCACCTGTGGTTTGCAGACTACAGAAATTCCAAATAATTCAAAAGACCCAAATTTTCATGAAACATTAAATTCTTTATTATTTTATTTAGACAAACACACAAGAAAAATATTAAAAAGATGGATAATGATATAAAAATATCCTGGGTTCAACAAGTGTTTATTTTTCTTTTTTTAATATTGTACATGATAAATTCACAGGTTCATCACACAATTTTTTTTAACACATTTTTTGTACATATGTTTTTGTGAAGTTGGTCTCTTGCAAAAGTATTCAACCCCTAATCCGCCCGCATCAAGGTTAACTATAATATATAATTTGTGATCTATAGAAAAATGCTAGTGCATTAGCATACAGCTAAAAAAGAATAAACAATTTGAGAGACCAAAGATACATGAGATGAATGACGGGTTGAATAGTTTTGTTTAGGGGTGGAAATAATCTGCTTATTCCAATGAATCTATGCAGAGTTATTGTCTCTAAGGCAAGCCATAAAAAACTGCATCAGAAAAAAAAAAAAAAATTCTCTATAAACATGTTGTCACTTAATTTGCTGTAAACAAATGCCCAATATACCTATGTATCTACTATATGTTAAGAGTTAACAGAGCAAAGTGCAATCGGTTATATGATTAACAGGAATAATATCACATCAGCATATTACCAGGCAGGCCACATAACATCATGAACACTGATGTGTATTAGAGCAATACTTCTCAAACAGGTATATTAAGGGTTAACAGAGCAAGATTTAATCTTGTTGCAGGAGTTAGATTACACCAGTGTGTTACTAGACAAGCCACATAACATTAAGCCATATACACTGGTGTGGTCACAGCAATACTTATCAAGCAGGTACAAGGATCAAATCAACATTGTGTCAAACAGGTCATACAGAGCGGTGATTAACCAAAGCATAAATATAGATCTTACATAAGAAACCCAAGATCCCCCTTAACGATCGTTTCGTCTCTTCCTCAGAAGGGGTGAAGTCTGGAAAGGCACACAGTCTATTTAAGTAAAGCTGGGTTCACACTAAGCGACAGCAACAACGACGTCGCTGTTACGTCACCATTTTCTGTGACGTAACAGCGACCTTGTAAGTTGCTGTTATGATCGCTGCTTAGCTGTCAAACACAGCAGAAGCAGCGATCATAACGTCGCTACATGTGCAGAGAGCAGGGAGCCGCGCTTAGCGCTGGCTCCTTGCTCTCCTAGGTACAGTACACATCAGGTTAATTAACCCGATGTGTACTGCAGCTACATGTCACAGTGCAGAGAGCAGGGAGCCGCGCACACTGCTTAGCGCTGGCTCCTTGCTCTCCTTGCTACAGTATACATCGGGTTATTTACCCGATGTGTACTGCAGCCACATGTGCACAGAGCAGGAGCCGGCCCTGGCAGCAAGGGCGGAGGCTGGTAACGAAGGTAAATATTGGGTAACCAGGGAAAGGTCTTCCCTTGGTTACCCGATGTTTACCCTGGTTACAGCTTACCGCAGCTGCCAGATGCCGGCTCCGGCTCCCTGCTCGCTTCATTTCATCGCTCTCTTGCTGCCACACACAACGATGTGTGTGTCACAGCGGGAGAGTGATGACCAAAAAATGAAGCTGGACATTCAGCAACGACCGGCGACCTCACAGCAGGGGCCAGGTCGTTGCTGGATGTCACACACAGCGACGGGACGTCGCTGCAACGTCACAGAAAATGGTGACGTAGCAGCGACGCCATTGTCGTTGTCGCTGTGTGTGACACCAGCTTTACAGCTGTCCAATGACACTCAGATTACTGATAGCAGCGGCTGTGTAGCGCTTATCATGGAAAGCAGGAGAGTTCAAAGCACCTGGGTCAGCGTCCTGCAGCCATGGAAACACCCTCTGGTAAGCCAGGGAGCGTGTCCATGAAGCACATAAGGACGCCTCACCATGGAAACCAGACAACACTGCTGTCCAGGGAGGCGCAGGCGCTCAGAGGATTTTTCCATACTTAGAAGTTAACTATAGGAATACCAGTTATATCAGTGAATCTGAATAGATCCATTGTATGAAGTAAATTTCTATGGATTAATGCAATGCAGCCCACATGAAACGGACTCTATTTATATAAAGATTTAATAGTGACATGTAATAAAGGGATTTATATAAATTAAATACAATAAAGTCTAACTGAAACAGACATCCATGGATCTAGACTATATATGTGTATATAAAGAAATGTGACAGTGATAAAGAAAAAGTGACGGTGGAAAGGTGCAAGGTGAGCAAAAAAGTGTAGTGAATAGGACAATTAGTGAATAAATATTATACTTACTTATGCAAATTCATTCAATTTCTAAAAGACAAAATTTAACTGGACATGGACAAACACAGAAAAAATGTGCAAAATATGCAAAATTTACAAATACATGTGAAAAAATGTATATAAAAAAAGTGTATAAAAATATATTTTCTATATATAAAAAAAATATATCTATGTTGTGACCCTAAAGACAAGAGACCATCTACACAGCCACATTGCACAATCATAGATTACATAAAATTATCCAAGATGGCAGAATAGGGATGGGGGGAGGAATGGAGGGAAAAAAAAAAAAAAAATTGATGTATTTGGTTTCCATTGATTTCAATTTTCAAGAATCCAGAACGCGCTTGATTTTAGTCTCTCTCCATTAATTTCCTTTATACAATATCCAACTGTAAACACTACAATTCAAAACAAATAAAAGATTAAAAACAAATTAAAAACACAAACCACTACAAACATCAAATTTATTTTAAAACACAAAGTTTTGCAAAACCAAGAAATGGGGGGCTAGATATTGGTTCTATATTCTACAAGAAAGGAGCATAACTCAGAACTTCATTGAGACCCTTTGGACGTACCATGTCTAATTTCCAAATCCAAAAAGCCTCCCGTTGTGCCAATAATTTCTTTAAATTTCCTCCTCTTAGGTTGAGAACAATTCGATCAATTCCCATCGCCTTTAGTATTGTGGCATCGCATTGATGTTTTGCTTTGAAGTGACGAGGTATTGGTTTCAGCTCTGTACCTTCATCCGTCTTGGAAGCATTCAAAATATCGAGAACATGTTCTCTATTCCGTACCTTCAGCTTCCTGGATGTAAGTCCAATATAAATTAGATTGCATGGACAGGTTGCAAAATATACAACACCTTCGGTGTTGCATGTAATGTGTTGAGTAATGCGGAATTCTCTTTCTCCATTACTTGAGTGGAAGACCTCTGTTCTTTTCATGTTAGGACATGCCAGACACTGTCCACAAGGATAAAAGCCCCATTTGGGTCCTCTAGTGCAAAAGGGGTTCTGGTTCTCCTTTCCCTGATAGTAACTGTGGACCAACAGGTCTTTAAGATTTTTGGCTCGTCTGAATGTAATTGATGGATCATCAGGAATACACGTTCTCAATACTTCATCTTGGCTTAATAACAGCCAGAATCTCTTCATTACCTCTTTCATTTGCCACCAATCCTCATTATACTGTGTGATGAACCTCACTGGTTGTATCAGATTACTTTTTTTCTTCACTTTCAATAAGTCTGACCTCTTGGCCTGTGAGGCTCTCTGAAAGCTTTTCCTAATTGTTCGTCTGCTATAACCTCTCTCTCGGAATCTTGTGAAGAGTTCCCGTGACTGTTGAACGAATGATTCATCTTCTGAACAGTTTCTACGGAGTCTTAAAAATTGACCATATGGAATATTTTCCTTTAGTGAACAAGAATGAGCTGAAGAGAAATGGCGCAATGAGTTTACCGCAGTATCCTTGCGAAAGTTCATGGTCTGAATACAACCATCTTTATCTTTATAGATTTGTAGGTCCAGAAATTCAATTTTCTCCTGACTCATCTTGCTGGTCAATCTGATATTCCGATCATTCTGATTGAGAGAGCAAATAAATTGGTCCAGGTCTCTTTTGTCTCCCTGCCAAATCAAAAAGATGTCATCAATGAATCTTGCCCACATCAATATTTTGTCAGAATTTTCAAAGGTATCACTGAGAAGGGACTCCCTTTCCCACAGCCCCAAGAACAGGTTTGCATAGGAGGGCGCAAAGGCCGCTCCCATGGCTGTCCCCTGGAGCTGTAGGAAAAAGGACTCCCCAAATAAAAAGAAATTATGGGTCAGTGCATATTCCAATAGTGTAAGCAAGAATTCATTCAAATTACTGTCCAGGTTTCCCATGGATAAATAATATTGGACCGCCCGAATTCCATCATGATGTTTAATAGATGTGTATAATGCTTCCACATCAAGGGTCGCCATCCACATATCATTTTCCAATTGGATACCTTCAATTCTCCTTAGAAAATCGGCCGAATCTTTGATGAATGACGGCAAGTCAGATACCAAAGGCTTCAAATGAAAATCCAAGAATTGGCACATTGGCTCACACAGGCTACCATTGCTAGAAACAATGGGACGCCCAGGTGGAGATATTCTGTCTTTATGTACCTTTGGTAACAAATAGAGACAGGGAATCCGTGGATTTTGCACCGTCAGGAAATCCTTTTGTTCTTCCGTGATGATTCCATCTCTCAACGCGTTTTGCACCAGTCCCTGTAGTGACAAGGAAAATGATCGTAGAGGGTTAAATGTAAGTTTCCTATATCAGTTATAATCCTTTAATTGTCTTAAGGCTTCTTTAATATACATTGCACGTGGCCACAGGACCCCGTTACCCCCTTTGTCTGCGGGTTTTATCAGTATTTCTTGCATTCCCTTTAACTCGTCCAGCGCTGTTTTTTGATCCCTTGTTAAATTGTTCGTACTTCTCTTAGTAGTTTTTTGGAAACCATCAGACACCAATTTTACAAATAAATCAATATTTGAGTACAAATTAAGTGATGGAAATTTAGCTGATTTTAGTTTTAACATCTTAATGTCATTACCTTCATTATGTTGATGTCCTTGAGAGTCCTCTACATCTTCCAATTCCGTCAGTGTCTGGATGGCCTCACGTTCTCTGAAACTCCAATTTTCTTCCCCCTGTTGAGTTTTACTGAACAATTTTTTAAAAACCAGCTTTCTTGCGAAAAGATGCAAATCTTTTATCGCTATAAAAGGATCCAAACAAGAAGAAGGAGAAAAGGTTAGCCCCAAACTCAACACATCGATTTGACTTTCTGTTAGTACGATATCCGAAAGGTTAATTACCTGTAGTCTAGACGTTGTGTTGAATGAGGTTGTCCTTTTGTAATCTTGGTTGTAGGAGCCCTGAAAGGTGCCCTTTCTCTTTCCTCTGCCTGAAGTCCGAGCCTCATCATTATTCACAGTGCTGATATTACTTCCACTAGATGAAATAGATGAGTTTGATAGGGCTCTATTCAGATTTTTCTTTTGATTGGTTCCACTGTACCAGTTATAGACCCTCTTATTTTTGTAATCATTCAGGTCCCTCTGGAATTTCTTTGCTTTCAAATCCTGGACTTCTTTTTCCCAGGAGGGAAATAGACTGTCTATGTCAGACATTAATTTGGTAAATTTCTCCATGTTGACCATTTCTTTCAACTTTCTCTGGTTCTCAGTGATTTCTTTTTCCAGATCATCAAGTTGTTTTCCATTATATTCAATTAGTAATGAAATGAGGGATAGAGAACACTGATTGCACACTTCCTCCCACCTCGTCCGGAAGCTCTCTTCTGCCACAGGAAATGATGGTGTAATCCTCACTCTGAGTCCCCTAGGGATTCATTTCTTCGTAGAATATTTTTCCAAAGCTGCCCTATTGCACCATGTTCTGAGTCTTTTCTTAAAAAAATATTTGATGCTTCTAAAAATATCCATTTCTTGGGTGTTACCTTCCAGAATATCATTATCCATCTCACCTTTAAAAACATTATTCATGTGGTCTTGCCAGGAACTTTCCCTGGCTTTAATATCCATAATATAGAATTAATTTCTGTGAACAAAAAACACAGGATCTGATAAATTTCCAACTTATCAAACTATTATCAAGGTTATCAAATATCAGAAACTCCGAATAATTCAAATGACCCAAATTTTCATGAAACATTAAATTCTTTATTATTTTATTTAGACAAACACACAAGAAAAATATTAAAAAGATGGATAATGATATAAAAATATCCTGGGTTCAACAAGTGTTAATTTTTCTTTTTTTAATATTGTACATGATATGTGAGGGTACTGAGAATGTAGAGTCCCTATGGGTGGAGATAAGGGGGGGAGAATGAATAATAAAATACTGATAGGGGTGTGTTATAAGACTGTTATAAGACGCCGAATATTATGGAAGAGGTAGAGAATCTCCTCATAAAGCAAATTGATAAAGCAACGAGTCTCGGAGAGGTAATTATTATGGGGGACTTTAACTATACTGATATAAATTGGGGAACAGAAACTTGCAGTTCCAGCAAAGGAAATAGATTTTTGATAACAATGAAAGATAATTACCTTTCACAAATGGTACAGGACCCCACAAGAGGGGGAGCACTACTAGACCTTGTACTAATCAATAGGCCAGACCGCATATCAAATATACAAGTTGGGGGTTACTTGGGGAATAGTGATCACAAAATAATAAGTTTTCATGTATTCTTTAGTAAGATGTATAGTAGAGGGGCTACAAGGACACTAAACTTCAGGAAAGCAAATTTTAAACGGTTGAGAGATGATCTTAGTGCAATAAACTGGGATGATGTACTAAGTAATAAAAGTACACAAAGCAAATGGGAGACTTTTATGAGCATCCTGAATAGGGCTTGTGCAGAACATATACCCTATGGGAACAAACATGCTAGAAATAGGAGGAAACCCCTATGGCTAAATAGAGCTGTAAGGGAAGCAATAAAAGAAAAACAGAAAGCCTTAAAAGAATTAAAGAGGGTAGGTAGTGATGAGGCATTATATAATTATAGAAAATTAAATAAAATATGTAAAAAGCAAATTAAGTTAGCTAAGTTTGAGACAGAGAGACTCATTGCGAGAGAAAGTAAAAATAATCCTAAAATATTCTTTAACTACATAAACAGTAAAAAACTGAAAAGTGATAGTGTTGGCCCCCTTAAAAATAGTCTTGGTGAAATGGTGGAAGGGGATGAGGGTAAAGCCAACCTGCTGAATGACTTTTTCTACGGTTTTTAAACAAGAAAATGCCATGGCAGATGACATGACCAGTGATACCATAAATTCACCCTTGAATATTACCTGCTTAACCCAGCAGGAAGTACGCCGCCGCCTCGAAATCACTAAGGTTGACAAATCTCCGGGCCTGGATGGCATACACCCCAGAGTACTACAGGAATTGAGTTCTGTGATAGATAGACCATTATTTTTAATCTTCTCAGATTCCTTAATAACAGGGTCGGTACCGCAGGACTGGCGCATAGCAAATGTGGTGCCAATATTCAAAAAGGGGACAAAAACTGAGCCGGGAAATTATAGGCCGGTAAAGTTTAACCTCTACGGTTGGTAAAATCCTTGAGGGTTTCTTGAGAGATGCTATACTGGAGTATCTCAAGAAAAATAACCTTATGACAGAGTATCAACATGGGTTTATGAGGGATCGATCCTGTCAAACTAATTTGATCAGCTTCTATGAAGAGGTAAGTTCAAACCTGGACCAGGGAAATGCAGTGGATGTTGTGTATATGGACTTTTCAAAAGCTTTTGATACGGTGCCACACAAAAGGTTGGTACATAAAATGAGAATAATGGGGATAGGGAAAAATATGTGTAACTGGGTTAAAAACTGGCTCAGTGATAGGAAACAAATGGTGGTTATTAATGGTACGTACTCGGACTGGGTCTCAGTTCATAGTGGGGTACCACAGGGGTCAGTATTGGGCCCGCTTCTTTTCAACATATTTATAAATGACCTTGTTGGGGGCATGCGGAGTAGAATTTCAATATTTGCAGATGATACTAAACTCTGCAGGGTAATCAATACAGAGGAGGATAATTTTATATTACAGGGAGATTTATGTAAATTGGAGGATTGGGCTGAGAAGTGGCAATTGAAGTTTAATATAGATAAATGTAAGGTCATGCACTTGGGTAGAGGAAATAAAATGTATGATTATGTACTTAATTGTAGAACACTGGGTAAAACAGACACAGAAAAAGACTTGGGTGTATGGGTGGATGGTAAACTTCACTTTAGTGGACAGTGTCAGGCAACTGCTGCCAGGGCTAATAAAATAATGGGATGTATTAAAAGAGGTATAAGTGTTCATGAAAAAAATATAGTTCTACCTCTGTACAAGTCACTAGTGCGACCTCAGTTAGAATACTGTGTACAATTCTGGTCACCGATATATATGAAAAGGACATAGCTGAACTGGAGAGGGTGCAGAGAAGAGCCACCAAGATTATTAGAGGAATGGGTGGGCTGCAATACCAAGACAGGTTATTAAACTTGGGGTTATTTAGTTTGGAAAAATGAAGGCTTAGGGGGGATCTAATCACAATGTATAAATATATGAGGGGACAGTACAGAGACCTTTCCAAAGATCTTTTTACACCTAGGCCTGTGACTGGAACACGGGGGCATCCGCTACGTCTTGAGGAAAGAAGGTTTAATCATAATCACAGACGAGGATTCTTTACTGTACGAGCAGTGAGACTATGGAACTCTCTGCCGCATGATGTTGTAATGAGTGATTCACTACTAACATTTAAGCAGAGCCTGGATGCCTTTCTTGAAAAATTTAATATTACCAGTTATGTATATTAGATTTTATGACAGGGTATTGATCCAGGGAACTAGTCTGATTGCCGGATGTGGAGTCAGGAAGGAAATTTTTTCCCCATTGGAACTTGTTCGCCACATTGGGGTTTTTTTGCCTTCCTCTGGATCAACATGTTAGGCTACGGGTTGAACTAGATGGACTTAGAGTCTCCCTTCAACCTTAAAAACTATGATACTATGATACTATGATAAATTCACAGGTTCATCACACAATTTTTTTTAACACATTTTTTGTACATATGTTTTTGTGAAGTTGGTCTCTTGCAAAAGTATTCAACCCCTAATCCGCCCGCATCAAGGTCAACTATAATATATAATTTGTGATCTATAGGAAAGTGCTAGTGCATTAGCATACAGCTAAAAAAGAATAAACAATTTGAGAGACCAAAAGATACATGAGATGAATGAGGGGTTGAATAGTTTTGTTTAGGGGTGGAAATAATCTGCTTATTCCAATGAATCTATGCAGAGTTATTGTCTCTAAGGCAAGCCATAAAAAACTGCATCAGAAAAAAAAAAATCTCTATAAATATGTTGTCACATAATTTGCTGTAAACAAATGCCCAATATACCTATGTATCTACTATATGTTAAGAGTTAACAGAGCAAAGTGCAATCTGCCATATGATTAACAGGAATAATATCACATCAGCATATTACCAGGCAGGCCACATAACATCATGAACACTGATGTGTATTAGAGCAATACTTCTCAAACAGGTATATTAAGGGTTAACAGAGCAAGATTTAATCTTGTTGCAGGAGTTAGATTACACCAGTGTGTTACTAGACAAGCCACATAACATTAAGCCATATACACTGGTGTGGTCACAGCAATACTTATCAAGCAGGTACAAGGATCAAATCAACATTGTGTCAAACAGGTCATACAGAGCGGTGATTAACCAAAGCATAAATATAAGTCTTACATAAGAAACCTAAGATCCCCCTTTTTAACGGCGGTCGGAAAAAAGGATCTAGCGCCCCCCAGAGTCAGAAAATTTCCGGAGTTTCAGCTGCCAGGGGTAGCTGAGACCCTGGAGATCATGATTCTGGCCGGTTTTTCCGGTCCCCGCTCACGTGATCATTGGTACACACCGTTTACCGATGATCACCTTACAGTAAATGACCGCGCCAGTAAAAAATAATTTATCTCCCATCTGGCATAAAAAAACATGTCAGATGGGAGATAAATCTCCTTCCCCGGTCCTCTCCGGTCCCCCGGTGTCGCCAAAGTGTCCCCCCACCCCCCTTTCACCCAAAATCTAAAATGGCACCGCGCACAGCAGCACGCCGGCTGCATTTACCCTGTTCCTCTGGTTTTTGTCGCATGTGCTATGACACATGCGACAGAAAACTGCTCCCCAGGCCCTGCCAGATCACCCCCTATCCCCCCGGTGTTCCCCGGTGTCCCCCGTACCTGTCTCAGCTCTGATCCCCCGCGGCCCCTTCCTCCTTCACAGTAAACGCCGGTCACATGTGCAGAGCGCGGCTGTCAGCTCAGCTTCCTGCTTTGCCTTCAGAGACGCTGGCTACTGCTCGCACTCTGCAGCTGTGACCCGAGGAGGGTGGGAGCAAATTCTTTGCACCCACTCTCCTCAAATGGAGGATCTGCACTCCTAGAAAATGGGGGATACGTTCCCTGTTCGTGCCCCCCATATTCTAGAAGGTCCAGAATCGCCGCGGGACTTTCACAATGGATAACAGGGACCCGATTTTTTTTTTCTTTTCAATAAATTGGTCAAAGAGGGAATGTTTTTGGGGAGTGATTTTTCAAATAAATTTTTTTTTGTTGTCAATTTTTTTTTTTTTATTACTGTCAATTAGTTATGTCTGGTATCAAATAGGCGCCGTGACATAACTAATTGCTGGGCTTGATGCCAGGTGACATTACACATCTGGTATCAACCCCATTTATTACCCAGTTTGCCACTGCACCAGGGCAACGGGATGAGTTGGGGCAAAGCGCCAGGATTGGCACATCTAATGGATGCGCCACTTCTGGGGTGGCTGCGGCCTGCTTTTTTTAGGCTGGGAAGAGTCCAATAACCATGGCTCTTCCCACCCTGAGAATACCAGACCCCAGCTGTCAGCTTCACCTTGGCTGGTGATCTAATTTGGGGGGACCCTACGTTTGTTTTGTTTTTTTAATTATTTATTTATAAATAATTAAAAAAAAAAACAGCTTGAGGAGCCCTCCAAATTGATCACCAGCCAAGGTGAAGCTGTCAGCTGTGGTTTGCAGACTACAGCTGTCTGCTTTACCCTAGCTGGCTATCAAAAATAGGGGGGACCCCACGTCATTTATTTTAATTCTTTTTTTTCTTTTTGAGCTAAATACAAGGCTAGGCACCCTTTAGTGCCACATGAAAGGCACTAAAGGGCGCTAGCTTGGAATATGCAGGAGGTGGGACGTTACATATGTTTGACATCTATCCATTCATCCATTGTAGCATTTTACGCTGTGTGCCCACAATCAGGGTTTGCAGCGTTTTGGGCGCAGTGTTTTCCCTGCATCCATAGTGCTGCGTTGTGCAGTAGAAGCACAGTGGAAGGATTTTTAGAAATCTCATGCCCACTGGGCTTCTTTTCTCTGCAGCATAAACCGACCTGTGGCGCAGCTTCCCGAGTCTCAGCATGTCAATTTATGCTGCGGAGTTAAGTGTTCTCTGCAGGTAGAATAGAACTAAAGTCCACAGCAGCCTGAACCCAAATCGTGGGCATGGGCAGATGCAATACTCACATCTCTGCAGGAAGGCTGACACTGTGTACTAGACGCCGTGTCGCTGGATCATGGCCACATAGCCTAACAGTGAGAATATTGTTGCTACAGCAACATTTTTGTGAAGTACCTGTGGATTCAAAATGCTTACTATACTCCTGAATAAAATCCTTGAGGGGTCCAGTTTCCAAAATGGGGTCACTTGTGGGGGGTTTCTAATGTATAGGTACCCAAGAGGCCCTGCTAATGTGACATGGTGCGCACAATTTATTTAAACTTTTCCAAAATTCAAATGGTGCTCCTTCCATTCCAAGCCCTCCCATTTATCCAAACAGAGGTTTTTGGCCACATATGGGGTATCACTGCGCTCACAAGAAATTGGATAACAACCTGTGGGGTCCACGTTTTGTTGTTGCCTCTTGAAAAAGTAAAAAATGTGATGCTAAAGAAACATTTTTGTGAAAAAAATGAAAATTTTCAATATGGCAACCTAAGCTTATCAAATTCTGTGAAGTATTCAGGGATTCAAAATGCTCAATATACACCTAGATAAAAGCCTTGAGGTGTCTTGTTTCCAGAATTGGGTCACTTATGGGGGACCTCCACTGTTTAGGCACCTCAGGGGCTCTCCTAATGCAACATGGTGTCCGCTATTGATTCCAGCCAATTTTGCAGTCAAATTGCACTCCTTCCCTTCCAAGACCTGCCGTGTGCCCAAACAGTTGATTTCCACCACATATAAGATATCACCAAACTCTGGAGAAATTGCACAATAAATTTCATGATGATTTTTTTCCTGTTACCCTTGTGAAAAAAGCTACCTGATTGAAGTAACAATTTTGTGGTAAAATTGTATTTTTTTATTTTCATGGCTCAAAGTTATAAAGTTCTGTGAAGCACCTGGGGGTTCAGTGTACTCACCAAACATCTAGCTAAATTCCTTGAGAGGCCTAGTTTATAATATGGGGTCACTTGTGGTGTTTTTTTGCTGTTTACGTACCTTAGGGGTCCTCCAAATGCGACATGGTGCCCGCAATCTTTTTCAGACAAATTTCCTTACCAAAATTCAAATATTGCTCCTTTCGTTCCAAGCCCTCCCATTTGTCTATACAAAGGTTTCAGACCACATGTGAGGTATCACCTCGCTCATAAAAAATTGAGTAACAAACATTTGGGCCAAATTTTTGGAATTACCTCTTGAAAAAGTGAGAGAATTGATGCTAAAGCAACATTTGTGAGAAAAAAATGACAATTTTCAATATGACAACGTAACGTTATCAAAATCTGTGAAGTACCTGAGGGTCCAAAATGCTCACTATACCCCTTGATAGAAGCCTTAAGGGGTCTAGTTTACAAAATGGGGTCACTTGAGGGGGGTTCCTGCTGTTTAGGTACCTTAGGGGATCTGTAAATGCAGCATGGTGCCCGAAATCTGTTTCAGCCAACTTTGCTTTCCAAAATTCAAATATTGCTCCTTTCGTTCCAAGCTCTCCCATTTACCCAAACAAAGGTTTCTGACCACATGTGGGGTATCTGCGCGCTCATAAGAAAGTGGGTAACAAAGTGTGAGGTCCAATTTTTGGTGTTACCTCTTGAAAAAGTTAGAAAATTAGTGCTAAAGCAACATTTTTAGGTAAAATGTTAATTTTTATTTTTTTTCATTCCACATTACTTTAGTTCCTGTGAAGCACCTGAAGGGTTAATAAACTTCTTGGATGTGGTTTTGAGTACCTTGAGGGGTGCAGGTTTTAGAATGGTGTCACTTTTGGGTATTTTCTGTCACCTAGGCCTCTCAAAGTCACTTCAAATGGGATGTGGTCCCTAAAAAAATGGTTTTGTAAATTTTGTTGAAAAAATGGGAAATTGCTGATGAACTTTGAACCCTTATAACTTCCTAAATCCAAAAAATTTTGTTTCAAAAATTGCGCTCATCTAAAGTAGACATGTGGGAAATGTTATTTATTAACTATTTTGTGTGACATAACTCTCTGGTTTATGGGCATAAAAATTAAAAGTTTGAAAATTGCAAAATGTTTAATTTTTTTGTAAAATTTCAGATTTTTTCACAAATAAAATAAAAAAAATCGTCCTCTAACATGAAGCCCAATATGTCATGAAAAAACAATCTCAGAATCACCGGGATTCATTAAAGTGTTCCAGAGTTACAACCTTATAAAGTGACACTGGTCAAAATTGCAAAAAATGGCCTGGGCATTAAGTACAAAACTGGTTTCATCCTTAAGGGGTTAAAGAGCCAAAATTTGTTTATTTTGCCATCAATATTGCCATATTGGGGCTTGTTTTTCTGCAGGACAAGTTGTACTTTTGAATGACATGATTAATTCTGGCCAATATTGTACTTGGAAAATGGGAAGCAGATTCCAAGTACAGTGAAAAAAAAGTGCAATTGTACAATTGTTTAGGTTTTTTTTTATTTACCATGTTCACTATGTGGTAAAACTGACCTGGCAATATGATTTACCAGGTCAGTATGAGTTCATTGATACAGTGAAGGAAATATTAATTTGATCCCTTGCTGATTTTGTAAGTTTGCCCAAAGACATGAAAAATCTATAATTTTAAAGGTGGGTTAATTTTAACTGTGAGAGATAAAATATCAAAAATAAAATCCATAAAATCACATTCTATAAATTATATAAATTTATTTGCATTTTGCAGAGAGTAATAAGTATCTGATCCCCTACCAACAATTAAGAGTTTCGTCTCCAACAGACCACTTAGGCTATGTTTACACACTGCATCTTTTACTGCATTTTTGATGCATTTCTGAGGTCACAAAAAAGTACCTAAATGCATGCATCTCCTTCTCCCAGCAAAGTCTATGAGATTTCTATTTTGCTGTCTACACAGTGCATCCTTTTTTTGGCTGCATCTTGGCTACGTTTTTGAAGATGCAGCCAATATACAGCACGTCAATTCTTTTTGCATTTTTGCCAGCATTTTTGAGCCCGTCCAGTCAGTAGATTTGATGTAAAAAATGCATTGGGCAACATAGGGTTAAAACGCGGTAAAAACACGTCAAAAAACCATCTTTGTAGTTAAGAAAAGATGCAGTGTGTGAACATAGCCTTAGACCCTCCTAATTATCTTGTTACCTGCATTATAGAGAGCTGTGTTAAATTGTCACCTGAATAAAAGACTCCTGTCCACACACTCAATTAAACAGTCAGACTTCAACCTCTACAACATGGGCAAGATCAAAGAGCTTTCTAAGGATGTAATTGACAAGATCATAGACCTGCACAAGGCTGGAATGCGTTACAAAACCATAAATAAGACACTGGGAGAGGAGACAGCTGTTGGTGCAATAGTAAAAAAATGGAAGAAATACAAAATGAGGTTAATCGACATCGATCATGCAAAATCTCACCTTGTGGGGTATCCAGGATCATGAGGAAGGTGAGAGATTAGCCTAAAACTACAAGGCATGATCTCAAGGTAGCTGAGACCACTGTCATCAAGAAAACCATTGGTAACACATTACGCCGTAATGAATTAAAATCCGGCAGTGCCCGCAAAGTCCCACTGCTCAAGAAGGCACATGTGCAGGCCTATCTGAAATATACCAATGAACACCTTGATGACTTTGAGAGTGATTAGAAGAAGGTGCTGTTGTCAGATTAAATACAAATTGAGCTCTTTGGCATTAGCTCAACTCGCCGTGTTTAGAGGAAGAGAAATGCTGCCTATGACCCAAAGAACACAGTCCCCACTGTCAAGCATGGAGGTGGAAACATTATGTTTTGGCTGGTGTTTCTCTGCTAAAGGCACAGGACTACTTCACCGCATCAATGAGACAATGGATGGAGCCATATACTGTAAAATCCTGAGTGACAAACTCCTTCCCTCCTCTAAGACATTAAGAATGAGTCATGGCTGGATCTTCTAGTACAAATATGACACAAAATATACAGCCAAGTTATCAAAGGAGTAGAGTTGAGCGCGGTTCTAGGTTTGTGGTTCTCCAGTTCCCGGCTCGAGTGATATAGGGGCTGTTCTAGATCGAACTAGAACTCGAGCTTTTTTGCAAAAGCTCGATAGTTCTAGATACGTTCGAGAACGGTTCTAGCAGCAAAAAACCCAGCTAATTCCTAGCTGGCTTTCCGCTGTAATAGTGTAAGTCACTCTGTGACTCACACTATTATGAAATTTCAGTGTATAGTGTGCGGGAACAGCGCATTCAGATCACTGCTGTATGGATAATGGCGATCGCCATTTTTTTTTTTTCCTTGTCTTCCTTCCCTAAGCGCGCGCGTGTAGTGGGGAGGGCCAGCATGTCAGCCAATCCCAGACACACACACAGCTAAGTGGACTTTTAGCCAGAGAAGCAACGGCATGTGTGATAGGATGTCCATGTCACATGTCCCTGCATTATAAAAACGAGTATCTGCCCGTCCGGACGCCATTATCTCTTCTGCGTCCTTGGTGTCAGACATCACTGGCGCAGCTCTGTCCTGAGTCCTATCGCCGATACTGCTGTATGCGCTCCATACACAGCGTTTGACAGCTTAGGGAGAGCACTTTCTATCAGTCCTTTTAAGGGCTCGTACCGGCAGGGTCAGAGCCATAGGTGACAGGTCCTGAAAAAAGAGTTTAACAGCTACACAAGATGACAGCGTCTGTGTAGCTAAGGTCTGGGATTTCCTCGCTGCATTTCCCCATTAGGAGGGATAGAAAGGCAGGCTTCCTTTCCTGTACCCAGAGACCCACAACCCTGCCACTGTACCCTCCTGCCCTTTGCACACTCCAACTCATTGTTACTAAGCCATTATACTAGCAAACACTGAGTGAACTTAGTGGCATCCTAAACGTGGCTATTGGACTTCTGTATAGCCCCAGTAGTGCACAGATATTTGCAGCACGTCTGCCTGCATTGCACACTCCAACTCATTGTTACTAAGCCATTATACTAGCAAACACTGAGGAAACTTAGTGGCATCCTAAACGTGGCTGTTGGACTTCTGTATAGTCCCACTAGTGCAAAGACATTTGCAGCACGTCTGCCTGCATTGCACACTCAAACTCATTGTTACTAAGCCATTATACTAGCAAACACTCAGTGAACCTAGTGGCATCCTAAACGTGGCTATTGGACTTCTATATAGTCCCACTAGTGCAAAGATATTTGCAGCACGTCTGCCTGCATTACACACTCAAACTCATTGTTACTAAGCCATTATACTAGCAAACACTCAGTGAACCTAGTGGCATCCTAAACATAACTGTTGGATTTCTGTATCGTCCCACAAGTGCAAAGATATTTGCAGCACCTCTGCCTGCATTGCACACTCAAACTCATTGTTACTAAGCCATTATACTAGCAAACACTCAGTGAACCTAGTGGCATCCTAAACATGGCTGTTGGACTTCTGTATCGTCCCACAAGTGCAAAGATATTTGCAGCACCTCTGCCTGCATTGCACACTCAAACTCATTGTTACTAAGCCATTATACTAGCAAACACTCAGTGAACCTAGTGGCATCCTAAACGTGGCTATTGGACTTCTGTATAGTCCCACTAGTGCAAAGATATTTGCAGCACGTCTGCCTGCATTGCACACTCAAACTCATTGTTACTAAGCCATTATACTAGCAAACACTGAGGAAAGTTAGTGGCATCCTAAACGTGGCTGTTGGACTTCTGTATAGTCCCACTAGTGCAAAGATATTTGCAGCACGTCTGCCTGCATTGCACACTCAAACTCATTGTTACTAAGCCATTATACTAGCAAACACTCAGTGAACCTAGTGGCATCCTAAACGTGGCTATTGGACGTCTGTATAGTCCCACTAGTGCAAAGATATTTGCAGCACGTCTGCCTGCACTGCACACTCAAACTCATTGTTACTAAGCCATTATACTAGCAAACACTCAGTGAACCTAGTGGCATCCTAAACATGGCTGTTGGACTTCTGTATCGTCCCACAAGTGCAAAGATATTTGCAGCACCTCTGCCTGCATTGCACACTCAAACTCATTGTTACTTACTAAGACATTATAATACCAAAAATTGAGTAAACTTAGTGGCATACAAGAAGTGGCTGTTGTACTCCATTAGTGCCCCACTGGTGCAAATCTATGTGCAGCACCTGTGCAGGACACCCTCCTGCTCTGTTTTTAATAAGCTATAATGATAGCAAAAAATACTGCCATTTAGTGGCATCATAGAACTGGCTGTTGGACTCCTTTATTATGCCACTTGTGTCAAGCAATCTCAAGCACCTCTGCATTCTACCCTCCTGCACATTTAGCTATGCTAATTTTATAGCAAACTAAGGGAATTACTTGCTGCATTTGATCATTAGGAGGGATATAAAGTGAGGCTTCTTTTACTGTCCTGGTACCCACAGAACACGGCCCCTGTACCCATCTGTCCACTTTTGCCACGCTATTTAATTTGCCCAAAGAGCTGACTCTTTTTCTGCCATCCTAAATTTGTCTGGAATACTAAGTTAGTGTTCCTTTGCTGCCAAGCAAGGTACAACACATGTGCATTCTACACTCCTTTCCATTTCTGGAATGCAATTATTAACTGCAGGTAGTCCAGCCAATCTGTGACGAAGGTGCAGACGTGGATATAATGTAGCCTGCATCCAATGATGGTTCTCTCCATGTCTGACAGCTCAACAATACCTTCTGTTTCCACTTCCAAAACAAGTGATGACCTGCCAATCACACTCCCTGTTGCGGGTAAAGGAGTGGAAGTTCAGTGTGAAAAACCATGTGTGACTGCTGTCCCCACAGTCACAGAGGATGAAGAGCACGCAGATGCACTTGATGGGGCAGGCGGTGGTTGCACAGGCACGCTAGGCCGCATTGTAGCACAGTGAAATTCACATTGCGACTTATGCTTCATTTTAAGTTGTGTACAGGGTGGGCTACCCAGTATGCAGCAAAACCAGGCAACAGGAAAAGGACTCTAGGCAGTTGGGTTGATAAATGATTGTTTAACTTTACCAAAACACACAATAAGAACCATGCATACAATTTAAATAATTGAACAATCTATTCTGTTGCCTAGTACCTGCTAATCCCTCTGTGTAGCAGTAATTGTGTGTTTGTGCGTGTGTGTGTGTGTGTGTGTGTGTGTGTGTTTGAACACGACTCACCAGTGGCGCATCACAAGAGCTTCCAAGTTATCTACCTAAACATAGTCAAAACACATTACCCCCCCTGAATACCCTTGTTAGCTGAAGCCTCACAGATAATGCAGATGATAACAGTGTGAATGCAAACCTCACAGCTCAGCAACACAGTCATGGAAATCTTGAAAAGCAACAGTGAATGCAAACATGTGTTGCTGTCCCTCTATGATTTAAACTGTACGTGACAATTTGACAGTGCAGAGGCAGCAAGTTTTATTATATAGTCGGCCTACCCAGAACAGATATGTGTTTTGCTAATAAAACAAAGTGTTGCGTGCCCGCATTATTGTCTGGGCACAGCCTACCGTACCCGGGTACTCTGATGTACAGTTTCCAGAAATACAGACTTTACGCTCCTCTCACGGTAAACAGTATAGATAGCACTGTAAGAATGTTGGTCTGTGGCACAGGATGCTGCTCACTGGTATTACGGGGCTCATCATCAAAGTACAACATGACTCCCCTCACAATTGAACGAAGTGTTTCCGCGGTGGCTCCTTGCTGTAACACACACCTTTAGCTCTTCCTTCTGTTCATAGACAGCATCTCCAAGTCCACACCCGTAGAGCAATTTCTCCTCCACGTCTAAGTGTGGAGAGGCAGCTAGTGCGAATGCGTGTGCCGATTTACCCCAGCTGCAGCCTAACTACAGTGTTTCGCCTAATGAGTATGCTCAGCCTGACTGTTCCATTGCTGAGGCTAAGTCTTCGTTTCGGGATACAGCGTATGCTCCCACACTTAGTGCGAAAAGCCTCTTTGCACAGGTACTTGCACTCCGTGCCGGGTCTAGGTCCTGTGTTGTGCCTAGACACCATAAAGCTGATAGTCTTTTTTCAGACACTGTATTTCATGCTACTGAGCATGCTCAGGCACTTACTGCATCAGAGACTATGTCCGGTAATGAACTCTTTGGCCCTGCCCCTGATGTGGGGGGCCCATATAGACCACAGGGCATCAGGTGTCCTGACGATGTGGCCAGGCCACTCCCAAATGGCTTGCAGAGGCCTGCCCCTATGACTTGTTACCGCATTATTGATGGTCAGACGATGACTGGTGAGGTGTTTGGGAAATGGCAGCCATGAGGTCATCATTGAAGTTGTGGTTCCAAATAGGACGCTAGTTATGCCACTCATGACGTGTCACTCTGCTTTTGTCTCCAGGAGGTGCATTGTGGTTCACCCTGGTTTGGGGCGGACCCAGGTTATAAAAGGGGCTGGAGCCAACAAGGAGGTGCGCAGTCTTCTATTATGCTCCTAAAGAACACACCTCCATGTGTTGAACCCATTGCGGCTTTAGGCCAGAGGTAGGCAGGGATAGGGTGTCGATGCAGGCCACCACCACAGTTGATAAAGCAGTACGGTTAAGACCAGCTCCTGTCCTACCAGTCCTGCTTGTGCAGCCCAGTGCCATTAACAGGCCTGCTGCTGCTGATGCACCTGCTGTCCACAGGTGTGGCCCCTACGCACACGGTCAGCGTACTCAATGGCCCCTGTGTTGTTAACAGGGAGTTCCTGGGCTGGGTGGGCCTGTGGACCCTGTGACGCTAACAGGGCTCCCAGTCTCCAGATCCGAATGGCGTCTAACTCGGTTCAGGCTACTATTAGTTTCATAGCCATACAGCTCTGTATCCTCCACCAAACCTTCCAGTTGCCAACCTCTCCTTTTCCATCTGGGAGCACGGTGGACACTGACTGCTGATGGGGATATATACCTTTCTCTTTCTTTTCTTTAATAATTTTCGGTATATAGCGGTAACATAGTATATACCACCTTATCCAAATCTGCCAGTCCCACTGTAACAGATGGTGTTTCTTCAGCAAATGTTACTGTTGCTTAACCACCAAATCCACGGAGAAAAACTTTTTTCCCCTTTCCAACACACCTGTTCCCCTTTCCACCAGCATCTGTCCTTTTTCAACTCATTTTGGTATATGAACAAAAGTGCAACTCTGCAGGGACACCGTACTCAATGCCATCTCAGCACAGCAGCCAGCCCTCGGTCCCTCAGATGTGGACAAGTAAAAGACCATTTCCTGCTATCCATGACAAAGCGTTGAGATTCACTCTGTGCAGCACTGGTGTTTAGTGGAAAAGCAGATCTAAGATTGCGTACCACCTTCTGCAGATACTCCTGTATACGTGCGTCCCTTTCTATGGCAGGAATTATTTTGCCAAATTTTGTCTTGTACCGGGGATCTAACAGTGTGGCAACCCAGTAGTCAGGATTACTTTGAATTCGTACAATCAGAGGGTCATGTTGTAGGTAGTGCAGCAAGAAGGCGCTCATGTGTTTTGTGCATCCAGGAGGACCAAGTCCTTGGTGTGTTGGTGGCAGAGAGGTGAGAATCGTGCCTCCTTCCTCTGCCCTCTCCCCACAACCTCGCACAACCGAAATGTGAGCAAGCTCTCACTCATCTGCTGAGTCTTCCATGCCCATCGCCAGTTCGTCCTCCATTTCTTCATGGGCTCCTGCACCTTCCTCAACACTTTTTGCTGATACTATGTGCCCTTGTTAATCCCTCTCCCTCACCATGACTGCCGCCTAGGTGCCGCTGACCATCTGGACCTCGTAGATCTTGTTATCCCTTCCGCATATGACTCCTCCTGTACTTCCTCCCCTTCCTCTTGTCCCAACACCTGACTCCGAATAATAATTACAGTGTGCTCCATCATGTAGATGACCAGAATTGTCATGCTGAGAATGGCATCGCCGGTGCTAAACATCTTCGTCGACATTTGTAAACTGTGTAGAAGGGTGCATAGGTCCTTGATCTAAAACCACTCCAGCAGCGTGATCTGCACCACCTCTGGATCAAGTTATCCCAGGCTATATGTCATAACGTATTGCAGCAGGGTTCGGCGGTGCTGCCACAAACGCTGCAACATGTGCAGATTCAAATTCCTGCGTGTCGGCACATCGCATTTCAGGCGTTTAACCACCAGACCTAAAGACTTCTGGAGCGACGAAAGTTGTTGAGCTGCTGTGTGCGCACGATGGAAGTGAGCACATAGCGAGCGTGCCCGCTGCACAAGGCCATGTAGGCCGGGATGGTGTTTTAAAAATTGCTGGAGAATTAGGTTCAACACGTGAGCCATACAAGGCACGTGTGTCACATTGCCCTGACGATGGGCCGCAGCCAGGTTTGCATCATTGCCGCACACGGCTGTTAAGTCACCAACGGAGTCCGCTCCGTCAATTTGTACTCCGGTCGCCAGGTGACAACGTGTTCCTTTCATGAATAGTGCTGATGATGGGAGAGGAGTCGATGCCAGCGGCGCAGGTGGACGCAGGTTATGCTCACCCACTGGGCTGCATTACCTTGACAGATGCAGAATCGCTGGCTGAATGTAGCTGGTGGGTATCTCACAGATGAAGTACCATCATTCAGCTACAACCAATGGGAAGACACCACACCCTTTTTTATGCCCATCCTGTCTGCAGACCACTGCCAGACATAGCTATGAACCTCTGGTTACTTTTACCCCCAGTTCAGTTTTATGATTTTGTGTGCTTGTTACCTGACTACTTTTCCTGCTTGCTGTTTATGTACCTTGTTGGCCGATCCACATTTCACCTCTGCTTGTTTTCTGATTAAGTCCTGGCCGTCCCATTCTGTTCCTGTTCCTCAATTAATGTTTTGACCCTGCCTGACTACTATTCTCTGGAACTGCAGCCTTCCACAGGTATTGATCAACTTGGGCCCTGTGTAATTCCTAATCCCTGTATAGAGGTTAAAGGGTTTCAGGGTTCTAGGGGTCCTGCTTGGTGAGTGGCTTCCCTCTAGCCTATCATTTACAGCCCATCTGAGTGTGTGGATCAAGGAAGGCGTTACACCGTGCTCTCTGCAGAAGGCCATGTGGGCCAGGACAGTGCTTTAAAAATTGCTGGACAACCAGGTTCAACACGTGAGCCACACAAGGCACGTGTGTCACATTGTCACAGCGAAGGGCCGCACCCATGTTTGCATCATTGTCGCACCCGGCCTTCCCTGGCTGCTGGTTGAGTGGAGACAACCATTGATGAAACTCGGTCTCCAGAGCTAACCGTCCACAACTTCTCAGCGGTGAGACTCACATTTCCCATACATTTCAAAGTAAACCTTTGACCGCCTGATGGCATTGAGCTCTGCTGCCAGCATAGCAAGGAGGTGTGTGGTATTCCTTGTGCGCAGTTACAAGGAAGGGTGGCCTGACCACACAGGGTTTGGGCCAAGGTGGAGGACCCACACGAGGTTGAAGAGGCAGAAGCAGTGTATTAACTTCTACATACAGAAGAAGGATTGACACAACTCGTGGGGACGGCAAGACTTGTACAGCAGACCCTTCTCCATCTCTCCCCACAGTAACCCATTGCCCAGTCAGCGACATGTAATGCCCCTGTCCATGCTTACTGGGCCAATTATCTGTGGTGAAATGCACCATGTAACACAGAGTTTCTCAAGGAATCAGTGATGTTTAGTGCGACATGCTGGTGTAGCGCGTGCACGCCTTTGTTGGAGAAGGAGAGGCGCCTGGGCATCGGCTCTTGGGGCACTGCGATGGGCATAAGGTCTCGAAAATCCTCGGTTAAAAAGGTTGGAAAGGCAGCATTTTGGTAGCCAACAGTTTGCAGATGCTGAAAGTCAACCTCCAAGCCATGTCATGCCCTTCTAAAAGCATGTAAAACACAGCGAGGGGACTCCAACCACAGTCTCCCTCGTTTCCACTAACTGGGCCACACACACCCCACTTGACTGGCATCAGTTGACCCCCCTTTTGAAAAAGAAAAAGATGCTTTGCATGAAGCACTCTCAAAAATACGCATGCCTTTCCCATCCCCTGGCTGACCCAGGGGAAGAAAAGTCCTCTGAGAGCCATGACTTGTTCATCTTGGTTCTTTTAGAAACACAGCGAGTGGACTCCAACCACAGTCTCCCTCGTTGCCACTAATTGGGCCACACACACCCCACTTAACTGGCATCAGTTGACCCAATTTTCAAGATGAAAAAGATGCTTTGCATGAAGCACTCTCAAAAATACGCGTGCCTTTCCCGTCCCCTGGCTGACCCAGGGGAAGAAAAGTCCTCTGAGAGCCATGACTTGTTCATCTTGGTTCTTTTAGAAACACAGCGAGGGGACTCCAACCACAGTCTCCCTCGTTGCCACTAATTGGGCCACACACACCCCACTTGACTGGCATTAGTTGACCCAATTTTCAAGATGAAAAAGATGCTTTGCATGAAGCACTCTCAAAAATACGCGTGCCTTTCCCATCCCCTAGCTGACCCAGAGGAAGAAAAGTCCTCTGAAAGCCATGACTTGTTCATCTTGGTTCTTTTAGAAACACAGCGAGGGGACTCCAACTACAGTCTCCCTCATTGCCACTATTTGGGCCACACACACCCCACTTGACTGGCATCAGTTGACCCAATTTTCAAGATGAAAAAGATGCTTTGCATGAAGCACTCTCAAAAATACGCGTGCCTTTCCCGTCCCCTGGCTGACCCAGGGGAAGAAAAGTCCTCTGAGAGCCATGACTTGTTCATCTTGGTTCTTTTAGAAACACAGCGAGGGGACTCCAACCACAGTCTCCCTCGTTGCCACTAATTGGGCCACACACACCCCACTTGACTGGCATCAGTTGACCCAATTTTCAAGATGAAAAAGATGCTTTGCATGAAGCACTCTCAAAAATACGCGTGCCTTTCCCGTCCCCTGGCTGACCCAGGGGAAGAAAAGTCCTCTGAGAGCCATGACTTGTTCATCTTGGTTCTTTTAGAAACACAGCGAGGGGACTCCAAACACAGTCTCCCTCGTTGCCACTAATTGGGCCACACACACCCCACTTGACTGGCATCAGTTGACCCCCCTTTTGAAAAAGAAAAAGATGCTTTGCATGAAGCACTCTCAAAAATACGTGTGCCTTTCCCGTCCCCTGGCTGACCCAGGGGAAGAAAAGTCCTCTGAGAGCCATGACTTGTTCATCTTGGTTCTTTTAGAAACACAGCGAGGGGACTCCAACCACAGTCTCCCTCGTTGCCACTAATTGGGCCACACACACCTGACCCCACTTGACTGGCATCGGTTGACCCCCCTTTTGAAAAAGAAAAAGATGCTTTGCATGAAGCACTCTCAAAAATACGCGTGCCTTTCCCGTCCCCTGGCTGATCCAGGGGAAGAAAAGTCCTCTGAGATCCATGTCCACATTGTCAGTGGAGAGACACGTGTGCTTATCTGCCAGCAGACCCCCAGCAGCACTGAAGACAGGTTCCGAGAGAACGCTGGCTGCAGGACACGACAAGATCCCCAAGGCGTACGTGTCGAGCTCAGGCAATTTATCCAGATTGGAATCCTAAAATGAGCAGGGCTCAAGTTGCATAGTAATGGCATCGATGTTTCCTTGCATATACTCATATATCTGTGTCTCCTCCTCTTTTTCCTTGTCCAGCTCTTTTGTTTTCGCATGAGTATATGTCCTTGTCACTTTCCCATGTGTTTTTGTTGTGTTGTGAGTTGTTTATCACCTTTTGGACACCTTTGAGGGTGTTTTCTAGGTGTTTTTATGTGTTTGTGATTGCCTGCCATTGTTTCCTATGCAGTTCGAGTTCGGTTCGTCGAACGTTCGACGAACCGAACTCGAACGGGAGCTCCGTTCGGCGAACCGACCTCGAGCCGAACCGCGACCGGTTCGCTCATCTCTACAAAGGAGCTGCTCAAATAGAAACACATTAAGGTCCTGGAGTAGCCTAGCCATAGAAAACCCATAGAAAACTTATGGAGGGAGCTGAAGCTCCAAGTTGCCAAGCAACAGCCTCAAAATTTTAATGATTTAAGGATGATCTGCAAAGAAGAGTGGACAATATTTTCTCCTGACATGTACACAAACCTCATCATCAACTATAAAAACTGACTGCTGTGCTTGCTAACAGGGGTTTTGCCACCAAGTATTAAGCCTTGTTTGCCACAGGGATCAAATACTTATTTCTCTCTGCAAAATGCAAATACATTTATATAATTTAGTTGGGGTACTACAGATCCCTCTTCCTCTGAATTGCTGTCCTCTCTTTGTATGGCACCTTCCCAGGTTGAATCAATTACTTCATCGTTCACCCCCTCGTCATACACTTCCACACTCTAGTTCTCCTTTCTTGTTGACTCAACAACATCACATGTCAACATTCTCTCATCATCATCTACCTTTTGAAACACTAATAGCCGTTCTCCACCACTGCCACCATGTCCCCACCACCTCTGATCATGGCTGCTCATATATTAGGGCATCAAACACACACCATTTCTTTATGTCCCTCTTGACACATGCAGGGCAAGAGGCCAGAATCAATAAATGAAAATGTAAAGCGGTCCTTAGAGTGTCCGCGTGTGGGATTAGTTGTCTTTCAGGACTCAACATGGTCGGGTGAAGGAGGATCAAGGAAAGGATTATGTCGGCTAGACTTTTGGCTAGTGAGACTGGACTGTGTTTAAGTCAGAATGGTGCTGGGAAGCATAATGAAAGGATTATCTGCCGTCCAACTGACCACCTGTTTGCACTGTTCGGGCTTCAAAAGTGGCATCCCAGGCTCCCATGCAAAGAGTGACAGGAAGCTAAGTCTCATGGATGAGCCTATTTGTTGTACTCCCTCAGCAGGCATAGTTTCAACTTACTCACGGCCTCATCCTTTGCATGCACCATCATCAGTACGTTCACTTCCCCATCTCTTACCACACACCTTTTGCATTTTAAATTTGGCATATAATATATGCCTACTAACTTTCTAGTATTAATAGGTAAACAAAATATGTAGCCCTGAAAAAGACTTTTGTTTTTAGGTTACAGCAGCCCTATACCTATAGAAGGACTGTAAGGCAATAAACCTTGCCACTGATCCAAAAGTATCCCTCCTCCTCCAGCTATCTCTACAATAAATGCAGGTATAATCAAAATATCTCTAACAGATTGTGTAGTGTCAAAAACTACAAACAATGATCCCAATACTAAACATAGTATACATTATCAAAAATAGCAGTTGCACTAAAGTAGAGGGAAAGAAAAAAAACAAAGAAATGTATATTGTGAACTTTGGATTGTGAATATGCCTTACTGCAAAGAAATCATGAAAAAAATATGAGGGAAAAAATGAGTTATTTTGCAAATAATATTGGCCAAATTTACTTGAGCTCAGTTACCATGCCAAGGTATAACTCTCAACTGGGTCCTAATCTAAATTTCTGCCTCTTTTTGTGTCCTTCCTTACCTCTTTATAAGGGCTAAAGAAGAACCTCCAGACTTTTTTTGGCCTGAAGAGCCCTCCCTCAGCATATTTGTGCCGTGAACCCGCTGGAATTTGTAGTACCACCCCACCGCCACTGTCCAATCGCTGCTCCTGCATCCTGCTGCCGCTGTAAGTATTGCATGCTGCCCCCACATGCTCCCGTGCTGCCCGTGCATGCTCTTGTGCTGCCCCCTGCCAATCTTTGATGTATCTGCCCACCCTGGGCTCTCTATCTTCCCCACCTGCATGCCGTTCCAGTGCTGGTACGCTGATTTGTGAACTCTCTATCTCCTCCTCGCCCCCACCCCTGTAGCCGATGATTTGCGGTCCCTCTATCTCCCTCCCTACAAATCTGCCTTTTCTTCCTTGTCCCCCTCCGACGTCCCCTACCTGCTGCCACTGGGTCATCCGAGGTCTTCATTGGTCTGATCGCATCTGCTTCCATCCTTGGGTCCTTGGGTCCTTCCTGGGTTCTCAGTGAGCTGTCTTTCTTACTGCCTACTGCCTTCTGTAATAAGCTGTTCATCATTCTGCCTACTTTTCCACCTGCAATGGCTCTTGTTAGTGATCCTCGTGCTGCTCCTCTGATCCGGTGAACATAATTTTTTTTTTTTGTCACCCATCCCCTGTTTCATGTGTCCTGCAAGTAGCGATCATCGGTGTCCATGATCAATTTTGGGCAGGAACTTTTTTTTTGGCCGGATCCCTTGTTGCTTTTAGCCCCTCATCCGTGTGTGCATCCTGCCGCGGCTGAGCGCTGATCAGTGATGCACATCACTCATTGGCATCCGTGCTCAATTTTGGGTGGGACTTTTTTTTTGCACATATCCCATGTTCCTTTTTGCACCTCATCCGTATTTGCGTCCTGCAGTGGCCGATCAGTCATGCACATCACTGATGTTTGATTGGTGTCCGTTCATTTGAAAAATGAAATGGCGCTCCTTGCCTTTTGAACCCCGCCGTGCACCTAAACAGTTGATTTCCACCACATATGAAGTATCAGCCTACTCAGGAGAAATTGCCCAATAAATGGTATGGTGCATTTTTTCTTGACACCCTTGTGAAAAAAAGGCTACCTAGTTGAAGCAACAATTTTGTGGTTAATTTTTTTTTCTTTTCATGGCTCAACGTTATCAACTTCTGTGAGGCCCCCATGGGTTCAAGTTGCTTACCAAACATCTAGATAAATTCCTTGAGGGGTCTAGTTTACAAAATGGAGTCATTTGTGGGGGAGCTCCACTGTTTAGGCACCTCAGGTTGTTTCCAAACGTGATATGGTGTCCACTAATGATGAGTCCAGCTAATTTTGTTTTAAAAAATTTGAATGGCGCTCCCACCCTTCCGAGCTCTACCGAGCGCCCAAACAATTGATTTCCACCACATATGAGATATCATTGCACTTAGGAGAAATTGCACAATACATTTTATGGTGCATTTTTTTCCTGATACCCTTGTATAAAAAGGTTACCTGGTTGAAGTAACAATTTTGTGGTAAAAAAAAAATATATTTTCACGGCTCAATGTTATCAACTTCTGTGAGGTACCTAGGGTTCAAGGTTCTCACCAAATATCTACATAAATTCCTTGAGGGGTCTAGTTTCCAAAATTGGGTCACCGGTGAGGGAGATCCATTGTTTAGGTACATCAGGAGCTTTTCAAACGTGACATGGTGTCCGCTATTGTGTCCAGCTAATTTTAATTTCAAAAATTCGAATGGCGTTCCTTCCCTTCCGAGCCCTGCCGTGCGCCCAACAATGGATTTCCACCACAGATAAGGTATCGGTGTACTCAGGACAAATTTCACAATAAATTGTATGGTGCATTTTTTTCTGATATCCTGGTGAAAATGAAAAATGTTATGGCTAAAGTAAAATTTTTGTGTATAAAAAAAAAAGTTAAATTTTCATTTTTTCCTTCCACATTTCTTTGATTCCTGTGAAGAACCTAAAGGAATTAAAAAACTTCTTGGATGTGGTTTTGAGCAGTGTGAGGGGTGCAGTGTTTAGAATGGTGCCACTTTTGGGTATTTTTTGTCATTTAGACTTCTCAAAGTCATTTCAAATGTGAAAAAAAAAAATGGTTTTCCAAATTTTGTTGTAAAAATGAGAAATTACTGATGAACTTTGAACCCTTCTAACGTCCTAACAAAAATAAAAATTGTTTCCAAAATTGCATTGATGTAAAGTAGACATGTGAGAAATGTTATTTAGTACCTATTTTGTGTGACATATCTCTCGGATCTATGGGCATAAAATTTAAAAGTTTTGTTCCATAGTTATAACCTGTCAAAATGACACTGGTCAGAATTGAAAATAAATGGCCCGGTCATTAGGGTGTGTTCAGTGGCCGGGGTGAAGGGGGGGTCAATAATATATATATATATATATATATATATATATATATATATATATATTGCTTGTGTTGCTATTCTTCGAAACGCAGAAAATTTAAAACTTTCTGTCAATGGGGCTGTGTTAGGGATTTTTTTTCATGCTAAGCTGATATTTTTATTGATAAAAATATAGGGGTGGATACGATGTTACGATCACCTCTTATTGGATTTTTTTCATTGTTTCGGCAGCTAAAAAAATGCAATTATGGTGTCAAGATTTTTTTTTCTCATTACATCATTTACCGGTCAAGTAAATTAATTTTGTAATTGAATAGAATGGACTTTTATGGACTTTGAGATACCATATATGTGTATTTAGTCATAATTTAAAAAACAGTTTTACGGAGGAAAAGAAGGGTAATTTGATCTCATCTTTTAAAACATGTTTCTATTTTACTTTGTACTTTATTTTTTTAGCTTAATTTGGCAAAGTTGGCTACTTTAAACTTCAAAAGATTCGCTCATCTCTAACTGCAACTCTTCTCAGATTGTACAAGTCTCAGACCTAATCCCTTGGCAAAACCTGCAGAAGGTCCAAAGCCAACACTGCTGCTCAGCCGGTTAGGCTGCAACTCGGTGCAATAGGAAAATAGCAGTATAGAACCTGATAAACTAAGTGCTGGAGGTAGATATTGCCCCAAATTTGTGTATTTGGGTACAGTTCAACTTGAATTTTGCATGGACGAGTGCAATCCGATGACACGTCGGACTGCACTTCCACCAGTGCAAAACTAGGGAGCAGTGTCCATCTGCAACTGATTTCTCATGCAATATCGGCCTGAGAAATGAATTGCAGCATGCTGCATTTGGCAGCGATTCTCGGGTCATGCACACCCATACAAGTCTATGGGAGAATGTGAAACATCGCCTTGCATTCGCATGTCATCCAACTGCAGTGCAATGTACGTACAGATAGGCAGAGGAGGAGATGGGGAGAAAGTGCTTCCTTCCTCTTCGCAGCTGTGATCCGATCGCAAGATCGCATCACAGTCGCATGACCCTCGGCTGACGCTCGCAGTACAGGGTAATTGGCTATGCGCAAGCGGGACAGTGCTCTAATGATAAGAACAGAATGAAAAAATAAAATGCAGCATAAAAACATGGATGACTTCAAAATTGTAGAAAAATTTGCCAAGTGAAATGCTAGGGAAAAAATAAGAAAAGTAGAAATAAAGTAAAGATCTTGCATATTGTTAAGTTCATGCAAAGAGATAAATCTTAATAATGTGATTACAATATTTATATTGTGGATATAAACTATACAGATATATGTATACTATATATACGAGGGAAGGAGTAGAACATAATGAACAAGCTAATACCAAGTGGAAACATCATGTTACCTCACAGTGAAAGGATGAACAGATCAATACAAAGTAGCAAACCAGCCATTCATAAGTCCCAATGCTACTGTCACTGTATAGACAAATAATAAGATATGAGTGGATCACTATGAATATCATCACAACTGTTGACATATAGAGATTAACAGAGACCAAAATATTGTCCTCAGAGTCAGGAGGCAAAGTAGAAGACAAGGAACCAGAGCAAAACAACAGGGTAACATATCTGAAAAGATGGAAGAATAATGAAATTAGGCTGTCATGTAAAAAGATATTCTGTAAGTATTAGCATGGTGTATAAAAAGGTATGTTAGATTTCAATCACCTAGTGAAAGAATTGTAAAACCAAGTGAGAAATACAAAAAGCTGATAATAGTGAAAAATAAAGATGAGGAAATTTGCTGAGATTTTAATTCAGAACATTGCTTGAATTTGGCAGAGAAATTTGATTTGAATTAATGTTTTTTCAGACATCAGAGCATAATAGATATAGGGTGTAAAAAAAATATTATACTCACCTCACTGGTCACCTATCCCATCACTACTACAGCCCTCCATCTGGTCCTTCAGACCATCTGGTGCCATGTAGGTCTCTGACTAGTTCGCAGGTCTAAAGCATCCAGGCATTCCGTAATAGAACGCCAAGAAGATACATCAGCAACGATTTTAGAGAAGCAATTGTTGCTGTTCATCAATCTGTGAAGGATTATAAAGCCATTTCCAAATAACTGGAGCCAATGAAAAACAATGAAAAAGATTACTCACTAGTGAAAGATATTCAAGACATTTCTCATTCTTTCCTGAAGTAAACAACACAGAAAATGTATCCAAAGGTCAGCATGAAGACTTTATACCAGCTGACAAGCACAGTAATGCATGGGTGATGATTGGAGTTTGATGTACAGCCCATAGGACCTGTACACTTTATCATACAGAGGAATTCATGGTCTATTTATTGACGGCAAACCATTTTTTGGGGGCTTGTCAATGGATAAGTCTGATTGCATCTAATCATTTGTTTAGTTATAGTTTAATCTTTTGGGGCTTTTTTTATTGGACTGTGCAGTATTATTTTAAAAACACCCCTTTTACAAATTATAGGCTGGAAAATGACACAATCTTCAATTTGTTGGTGTTCACAGTTATATGCTGCTGGTGGAGACAGGATGTTTATTTTTGTGGATTGGGAATAGGTAGGGATGGTGCTAGAAATGGGAGAAGTCAAATGTAACTTTCTCAACAGCTCTGCAGGTACAAGTAGTGACTGGAAGATGTTGGTCTGGACCAGACAGAAAAGTGAATTACTCCAATTAGAAAGAATGCCACCTACAGATAACTATATTGTATATACCTGAACCCTAATCACTTATATGTTCTGTAGGACTGGTATATAGTACTATAATGTCACTTGGGGTAATATCAATATTTTTTAAATATAATTTTTAATTCAGAATTAGTTTAATGTAATTTAGTTATTATGTAGTGGTAGGAGTCTGTGTCATGTGCTGTCCAGAGCCACACACACGGAGTAGTACTACAACGTCGGACTCTGTTCACATTGCAGAGTCCGCCAGGCAGCCTTGTCTTTCTTAAGTTCTCAGCTCTGCTTGGTGTCTGCTGAGTTGTTTCACTGCTCCCAACCATGCAAGAGTTAATCTTTTTTGGAGAAGTGTGAAACTCTTCTGAGAGCCTGGTTGCTGATTGCCATCCACAGCTGGTCTCTTAATATTTAAGAATTGGGAGTGTAGTAGGAGATCGCTGAAGATAGCTTCAGCGTAGTTTCAGCCATCCAGATCTCAGTGGTTGACAGTTCATGGTGAACTACAGTTGCTTTTCTGCGTGGTGTGAACATTACCCTGTTATGATTTTTTCCCTACCATTTTCTTTATTCCCCTGTACACATATTGTCTCTCTGTAATGTTTGAGTGCAGTGTGTACAAGGTTTCATTGTCCCTTGTCTGTGTCTTTTCTGTGGGGTTTTGTTACTGGGTTTCCAGCCCGCTCCCAGAGTGGGGGGTCAAAGATTAGAGCTCAGACAGGAGTCAGCGTCACGTTGGGGGCTCGGACCTGGCTACCATCAAGCTTACCTCCGAGATAAGAGACAGCACTGGGTTTCAAGTCAGAGAACCAGTTTACAAACCCCTGATCCATCAGTACATACCGCGTGACAGTACGATGGTAACATTTTTCTTTGTACATTGTGTTTTATTAAGGAGAATTAATGTTCATATTAAAATAATATGTATTTACTATGTAGTGGTAGGGAACACTGTGTAGCAGTATTATTTGGGCTTTGTATACTAGTAGTTTTGGCAGTGTTGGTCTTTGTATTGTATGTTTTAGGGTTAGCAACATGGCATATAGTAATCACATATATATGTAGAGGGAAAGGTGTATGGGGAAACATGTACTTTGAGGGCTTGGCCTCTGATCTTTATTTACTGCATTTTTTGAACAATATATTACACTTTTAATTAAACCAAGTTCATAATTCATTGGCTAATTATTTCTGGTGTTTGTGTATGACGGAGTCACAGTAGTCAATGTCATGCAATCTATGAACACTGACAACGACACTTTCTTGTTTAATTCTTATTGCATAGTCCAATTTGCACTGACAATTTATGGGTACTGAACTGCACAGTGATACAACGTTATCAGTATTGCTTCATGTTTTATAGACATACTGACAAGCTTTCAGTGACAAGTACAAGTTTCCACAGTACATGGAGGAGAAAAATGAATAAAATGTGCAATTAGTTTTGGAAAGCAAATACAAGGTACATCCATGCATAATTATGTGCTCATAATTGAAGATGTTTAGAGATGGAGGTTGGTGTGAAGTACCCAATTTGGACTTTGAAAGTTAAACCAAATTTATAACAGATGTTTTTGTATGATAATAATAAAAATAATAATAATAATCTTATTGTTTTTCTTTTATACATGTTATCTTGTTTGGGGGTATTATACTTGTACCTAGAATTATTTATATGTGTCCATGGCAATACATATTAATTATTTTAAATTTTACTAACAGTGTGGAAGATTAATGATTTTAACCGTCAGAATAAATTTGTACAATATTCGAAAAACTCTACTTTCTCAGAAACAAAACCTACAGTCGAAGACTCTGGTGGTGGGATTCTGTTCATGGAGTTTTAAGGATAGAGACTGCAGACTTTTTTGAGTCACTTTTGGCTTCATAATTTTTATTACATATACAGATTGCTTATAAATCCGAAGAAGCATCAGCCAGTAAACAATATGACTGCTTTACTAATCCTGCTCAAACTTAAAGGGGTTGTCCGGTCTAGATCTGCAAGTCTACAGTCACTCTATGTCACTCTGTGATAGCAGACTTGTGAATCCTGACATTGTACACACTGTACACTGTAAGGATTTGCTGGTGTCAAAGCTGAGAGCCAAGGTCATGTGTTCTCAAGTATGCGATATGCAGACTCCTGGCCAGAATCCGATTAGATATGTGCTGCTTTCCTCAATACATTTGCTTTGAGCAAGGCTGCACCCATCTAGTCGGAATGTGGCTGTATGCATATCGCATAATCACAGCTACGTGACTGCCGTTCCTGGCAAATCTTGACAGCGCACAATGCATGCAAAGTGAAGATTTAAAAGGCTGCAGTCACATAGAGTGACTGTAGACTTGTGGATTTTGACTGGACAACCCCTTCAAGCTGACTATTCACCTGCTAAGTAGGCAGCTATCTCTCAAGGCTCACCTGTACAAATGAGCACCCAGCTCAATGCAAAGTTCATATGTTTTCAACATGGAAAAGTAAACTCGTCTGCTAGGCACATCTAGCAGCGATTTAGCTACCCTGTAAATAAAAGACTCGGTCTTTGATATTCCATGAGCCCAATCCTTTAATCCCCTCACGTCACCATACACATTATATACTCATCTGATATTTTTAGGCTGGGAAGGGTTCAATAACCATGGACCTTCCCAGCCTGATAATATCAGCTCACAGCTGTCTGCTTTACCTTTGCTGGTTTCAAAAATAGGTTGGAGCCCACGTCAGCTTTTTTTTCCATTTAATTATTTATTTATTCATTAATTGAAAGTTGTACAATCTATTTATCCATCTATCTATCTATCTATCTATCTATCTATCTATCTATCTATCTATCTATCTATCTGTTATCATTACATATCTTTAACACATAGAAATCAATACTTTTTTAATGCATTTGTACATATCATACAAACAGCACATGGATGTCACATGGATGTTGTCATGACCATGCTCTGCTGGTCCGCCTTCCTGCAGAGCCAGTTTCTATCCCTTTACTCTGTAAGATGGTCTCCTGCAGAGCTGGCTTACCCTTTTTGGTCGCCTCCGGGTTTTTGACCTATCCCTGACCTTGGGGGAGAGGTACTCTGGACCTCAATTTGGACTCTCCTCTGCTTTACAGTATTATGGAGTCGACTCTGCTGCTGCGCTGCCAGTGATATTTCCGGTTTCGGCAAGACCTTGCCTCTAATCTGCTTGTGTCTTTTCTGAGCTTGTCCTGCTACTGCTCCCCTCCTCCAGCTCTCCCGACTTCCTCCCTCTGCCCCTGTCTGCTATTCTGTTCTGCTCTTCCCAGTGTTTGTCATTTTCCCTCCGTTTACTTCCCTCTGTATTACCCACCTTCTCCTCTCATTTCCATCCCGGTTTACTTAATTCATCCCTACCTACAGACGGACTACATTTGTGTACTGACGTCGTCTTGTGCTTTGACTCTGTCTCGGTTTTCCCTTTTGTACTGATGTTACCTCTCTGTACATTGACCTCAGCCTGTTTGATTTCCCTCCCCTAGGTTCTGTGCCACCTAGGGTTTTATTCTATTAGTTCCTGTCTTGTTGTGCTTGGGCGACACCTGGTGGTTTAGCCCCAAACTGCATCAGGTTTAGCATCTCAACTGTCTTTTGTTTGTTGTATGTATTGACTTGTATGGGTTCATATAATATGCTTGGAAAACAAGGACATGTAAGCAGCACAGTTGTCTGAATGGGACCAAATATGTCAACAGCAGGAGAATTTGTAGGATTGGCAATACATATGATCAAATTTAAAACATTTTGTTTGAAACTCACAAAATAAGGGCACAGTCACATGGCCGTATGACTCGTCCGAGGATCACATCGCAATGCTCGGACTGGCTGGTAATGCTCCTGACTTTAGCCTGACAGCTGCATGCTGACAGGCTCGGGTAAGAAGAGCCGCTGGCCATTCCGAGCATTGAGACGGGATCCTCGGATGAGTCATACGACCATGTGACTGTGCCCTAAACTTTAGCATTTCTTGGAATAACATACAAAGTGCATTGCTTCTTTGGCCTTCATTATACAGTCTATATTTTTCCAATTTATTGCCTTGGTAAATTATCGGAACTAACTTTTGTGATCACGTTTTGCATTAGGTCTTATTTTTATTTTAAGAGTGATTTTTTTTATATCATATATGATATAACTATATTTATATACAGAATCTTTTCAGTAGATTGTAATAAAAAAAATGTATTTTGTGCCATTATTTTGTATAAGTTACTTTGCCCTTAAGTCATTATATACCGTACAACATGCTATCATTATAGTGCAAGCTGGTCCAATTAAGAGATACCCAACATAGATAGTATGACTTTTTTAAAGTTGTGCTTATTCTACTCTGCAATCTACAGCAGTCGTATAGACAATTAATGTAGCACATAATTAACTCCTCTCTATTACGACGGGAATCTGCTGTCAGTTCAAGAGCAAACATCCCCTACCCCATAGATTATGGGATAACTTACTATCTTGAGAAAATCACTTTAATATCAGTGCATATAAAAACAAGGTTTATTAGGACAGACTTTCTTACACCCAGCTCTTCCCATTAAAATCCTTACAAAATCCTTATGTAAAGCGCTGTGGAATTAATAGCGCTATATAAATGAATAAAATATTATATATTATTATATTATATTATATTATATTACAAGCATGCTGAGAAAATAAAATGCATGCAAATTCACTCCATTCACTTCTATGGGACTGACCGGGAAACAAAACACAGAAATATGTTTTTGAACAACTTTTACATTTTTCTATACATATTAATTTGTAACACTAATTTATGCATTATTTTTTCATTTTTTTCTGAAATACTTTAAACTGTAGGGGGAATTGGCTTTATTTATCTGAAATTACAAGTTCCCATAAAGGTTATTATAGGACTGCACGTGTTATACATAATAAAAGACTTTAAAAAAGATGCTCCTAAGATTTTTAACCTTATCACATTATTTTTCAAACAAGTCATGTAGGTTTTAGCCAAAGGCTCTTTGTCTGCTGGAGGTTTAGAGAATCAACATGCAGATGGTAAGCTAATGGCCACTTACAGCGTGAATATGCAGATTGCACCAGCAGTCAGCCGCCATTTACAGCTTTAAACATTCTGATTGTCATAATCATCTGTTAAGGAAACCTTGGCCAAATGTAAACATTCAGTGACTGACAAGAAAATCGTCTTACCTTTAGTCTTGCATTTAAATTAGAAGGATAATGGCAATTCTTAAGGTCCAGTCACACTAAGCAACTTACCAGCGATCCCAACAACGATAGGGATCGCTGGTAAGTTGCTAGGAGGTTGCTGGTGAGATGTCACACTGCGACGCTCCAGCGATCCCACCAGCAACCTGACCTGGCAGGGATCGCTGGAGCGTGGCTACACGAGTTGCTGGTGAGCTCACCAGCAACCAGTGACCAGCCCCCAGTCTCCTAGTTACAGCACACATCAGGTTAATTAACCCGATGTGTGCTGCAGCTAAATGTGCACAGAGCAGGGAGCAGCGCACACTGAGCGCTGGCTCCTTGCTCTCCTAGTTACAGCACACATCGGGTTAATTGCCTGATGTGTGCTGCAGCTAAATGTGCACAGAGCAGGGAGCAGCGCACACTGCTTAGTGCTGGCTCCTTGCTCTCCTAGTTACAGCACACATCGGGTTAATTACCTGATGTGTCCTGCAGCTACATGTGCACAGAGCAGGAGCCGGCAGCACAGGCAGTGAGAGCGGAGGAGGCTGGTATCAAAGGTAAATATCGGGTAACCAAGGACAGGGCTTCTTGGTTACCCGATGTTTACATTAGTTACCAGCCTCAGCAGAAGCCGGCTCCTGCTCACTGCACATTAGTTGTTGCTGTCTCGCTGTCACACACAGCGATCTGTGCTTCACAGCAGGACAGCAACAACTAAAAAATGGCCCAGGACATTCAGCAACAACCAACGACCTCACAGCAGGGGCCAGGTTGTTGCTGGATGTCACACACAGCAACATCGCTAGCAACGTCACAAAAGTTGTTCGTTACCAGCGATGTTGCTAGCGATATTGCTTAGTGTGACGGGGCCTTTACATGTGGTAAGGAAGCTTTTATGACACTATAAAGGAATATAAACATACGTCTACATACTTGCATTTAGATAATTCCAGATCAAATCTAATGTTCCGGCTCTGGATACGTTTTCAAGTTGTAAATGAATTTCCATCACTCTGTAATTGATATATTTATATAATTTGTTCAATTTTAGAACAATTGCATTTAGAACAGAATGGCGGCTCAGTGATATGCAACGCTGGGATGCTGGGCTCAAATATTCCTAAGGACAACATCTGTAAGGTGCTTATGGGGGGTTAAAGCCACATACCAAAGACATACTGATTGTGAATTTAGATTCCGAGCCCCAATGGGGACAGTGATCACGTCTGTAAACATCACAGAGTATGAGGGTGCTATATAAATGAGATAGAAAACGAAAAAATCCAGCATCCAAAAGCTAAAATCAGAAAAGTTCCAATTCCAAAGATACATATAAAACCAGCACATGGAAAACAAACGCAATAAAAAGGAGAGATCTCTCAGGTTAGCACAGAGATGTTTCAGACTAGGTGTCCTTATTCATTGCAATGCAATAAATACGGACACCTGGACAAGTCAAAAAGAAAAAAGAAAAAGAGAAAGAAAAAAAAACAAAAAGCAAAAAGGAATATAAACACCACAATAATCCATCACAATATTTTCAATAAATCTTTCTTTTTCTTCTTATTTGACGGTTCCCATCATCCGACACAATCCTCATATATGCAGAAAAATATGGTATAACCTCAGGAACCAAAAAAACAGACAAATTAATTTATGTCCTTCTTTTCATCCTGAGGTTATACCATATTTTTTTATGTCTGCTTTACTGATATCTAGCTTCGGGAAGAATTGGGCTTGATGCAGATTGACAGTCTAATGCCGGCGTCACACGGGACGATGCATCGTGCGCTCGCATGAGCGATCGTACCTGCCCCCGTCATTTGTACGTCACGGGCAATTAGTTGCCCGTGGCGCACAAAGTCGTGAACCCCCGTCACACGTATTTACCTCCCGGACGACCTCCCTATGGGCGGCGAACATCCTCTTCCTGAAGGGGGAGGGACGTTCGGCGTCACAGCGACGTCACACTGCGGCCGCCCAATAGAAGCGGAGGGGCGGAGATGAGCGGGACGTAACATCCCGCCCACCTCCTTCCTTCCACATTGGCGGCGGGACGCAGGTAAGCTGTGTTCATCGTTCCCGGGGTTTCACACGGAGCGACGTGTGCTGCCTCGGGAACAACGAACAACTGTAGCACAGAAGGAGGACCGACTTTTTGAAAATGAACGACGTGTCAACAAGCAACGATAAGATGAGTATTTTTACTCATTCACAGTCGTTCCAAGGTGTCACACGCTACAATATGTCTAACAATCCCGGATGTTGTCACGCTCTCCGGCTCCCGTGCCACGCTCCCCGGCTCCCTTGCCACGCTCCCCGGCTCCCGTGCCGCGCTCCCCGGCTCCCGTGTCACGCTCCCTGGCTCCCGTGCCACGCTCCCCGGTTCCCATGCGACGCTCCCCGGTCCTCCGCTCCACAGCCTCCTTGCTCCCTCTCCCTCACCTGCGTCCTCCAGGCGTCCTGCTCCCCGCTCCCGGCACCCTTCCGCGACACTAAGCCTTCTGCCGGGCACTCCTGCCTCTTGTGCACCGCTTCCTGCCCTGGCTTCTGGCACCCGGGCCTCGCGCATGCGCGTTAGGGCGCGCGCACGGTCATTGACCCTCTCTTAAAGGGCCAGCGTCCACTGACAGGATATTAAATACACAGGTACAGGGTATAAAGGGGTTTCTTTTCCAAGTTAGCGGGGCCTGTTCTTCGTGTTTAGTAAGCTAGGGGTCAGGTCCCCCTGTGCCTTGTCCAGTACTGACTTATCTGTCTCATAGAGCCGCTCCTGCCTCGCCAACTGGTCCTGACGGTTCCAGAACTCTGGACGGTGACTGTCCGCCATCTCTTCAGTCCCTACCGTCTCCGATCCCTGGATCCGTGTGGTGATCAACCCCCTCGCTCAGCTGGTTCCGGATTCTGCCTGACATCATCCCGGACTCCGAATCTGAGTCTCGCCACCCGGACTACCTTCAGAGACTCTGTGGTCCCAGGGACTTCTTCACTCCGGTCCTCTGAACGGACTGTCCTGCTACCCGTAGTGCTCCAGCTACCGGGTACCCTGCCCTCGGTGGGGTACTCAGTCAAGTGGATCCACCTCCTGGGCCTACCCGTCCTCCTGGTCCTTACAGATGTGCATCACTAACGACGTGACCCCGACGACATATCGTCCGATATATCGTACCATGTGACGCCGGCATAACAGTGGATTGATGGCCGCTTTCCTGCATATATGAGGATTGCAGCAGATGATGGGGTTCGTCAAATAAGAAGAAAAAGAAAGATTTATTGAAAATATTGTGATGGATTATTGTTGTGTTTATATTCCTTTTTGTTTTGGGTTTTTCTCTTTTTATTTTTTGATTTTTGACATATATATGTATATTGAGTCATGTCTGTGTAGCGGTTTTGCTTATCATACCGCTCTTCTTTGCTTTTCCAATGAAATATTCAGCGATATGGATTTGTGTGTTTCGGCTCTTGTATCTGTATGGTGAGGCATTATTGTTCCTCCAATAAGGATTAAAATAGTAAGACTGATGCTCTGTTACAAAATTGATTACCTGATGCCACACATGCACGTACGCGTAACTGAGGATTTCTCATTCTCCACTACGGCCAATGGTATAGAGACACGCGCATGCGCTGTGACCGTGGCATCACGTTGCCATGGCTACCGAGCTGGGCGGGCCCCGGCTGGGCCGGAACGATAATGAGGTCATTTGCTTACAATTCCTCTGGTCATGTAGCACCACTTAGAGAAATCACACATACATATTAAAAGTCACCTATACTGCTCTTAACATACCTGCCTTCTGATGAAGCCCAGGTGAAATGCGTTGAGGCGTGGTGGGGTGTGAGAAGCATTAGCAGACAGCCAGGTTTGTGCCTGGATACTATCTCTATATATAGCTTGTTTCTACAACCATGGTGGTGGAAGTAGTTTTGATTTCATTTTTGAGGCTATTATAGCATATACATTACTACTAAATGGTCTCCATTGGGGCTGTTACTCTAGAGAGACTGGATGTGTAGAGCAGACCTATGTAGGTTTATAACTAATTTGATATACAGCCTTAATATATTACTAGCTACCACAGTTGATGATAATTTCCTGCTACATATGGACTTACTTTGCATATGATTCCATTTTGCCATAATTCTGTGTGCTGCGGGGTATCGTGATCAAAGTTGTAAAGGCTATGGAGTGTCTGTGCAAAATTTTGTGACTGTAAATGCGACGATACGGATTCCTTTAGTGGACATACACACACACACATGCATACATACACACATACATATATACATACATACATACACACATACATTCAGCTTTATATGTATATATATATATATATATATATATATATAAATGTGTATATATATATATATATATATATATATATGAAACGCGCATCGCGATCCCTTGTAAGAGGAGGTATAATCCCTGTAGTACTGTATGCTGATACAATGTGTAATGGTAATAATGAGCTGTTATGTAAATAAAGTATATGTTTCTGCATAGTAATGTATAGTAATATGGTATAATGTATAAGATAATATATGTATATTAGGGTATGGTATAATATTGGTTCCCCGGCAACCGATTGCAGGGCATGTGACAGTTGTGATTAGCCCTCCATGGGAAGAGCTAGTGCTGAGAAAAAGGTCAGTCCCCAACTTGTAATTCAGATAGGGGTTTCTGACTGAGAAGAGAGTGGAGTGCTGGCTTAGGTGCAACGTGTTACCAGATATCTCATTTGTTGATTCCTGAACTTCTGTAGCCGACGGCTCATATTTGGTGACAGGGTGAGCATCCATTTTTCTTCCAACGGAGAATAAAGACATGGAGTTCAGCTGTGGGAAGAAGTAGCGAGCCTGCTAAAACCCTAAGCCAGGAGGATTGGAGTAAAAAGGACAGACTTCAACAGAGATAGATCAGCTGAGAACCAAAAGAAAATCCTGAAGTGAGTTTGTAACCTAGGAAAGAAGGAAGGCAAGAAGTTGTCTTATTGCATGTGTTCTACCATCATTTGTTGAAAAAGACTGTTCAGTAAAGTGTGTTTTGAAGAACTTTGGTTATCCTGTGATTCATGTATAGCCGACTCTCAGTGGCGAAACTTGGAAGATGGCAGCAAAATACAAGAAATCTGTGACTGTAATGCACCACACTCACATCAACACACACAGCCAAAGATTTGTTTTCAATTCGAGGTATCAGGGCGCCAGGGTGCAACAAAATGGCCTCGCCCGTGACAACTGCCCTCTGGCATCTTACATCCCTCATGGCACCTCTGGGTTAGTACTACATAATATAAAAAGTACCGTATATATTGCATGTTACTGCTTTCCACTTTACTTTTACTATATACTCTAATGGTGTCAGTATGATTTTAAATTAATTTTCATTGTTGCTGATGTGCATTCTCCTTGCGTTTTTATATATTTGTTTCTCAATAAATATCATTATTTAAGGATTTTTTTGTAGTGCATTTTAATTTAGTTTACAAGCATATTCAACTTGGTATCACTCACACTCTCTCATACTGGTCACTGGAAATTCATCTTAGCACGTCATGGCAAAGAATTCTCTGAGGATCTGAGAAAAAGAATTGTATCTCTACGTAAAGATGGCCTATGCTAACAGAAGATTGCTAACACCCTAAAATTTAACTGCAGCATGGTGGCCAAAACCTTACAGCATTTTACTAATACAAATTTAACTCAGAACAGACCTTGCCATGATCAACCAAAGAAGTTGATTGCACGTTCTCAGCGTCCTATCCAGAGGTTGTCTTTTCAAAGTAGACGTATGAGTGCTACCAACGTTCCTGCAGAGCATAAGGGGGGGGTCAGCCTGTCAATGCTCAGACCATGCAGCAGACACTACAGCAAATTAAACACAAAACAGACTGTTTGACAAATACACAATATTAGATATCCAAAAGGGTCATCAAAAATTTCAAAAAAGCAAAATACCCCAATAATTTATTTTATTGTTTAATAGAATAAAATCGGATCAAAAACACCCACTTGTAAAGATTTGGTACTGGGATGTGCACAGAGTCTCAACATGCCTTGATACGCAAAATAGGGGGAGGGGGATATGACGATATAAATAAATACCACCCTAATGTCTTCCCCTAAATACCCTCACTATAAAGGTGACTCACCCTATTAATTCCCTCAAAGAATCCTCCCCAAAAACCTTAATCCCAGACATCCACACCTGGTCAAACTAAGGAGGAATATAGGGGAGAAAAGAGAGAATATAAAGGAGATTTTCTTAGAGGCTATAACCCGACATGCACACCACCACTCGTATTAGCCTAAAGTATTGCAGAAAGAACCTTAGATATATTTAGCCAATTATATTATGGCTCACTGCCTCAATGGATACCATCTGAAAGATTATATTATAGGGATCCATTAAGGTAGTGCTTTAATGCACAATGTATGAATATATATAAAACAGCACATACACCTATACGGATACAAATATGGTTATCCGCATTTTCACTAATAGACACTACCAGCAAGCTGTAACCAGGGAGTCTATCAGGAAAAAACAATGTTAAATGCTGAGATATAAAGATGGAGGTAAAAATAACAATCCATCTACTAAATGACCATACAGAGGTACATCAGATACATATTAGCGTCAGAGCAAATCCAAATCCAGCATATATGCTTTCTTATGTTGATAACAAATAAGCTTTCCAGAAAGTCTTTGATGTTAAGGAATTAGTATGCGGTTTGTAGTGCTATAAGAATCCTCCGCCATAGCCATGGTTAGTACTTGTTAGTCCATACTCCAAACTTTACTGTAATATAGGCTGGTCACCAGATAGAAATAATGTATAGGGAGAATAACAATTCTTCCACTTCATAAAATCCTGATATTTATCCACCTCGACGTGTTTCCCCCACTCTCAGTAAAGGGGTTCATCAGGAGGCTTTTTATCATCCTATACATCCGTGGGACAATCCAGCATACACCTGATGAGTCTGGGAAAAGAGATAGAAAAAATAGGTCCCACGATTGCCTATACACACAATTCATGTTACCAAAAAGGTGCCAAACAATCAAAAAAAGCACCTGATCCACACACAGCGTTTAGACACACAGATAAAATACACCCTTGTGGTATAAAATGCAGAACCAGAGAATAACTCACCAAGATATATACATATGAAAATGTCCCCCACAAGCCGATAAAGATACAGAGCTTCCTTGCTCGATTATGGTCTTGCGGCCCCTTGGCACCATCCCCCCGTCTCCCTCTCTGCACAGGCCTGCTGGCCCTCACCACGCAGAAGGAGCGGTATCACGGCCACGTACCTGGTTCATATGCTTGCCGCCATCTTTTTAAATGCTAAAAACCACCCTACATCCAGTATCCGCCCATCTGCTCTCTGCACATGAGTTGTTTTACGTATTTTGCACACACCACAATATTCACAAAGGAAATACACAAAATAAATGACAAGATCTCAAACAGGAGCATGGAAAATGTTCTCAGCTCTCTGCTGCCCCCAGAGGAGGTTCACAGTAATTTCAGCGCTGGTTACACTCACCAGCACATACAGCTGGAACCAAAAACGGCCATAAAGCAGGGCAGGGATTATTTCAATAAAGTGGACATTGCAACAATCCACAACTTCTGTTAGTAGATTCACGAAGGAAAAAAACGAAATATACGACTAGGTCTCAAACAGGAGCATGGAAAATATTCTTAGTTCTCAGCTGCCCCCAGAGGAGGTTCACAATAATGTCAGTGTTGGTTACACTCAGCAGCACATACAGCTGGAACCAAAAACGGCCATAGTGCAGGGCAAGGATTATTCCAATAAAGTGAACATTGCAACAATCCACAACGTCTGTTAGTGGTAAAACGCCACGCAAGCAAGGATTCTCATACCCTATAGGCAAGCCAACGGCGATATATCTATCTAAAAGTGATGGAGGGACAGGTGATAATTACTATGTTTAAATACCAATCAACAATGAAAAACCTACGAGTTCTAAACCCTAAAAAGGGGGGAAATAAAAGCACCTATATACATAAAAAGTTAACCCCTTTATTTTCCCAAGACAAATATACCAGATACAAAGTATGTTTTTCAAGATATGACCCTCAATATAAAAAACGGGTCATCTAAAAAGCATGAACCATCTAATAGGGTCTATGCAGACAGAGTATCAGAGAAAATACCCTCCACCCAGGATAGGTCCCCATAACAACCCCAGAACATTCTATTAGTCCAGAAAGCATCCAAAGGAGAATGCCTCATTAAGGCCTTTAGGGCTTACAGAGTCTATTCTAAAAATCCACTCGGCCTCTGTTACATCTCGTGGCTCTCCTCTTGCAAGGAATGAGGTGGTCCCCATTCCTTGTCTGCCGCAAGTCCTCCTACTCAGCAGCGCCAAAGGCCTGGGAGACTGCAGGAGTTTCCTCCTCCTAGATGCAGCAGAAGGGTGACACCTAGTGGTTTATTCCTTGTAAGGAATGGAGTGGTCTCCTATCCCTTGCCTGCCACGTGTCCTCCTGCTCAGCATCGCAGAGGGTCGGAGTGGTTGCACAGTGTGCAAAGGATAGATGCTCAGGGAAGCAGCAAGACTTCCCTTAGCTCTGCACATTGTGAAACCGAAGATCCCGCCTTTATGACCCAGAGGCAGGAGGTTGAGCATGTGCCCCACGTGACGTCTTCTGATTCGCTCACTGGTATCACACGGCCAGATAACGAGGCTGGTGATGTGCTGAATCCTGACTGGCCGGGCCAGGACGTCACAGATCATGATTGGGTCACATCCGTCTCGCGCCCGCCCTTGGCTGGAGCTACATCTCCTTAAAAACCCCTCCTGCCATCATGGCGGCGCGCGACCGTCCTTCTATGTTTGGATGTCTGGCAGCGTGCTGCCACGCCACGCCACTGTACAGACATTGTATTTTGCAGGTCTTGCCCCTGCCTTGCTGCTCCGGCAGTATTCCGTTTAACAGGCTGTGTTCCTGTCCCAGGTGAGCTCCTTGAATCTCTGTCGGACTCACCTGGTTTCTGAAGCACACGTGTGTGGGCACCTCTGTGCTACCCTCGTGCCATATTCCTGTGACTCCCGCTGGCACACGTGCGTAGGCACCTCTGTGCATCCCCGTGCAACAGGTACACCGAGTTGTGAGCCCCGTGCCATACAACCCTCACGGGTTAGGGCGGACAGGTGTACGCAGATCGTCTGTGACATTCCAGACGATCGCTAGCAGCAACCCGCTCACTCTTCTCCCACCATAGCAGCGGTCCCTTACACTGCACAGTGGACCTTGACCGGCGGAAGCTGTCCATATACCATCTTGGCACGCTTCCCCGGGTCCCCCTCGTAACATTACGGTCGCGCCAAAGGTCTGGCTATGGCAGAAGAGCAGCAGCAGTTGCTGCATTATGTGCAGCAGTTGGAGTCACGATTGGCAGCTGTGGAGCGGTCTTCCCCCGATAAGGCTGCTCTAGCGACAATTGCCACCCAAGCGGCTACTCAGGCTGTGGAATTGAGCGGAAAGTCGCCTCGCCTTGCGCTCCCAGAGCGCTTCAACGGGGACAGCTCCGAGTGCCGTGGTTTCATAAACCAGGTTACCACCTACTTGGAGATGTCCGCCACTCTTTATGCTACTGAGAAGGCGAAAGTAGCATTCGTCCAGTCCCTGCTCACAGGGAGAGCGCTAAAATGGTCCACGCCGTTGTGGGAGCGCGGAGATCGGGTGGTGAATCACCTTCCAGTTTATCTTGAGGCCATGAGAAAGGTGTTCCTCGGGCCTCAAGTCACCCACGACTCCGCGCTTCGACTCCTACGCCTTCGGCAAAAGTCCACTTCAGTCGGGGACTTTGCGGTGCAGTTCAGGACACTCGCCGCAGAGCTGGACTGGCCAGATAAAGTCCTTGTCCCTGTGTTCTGGGAGGGTCTGGCAGGGTTCGTCAAAGACGCGCTGGCCACGCGTGATGTGCCGACCACCTTAGAGGCCTTGATACGGCTTGCTTCTCGCATAGACATCCGCCACGCGGAGCGGAGGCTCGAGGTCTCTTCGGCACCCACGTCTACCTGGCCTACAGAGCCTCTGACTCTCCTTCCCCACCAGACCAGTCTCCCAGCCAGTTCTGTTGATGACTCTGTGGAGCCCATGGAAGTCTCCAAGGTGGTCTCCTCTACCACAGGCTCTCGGCCGCCGGTCGTTTGCTTTGCCTGTGGGCAGAGGGGACATGTAGCTACCCGATGTTCAAAACCATCGGAAAAGAGACAAAGTCTGGTTTCCATCAGAGGAGGAACCCTAGACGCTGCCTCTCCTTCTAAATTAACCCTCAGCGCCCAGTTGCAGTTCGGCACCACTGTCTTCCTTGCCCTGGCTTGCTTAGACACTGGCGCTGACGGCAATTTCATTTCAGCCTCCCTGGCAACTAGGTACTCTGTTCCCCTGGTCCTGTTGCCTAAACCAATCAGTGTCCAGGTAGTCAACGGGTCCCTACTTGTCAAACCCATTACCCAGATCACCGTCCCTCTCAGGATGGATGTACCACCAGGCCACCATGAGCAGGTGTCCTTTCTGGTGCTTCCAGAAGGGACGGATGAGATCCTACTAGGACTCCCCTGGTTGAAACGGCATGCTCCAATACTCAACTGGACAACAGGGGAGATCTCGTCCTGGGCAGGGTCATGTAAAGAACACCTCGGGACCACCGGGTCACCCACTCCCCTAGACCTGGTGCCACCTGGCCAGACCCTCGTTCCCCCTAGGTTACGGAACGATGTACTTTCCTGGGACCATACCTCCAAGGTCGTGGGCCTCTTCAGGTCCAAAAGGACCAGAGTTCAAGAGGCCAGGCAGGATTGGTGGCCGACGGCCGACTCCTCGTCCGACAACCCTGAAGTAGCGAGGTTGGTTAAAACAAAAATCGTTCAGGGCAAGAGGTACTTCCTCGTGGAGTGGGTCGGTCGTGGACCGAAGCATAGGACCTGGGAATTGGAGGATCATGTCCACGCTCCGGGTTTGGTAGCAGCCTTTGAGCACAGGCGGCGGGGGGGCCCTAGACGGGGGGGTAATGTTACATCTCGTGGCTCTCCTCTTGCAAGGAATGAGGTGGTCCCCCATTCCTTGTCTGCCGCGAGTCCTCCTACTCAGCAGCGCCAAAGGCCTGGGAGACTGCAGGAGTTTCCTCCTCCTAGATGCAGCAGAAGGGTGACACCTAGTGGTTTATTCCTTGTAAGGAATGGAGTGGTCTCCCATCCCTTGCCTGCCACATGTCCTCCTGCTCAGCATCGCAGAGGGTCGGAGTGGTTGCACAGTGTGCAAAGGATAGATGCTCCGGGAAGCAGCAAGACTTCCCTTAGCTCTGCACATTGTGAAACCGAAGATCCCGCCTTTATGACCCAGAGGCAGGAGGTTGAGCATGTGCCCCACGTGACGTCTTCTGATTCGCTCACTGGTATCACACGGCCAGATAACGAGGCTGGTGATGTGCTGAATCCTGACTGGCCGGGCCAGGACGTCACAGATCATGATTGGGTCACATCCGTCTCGCGCCCGCCCTTGGCTGGAGCTACATCTCCTTAAAAACCCCTCCTGCCATCATGGCGGCGCGCGACCGTCCTTCTATGTTTGGATGTCTGGCAGCGTGCTGCCACGCCACTGTACAGACATTGTATTTTGCAGGTCTTGCCCCTGCCTTGCTGCTCCGGCAGTATTCCGTTTAACAGGCTGTGTTCCTGTCCCAGGTGAGCTCCTTGAATCTCTGTCGGACTCACCTGGTTTCTGAAGCACACGTGTGTGGGCACCTCTGTGCTACCCTCGTGCCATATTCCTGTGACTCCCGCTGGCACACGTGCGTAGGCACCTCTGTGCGTCCCCGTGCAACAGGTACACCGAGTTTTGAGCCCCGTGCCATACAACCCTCACGGGTTAGGGCGGACAGGTGTACGCAGATCGTCTGTGACATTCCAGACGATCGCTAGCAGCAACCCGCTCACTCTTCTCCCACCATAGCAGCGGTCCCTTACACTGCACAGTGGACCTTGACCGGCGGAAGCTGTCCATATACCATCTTGGCACGCTTCCCCGGGTCCCCCTCGTAACAGCCTCTTTGCGAAGGATTCTCTTGTCCCAATCGCCACCCCTATCATTTGGTTTTACAACCTCCAGTACATAGAATGAGACCACATTTTCCCTACCTTCATGCACTTCCCTTACATGACGGGAGATGGACGTGTCTATCCCATGACGATGGTCGCCAATACGTCGTCTAAGTTCTCGTTGGGTTTTTCCGACATAGTTAAGGGGGCACGTACATGTGGCCAAATATACCACACCCTTGGTAACACAATTTGCAAATTTTCTAGCAAAAAATTCCTTACCAGAAGAAGCACTAACACATGATCTAGATTGAGTTACCCAACCACAGAAGGAGCACCTCCCACACTTATAGGTCCCGCACAATCTTCTATTTAGCCAAGATCCATCCGTTGTTGGTTTTTTATAATGGCTATGCACCAAACGATCCGAGACGGATCTACCTTTCCTGAAGGTAATCCTAGGGCTTGGCAGGATAAACTCAGCCAAAGTCTCATCTGCCATAAGTATACCCCAGAATCTTTTTAGGACCCCAAAGATTTGGTCAGTTTGTTCATTATAAGTTCCTATGATTCTCATTTCTCTAGAGACATCCTCTCTATGTCTGGGAATGAGCAAGGTATCTCTTTCACTTTGTAGAGCTTTATGAAACGCCCCCTGAAGTGTATCAGCACGATATCCTCTTTCCCTAAATCTGTGTCGTAATTTTGATGCTTCTACCCGGAAGGAATGAATATCTGAGCAATTTTGTCTCATTCTCAAATATTGCCCCTTCGGAATACCTCTCCGAAGGGGCAATGGATCATGGCTCTCCCACCGAAGGAGGCTGTTTGCCGCTGTGGATTTTCTATAGACTCTCATCAGAATGGTGCCTCCCTCCCCAATGCATATCTCCAAGTTCAGAAATGAGATACTCCGCTGATCAATCTCTGATGTGAATTTCAAGTTAAAGTCATTAATAATCAATTCGTCCATCATTTTGCCAAACTCCTCCCTAATGCCTTTCCAAATCACTAGTATATCATCGATATACCTATACCATGCTCCTATTTTATCCTGCCACCACTTCCTCTCATTCAAGAAGACAACGGTTTCCTCCACCAGCCCAGGAGGAGATTTGCGTAAATTGGCGCACAAGAACAGCCCATAGCGGTCCCCCTGAGCTAGTGGAAGTACCTACCGTTGAACAGAAAATAGTTGTGGTGCAGGATAAATGACAGTAGATCAATGACAAACTCACTGTGTTGATCAAAATGTGTGGCCCTCCCAGCTAGATAATATTCAGCAGCCCTAAGGCCCTTAGTATGTATAATGCTGCTGTAGAGGGCCTCGAAACCCGACGAAAACCCGACGAGAACTTTAATGACGTATTGGCGACCATCGTCATGGGATTTGATGTCTCTTGGTTCTTTACGGTCCTGAGTAGAGTTGAGCGCGGTTCGTGGTTCGTGGTTCTCCAGTTCGCGGCTCGAGTGATTTTGGGGCATGTTCTAGATCGAACTAGAACTCGAGCTTTTTGCAAAAGCTCGGTAGTTCTAGAAACGTTCGAGAACGGTTCTAGCAGCCAAAAAACAGCTAAATCATAGCTTGGTTTCTGCTGTAATAGTGTAAGTCACTCTGTGAATCAAACTATTATCACATTTCAGTGTATAGTGTGCGTGAACAGCGCCTTCAGATCACTGCTGTTTCTATAATGGCGATCGCCATTTTTTTTTTTTTTTTTCTTGTCTTCCTTCCCTAAGCGCGCGCGTCTTGTGGGGCGGGCCAGCATGTCAGCCAATCCCAGACACACACACAGCTAAGTGGACTTTGAGCCAGAGAAGCAACGGCATGTGTGATAGGATCTGCATGTCACATGTCCCTGCATTATAAAACCGGACATTTTCTTCACGGACGCCATTATCTGCCTTCTGCGTCTTTGGTGTCAGACATCACTGTAGCAGCGCCGTCTTCCTGAGTCCTATAGCCGATACAGCTGTATGCGCTGCATACACAGCGTTAGACAGCTTAGGGAGAGCACTTTATAGCAGTCCTTTTAAGGGCTCCAACCGGCAGGGTCAGAGAGCCATAGGTGACAGGTCCTGCAAACAGCAACAGCGTCTGTGTAGCCCAGGTCAGGGATTTCCTACCTGCATTTCACCATTAGGAGGGAATAGAAAGGCAGTCTTCCATTCCTCTACCCAGAGCACCACAATCCTGCCACTGTACCCTCTTGTCCTCTGCACACTCCAACTGATAACTAAGCCATTATACTAGCAAACACTCAGTGTACCTAGTGGCATCCTATACGTGGCTATTGGACTTTGCTATAGTCCCACTAGTGCAAAGACATTTGCAGAGCGCGTCTGCCTGCATTGCACACTACAACTCATTCTAACCAAGCCATTATACTAGCAAACACTCAGTGTACCTAGTGGCATCCTATACGTGGCTATTGGACTTTGCTATAGTCCCACTAGTGCAAAGACATTTGCAGAGCGCGTCTGCCTGCGTTGCACACTACAACTCATTCTAACCAAGCCATTATACTAGCAAACACTCAGTGTACCTAGTGGCATCCTATACGTGGCTATTGGACTTTGCTATAGTCCCACTAGTGCAAAGACATTTGCAGAGCGCGTCTGCCTGCGTTGCACACTACAACTCATTCTAACCAAGCCATTATACTAGCAAACACTCAGTGTACCTAGTGGCATCCTATACGTGGCTATTGGACTTTGCTATAGTCCCACTAGTGCAAAGACATTTGCAGAGCGCGTCTGCCTGCGTTGCACACTACAACTCATTCTAACCAAGCCATTATACTAGCAAACACTCAGTGTACCTAGTGGCATCCTATACGTGGCTATTGGACTTTGCTATAGTCCCACTAGTGCAAAGACATTTGCAGAGCGCGTCTGCCTGCGTTGCACACTACAACTCATTCTAACCAAGCCATTATACTAGCAAACACTCAGTGTACCTAGTGGCATCCTATACGTGGCTATTGGACTTTGCTATAGTCCCACTAGTGCAAAGACATTTGCAGAGCGCGTCTGCCTGCGTTGCACACTACAACTCATTCTAACCAAGCCATTATACTAGCAAACACTCAGTGTACCTAGTGGCATCCTATACGTGGCTATTGGACTTTGCTATAGTCCCACTAGTGCAAAGACATTTGCAGAGCGCGTCTGCCTGCGTTGCACACTACAACTCATTCTAACCAAGCCATTATACTAGCAAACACTCAGTGTACCTAGTGGCATCCTATACGTGGCTATTGGACTTTGCTATAGTCCCACTAGTGCAAAGACATTTGCAGAGCGCGTCTGCCTGCGTTGCACACTACAACTCATTCTAACCAAGCCATTATACTAGCAAACACTCAGTGTACCTAGTGGCATCCTATACGTGGCTATTGGACTTTGCTATAGTCCCACTAGTGCAAAGACATTTGCAGAGCGCGTCTGCCTGCGTTGCACACTACAACTCATTCTAACCAAGCCATTATACTAGCAAACACTCAGTGTACCTAGTGGCATCCTATACGTGGCTATTGGACTTTGCTATAGTCCCACTAGTGCAAAGACATTTGCAGAGCGCGTCTGCCTGCGTTGCACACTACAACTCATTCTAACCAAGCCATTATACTAGCAAACACTCAGTGTACCTAGTGGCATCCTATACGTGGCTATTGGACTTTGCTATAGTCCCACTAGTGCAAAGACATTTGCAGCACGTCTGCCTGCGTTGCACACTCCAACTAATTATAACTAAGTTGCATTGTCAGGGATATTTATTCTTTATTATTCTGCTGTTAATAAAGCTAGACCACCACTGCAATCTTCACCACCTCTCAATTTTTACTACCACATTTTCAGTCCACAATCTTGTCGCAATCAACATGAGTGGCAAAATGACAGATGCTGGTGGAAAGGGGAAGAGGCGTGGTGGAAAAGGCAAAAAAGGTTTTGTCCGTGGGGAAGGTGGCAAAGCTCCATTATCATCTGCTGAAGATAGACCATCTACCAGCAAAAGTAAGATGTCTACTACTTACCGTGGACAATCCGATGTGCTCCCTTTGTTACGGACACGAACAACAGGAACAAAGGTAGATGATGGGCAAAAAAGGAAAATGCTTGAATGGATCTCAAGTGGTCCAACAAGTGCCCTCTCTGCCACTTCAAGTACCGCATCCAAAAAACACCAGTCCTCTGAGTTGTCATCCCAATCAAACTTGCTTTCTCCCAGCTCTGAAGTCTCCATCAGCCCTGCACAGTATGGTGGAACTGAGATGGCTGAGTCTGCAGAGCTGTTCAGTCACACTATAGCCTGGGAATCAGAGGTCTGCTCCCAAGCTACAGTGAGTACAGAACAGGAAATGGTCTGCAGTGATGCCCAGAACCTTTGTGACTCAGATTCAGGCCGTGAGGACCAAGTTTCTGAGCATAATGTTGACCCTTTGTCACAAACTGTAACACCTGTGGTTATAGACAATGAGGAACATACTGATGAAGATGAGACGCAGATACCCGATTGGGATGACAACTTAAATATTCCGTCAGGGCAAGAAGAGGCTCGGTCTGAGGGGGAGGGGAGTGCAAACACAACAATTGATGATGACGTTCTAGATCCCACCTACTGTCAACCCCCAGTCAGGCACTCGAGGAGGTCAACAGAGGCGGTGGAGGAGGATGCAACCGACGACGAAGTTACCTTGCGCCTTCCTGGACAGAGTCGGAGCACTGGTAGCACGTCTACAACTGCATCCTCAGCCACCACTCTGCCTATGAGCATTATTCGGGGTGGATCAACAGGTCGCATGGCCTCTAAGCCTTGCCTAGCCTGGTCCTTTTTTCACATCGAAAAAGATCGCCCAACTCATGTGATATGTAACATTTGTCATGATTCTGTTAGTAGAGGTCAAAACCTCAGCAGTTTGACAACTTCTTCCATGAATCGTCACATGACTAAATATCATAAGTCCCGGTGGGAAGCTCACCGTGCTGCAATGCGGCCTAGTGGAGCGAACCATCCACCGCCCGCCCCTTCCACTGCATCCGCGCGCTCTTCATCTTCTAGGACTGTGGGGACAGCTGCCACACCTGTTTTTCCACGCAAAACTTCCACCACTGTAACCGCAACAGGCAGTTTGCTTGTAAGGTCGTCAGTTGGTTTGGAAGGGGAAACAAGTGAGTGTGTACAGCTCTCTCAGACATCGATAGCACCAACGTTGGATGAAGGCAACATCATGTCTCCGCCTGCACTTTCCTCACAAACCTGCATTTTTCAAGGGACACCCTACTCAACACCGTCTACACACAGCAGCCAGATCTCTGTCCCTCAGATGTGGTCAAATAAAAGGCCACTTCCTCCGACCCATGACAAAGCTAAGAGGTTGACTCTATCCCTCTGTAAGCTGTTGGCTACCGAAATGCTGCCTTTCCGCCTAGTGGACACACAGGATTTTAGAGACCTTATGTCTGTCGCTGTGCCCCAGTACCAGATGCCTAGTCGCCACTACTTCTCTAAGAAAGGTGTGCCCGCGCTACACCAGCATGTCGCACACAACATCACCGCTTCCTTGAGAAACTCTGTGTGTGAACGGGTGCATTTCACCACCGATACTTGGACCAGTAAGCATGGACAGGGACGTTACATGTCGCTGACTGGGCACTGGGTAACTATGGTGATAGATGGTGAAGGGTCTGCTGCACAAGTCTTGCCGTCCCCACGACTTGTGTGTCAATCCTCTGTCTGTCCAAGTTCCGCCACTGCTTCTGCATCCTCCACCTCATCTGGGTCCTCCACCTCCGCCCCAAGCCTGCCTGGTCAGGCCACCAGCGTTCTCACTGCGCAGAAGGAATCACGCACCCCTCATTACTATGCTGGCAGCAGAGCGCAACGGCATCAGGCGGTCTTTAGCTTGACATGTCTTGGTAATAAGAGTCACACAGCTGAGGAGTTGTGGTCAGCTTTGCGGTCCGAGTTTAATAAATGGTTGTCTCCACTCAAACTGCAGCCTGGTAAGGCCGTGTGCGACAATGCTGCAAACCTGGGTGCGGCACTTCGCCTGGGCAAGGTGACACACGTACCTTGTATGGCTCACGTGTTGAACCTTGTCGTGCAGCAATTTTTAACACACTATCCCGGCCTAGATGGCCTTCTGAACAGGGCACGAAAACTGTCAGCTCACTTCCGCCGTTCAAGCGCCGCAGCAGAGCGACTTGCATCGCTCCAGAAGTCTTTCGGCCTGCCGGTTCATCGCCTGAAATGCGATGTGGCGACACGCTGGAATTCAACTCTCCACATGTTACAGCGACTGTGGCAGCACCGCAGAGCCCTGGTGCAATACGTCATGACGTATAGCCTGGGCCAACGAGATGCAGAGGTGGGGCAGATCACCCTGATGGAGTGGTCTCAGATCAAGGACCTATGCACCCTTCTGCACAGTTTCGACATGGCGACGAATATGTTTAGCTCTGACAATGCCATTATCAGCATGACGATTCCAGTCATTTACATGCTGGAGCACACGCTAAACACTATTCGGAGTCAGGGGGTGGGACAACATGAAGGGGAGGAACTACAGGAGGATTCATATGCGCAAGGGACAACAACATCACGAAGGTCCAGACGTTCATCATCACCAACGCAGCAGGCATGGGACCATGGGGGACAGGGATCGACAAGGGCGCATAGTAGCAGGCGAAATGTTGAGCAAGGTGCAGGAGAACATGAAGAAATGGAGGACGAACTGTCCATGGACATGGAAGACTCAGCGGATGAGGGAGACCTTGGTCAAATTTCAGTTGAAAGAGGTTGGGGTCAGATGTCAGAGGAAGAAAGAACGGGTAGCACCTCTATGCCACAAACACAGCATGGACTTGGTCCGCATGGCTGCGCAAGACACATGAGTGCCTTTTTGTTGCACTACCTCCAACATGACAGTCGTATTGTCAAAATTAGAAGTGATGATGACTACTGGATTGCCACACTATTAGATCCCCGGTACAAGTCCAAATTTTGTGACATAATTCCAGCCATAGAAAGGGACGCACGTATGCAGGAGTATCAGCAGAAGCTGTTACTAGATCTTAGCTCGGCTTTTCCACCAAACAACCGTGCAGGTGCAGGGAGTGAATCTCCCAGTTGTAACTTGACAAACATGGGACGGTCTCGTCATCTTCAACAGTCTACCCGTACCAGTAGGACCTTTTCTGGTGCCGGTAACAGCAATTTTATGGAATCTTTTCATAATTTTTTTAGACCCTCTTTTGCAAGGCCACCAGAGACAACAAGTCTGACACATAGTCAACGGCTGGAGAGGATGATACAGGAGTATCTCCAAATGAACATCGATGCCATGACTGTGCAACTGGAGCCTTGCTCCTTTTGGGCTTCAAACCTACAAAAATGGCCAGAGCTCGCAACTTACGCCTTGGAGATTTTGTCGTGTCCAGCTGCCAGCGTTGTCTCTGAACGTGTATTCAGTGCTGCTGGGTGTGTGCTGACAGATAAGCGCACGCGTCTGTCCAGTGACAATGTGGACAGACTGACGTTCATCAAAATGAACAAGTCATGGATCCAGAAGGAATTTACTACCCCTGTGTCATCCTGGGGAGAGTAAATGCTTGTGGATTTGGAATGTGCTTGATGCAAATCAAAACATCCTGTTTGCAACTAGGGCCCAAGTGCTGCCACTGATGGGGTGGGTGTCTGTGTGGCCCAATTTTTGGAAAAAAGGGAGACTCCGCTTGGAGTAACCCTTGCTTGCTGTGTTTTTAAAAGAAGCCAAGATGAACAGAGCTGGGATCAGGAAAGACTTTGCTACCTACCCCGGTGTCATCCTGTGGACGGCTAAGAATAGCGTATTTTTGAATGTGCTTGATGCAAATCAAAACATCCTGTTTGCAACTAGGGCCCAAGTGCTGCCACTGATGGGGTGGGTGTCTGTGTGGCCCAATTTTTGGAAAAAAGGGAGACTCCGCTTGGAGTAACCCTTGCTTGCTGTGTTTTTAAAAGAAGCCAAGATGAACAGAGCTGGGATCAGGAAAGACTTTGCTACCTACCCCGGTGTCATCCTGTGGACGGCTAAGAATAGCGTATTTTTGAATGTGCTTGATGCAAATCAAAACATCCTGTTTGCAACTAGGGCCCAAGTGCTGCCACTGATGGGGTGGGTGTCTGTGTGGCCCAATTTTTGGAAAAAAGGGAGACTCCGCTTGGAGTAACCCTTGCTTACATTGTTTTTAAAAGAAGCCAAGATGAACAAGTCATGGGTCAGCAAAGACTTTGCTACCTACCCCGGTGTCATCCTGGGGACGGCTAAGAATAGCGTATTTTTGAATGTGCTTGATGCAAATCAAAACATCCTGTTTGCAACTAGGGCCCAAGTGCTGCCACTGATGGGGTGGGTGTCTGTGTGGCCCAATTTTTGGAAAAAAGGGAGACTCCGCTTGGAGTAACCCTTGCTTGCTGTGTTTTTAAAAGAAGCCAAGATGAACAGAGCTGGGATCAGGAAAGACTTTGCTACCTACCCCGGTGTCATCCTGGGGACGGCTAAGAATAGCGTATTTTTGAATGTGCTTGATGCAAATCAAAACATCCTGTTTGCAACTAGGGCCCAAGTGCTGCCACTGATGGGGTGGGTGTCTGTGTGGCCCAATTTTTGGAAAAAAGGGAGACTCCGCTTGGAGTAACCCTTGCTTGCTGTGTTTTTAAAAGAAGCCAAGATGAACAGAGCTGGGATCAGGAAAGACTTTGCTACCTACCCCGGTGTCATCCTGGGGACGGCTAAGAATAGCGTATTTTTGAATGTGCTTGATGCAAATCAAAACATCCTGTTTGCAACTAGGGCCCAAGTGCTGCCACTGATGGGGTGGGTGTCTGTGTGGCCCAATTTTTGGAAAAAAGGGAGACTCCGCTTGGAGTAACCCTTGCTTACATTGTTTTTAAAAGAAGCCAAGATGAACAAGTCATGGGTCAGCAAAGACTTTGCTACCTACCCCGGTGTCATCCTGGGGACGGCTAAGAATAGCGTATTTTTGAATGTGCTTGATGCAAATCAAAACATCCTGTTTGCAACTAGGGCCCAAGTGCTGCCACTGATGGGGTGGGTGTCTGTGTGGCCCAATTTTTGGAAAAAAGGGAGACTCCGCTTGGAGTAACCCTTGCTTGCTGTGTTTTTAAAAGAAGCCAAGATGAACAGAGCTGGGATCAGGAAAGACTTTGCTACCTACCCCGGTGTCATCCTGGGGACGGCTAAGAATAGCGTATTTTTGAATGTGCTTGATGCAAATCAAAACATCCTGTTTGCAACTAGGGCCCAAGTGCTGCCACTGATGGGGTGGGTGTCTGTGTGGCCCAATTTTTGGAAAAAAGGGAGACTCCGCTTGGAGTAACCCTTGCTTGCTGTGTTTTTAAAAGAAGCCAAGATGAACAGAGCTGGGATCAGGAAAGACTTTGCTACCTACCCCGGTGTCATCCTGGGGACGGCTAAGAATAGCGTATTTTTGAATGTGCTTGATGCAAATCAAAACATCCTGTTTGCAACTAGGGCCCAAGTGCTGCCACTGATGGGGTGGGTGTCTGTGTGGCCCAATTTTTGGAAAAAAGGGAGACTCCGCTTGGAGTAACCCTTGCTTACATTGTTTTTAAAAGAAGCCAAGATGAACAAGTCATGGGTCAGCAAAGACTTTGCTACCTACCCCGGTGTCATCCTGGGGACGGCTAAGAATAGCGTATTTTTGAATGTGCTTGATGCAAATCAAAACATCCTGTTTGCAACTAGGGCCCAAGTGCTGCCACTGATGTGGTGGGTGTCTGTGTGGCCCAATTTTTGGAAAAAAGGGAGACTCCGCTTGGAGTAACCCTTGCTTGCTGTGTTTTTAAAAGAAGCCAAGATGAACAGAGCTGGGATCAGGAAAGACTTTGCTACCTACCCCGGTGTCATCCTGTGGACGGCTAAGAATAGCGTATTTTTGAATGTGCTTGATGCAAATCAAAACATCCTGTTTGCAACTAGGGCCCAAGTGCTGCCACTGATGGGGTGGGTGTCTGTGTGGCCCAATTTTTGGAAAAAAGGGAGACTCCGCTTGGAGTAACCCTTGCTTACATTGTTTTTAAAAGAAGCCAAGATGAACAAGTCATGGGTCAGCAAAGACTTTGCTACCTACCCCGGTGTCATCCTGGGGACGGCTAAGAATAGCGTATTTTTGAATGTGCTTGATGCAAATCAAAACATCCTGTTTGCAACTAGGGCCCAAGTGCTGCCACTGATGGGGTGGGTGTCTGTGTGGCCCAATTTTTGGAAAAAAGGGAGACTCCGCTTGGAGTAACCCTTGCTTGCTGTGTTTTTAAAAGAAGCCAAGATGAACAGAGCTGGGATCAGGAAAGACTTTGCTACCTACCCCGGTGTCATCCTGGGGACGGTTAAGAATAGCGTATTTTTGAATGTGCTTGATGCAAATCTAGCTGTGAAGTGTACAACTGGGGCCCAAGTGCTGCCACTGAAGGGGTGGGTGTGTGTGGGGCCCAATTTTTGGAAAAAAGGGAGACTCCGCTTGGAGTAACCCTTGCTTGCTGTGTTTTTAAAAGAAGCCAAGATGAACAGAGCTGGGATCAGGAAAGACTTTGCTACCTACCCCGGTGTCATCCTGGGGACGGATAAGAATGGCGTATTTTTGAATGTGCTTGATGCAAATCTAGCTGTGAAGTGTACAACTGGGGCACAACTGCTGCCACTGAAGGGGTGGGTGTGTGGGGCCCAATTTTTGGAAAAAAGGGAGACTCCGCTTGGAGTCACCTTGCGGTGTTTTACATGACTTTAGAAGGGCGTGCCATGCCTATATCTGTGTGTCCTCCTCTTTTTCCTTGTCCAGCTGTTTTGTTTTCGCATGAGTACATGTCCTTGTCACTTTCCCATGTGTTTGTGTTGTGTTGTGAGTTGTTTGTCACCTTTTGGACACCTTTGAGGGTGTTTTCTAGGTGTTTTACTGTGTTTGTGATTGCCTGCCATTGTTTCCTATGGGCTCGAGTTCGGTTCGTCGAACGTTCGACGAGCCGAACTCGAGCCAGACCCCCCGTTCGGCGAACCGCCTCGAGCCGAACCGGGACCGGTTCGCTCATCTCTAGTCCTGAGGAAGGGAGCGGAGCTCCTGAAACGCGTAGACCTATGCCAATAAAAGATACGTTAATCTTACGGTTCCAGAAGTGATCTGTGGCGCGGCATTATCACCTATCTCTATTATTCTCTGTTATGTACCAAATCTTTACAAGTGGGTGTTTTTGATCCAATTTTATTCTATTAAACAATAAAATAAATTATTGGGGTATTTTACTTTTTTACAAAATAGACTGTTTGCAGCACCTCAGGTGGAACACTTCACCAAAGATAGGTACGCAAGTCAACATCCAAGGGATTCTTTTGGTTACCATATCATACACAAACAGCATAGCAGAGATATTTTCGATTTTCCATCAGGAATAAAAATTGAAAATACCACTGGGACGCTGTCCATGTTGTTTGTCTACTACATCAAATTGGTCTCATGGCTGTCATCCCAGAAGGAAGTCTCTTTTAAAGAAAGCCATAAACAGTCTTTAGACTGATGAGACCAAATAAAAAAATTTGATTTAGTTAGCTTCAAGCTTGTGTGGTGGCAACCAGGTGAGTAGTACCAAAACAAGTGTGTCTTGGCTACAGTCAAGCATGGTAATAGGAGTTCCGTGGTTTGGGAATGCATGAGTGCTGCCGGCTGTGGGTGGCTGCAGTTCATTAAGGGAACCATCAATGCCAACATGTACTGTGACATACAGCATAATTCCCATCCTTCATAAACTTGGCCCCAGAGCAGTACTTCAAAGTGATAACAAGCCCAAACACACCTCTAAGACAACTACTGCCTTGTTAAAGAAACTGAGGGTAAAAGTGCTAGACCTTAACCTTATTGAGCATCTGTGGGGCATGCTCAAATCAAAGGTGGAGGAGTACAAGGTTTCTAACATCCACTAGCTCCGTGATATTGTCATGGAGGAGTGGAAGAGGATTCCAGTGGCTCCTGTGAAGCTCTAGTGAACACCATGCCCAAGAGTTAAGGCGGTGCTTGAAAGTAATTGTGGCCACACCAAATTTTTACATTTTTGGCACAACTTTGCAATTTTCAATTAAAAATGTACTCTGTTGTTCCGAGCAGTTTACAAATTAATGGCTTTGTGTTGAGTTATTTAGAGGGCACACCAAATTTACTCTGTTATACAAGCTGTACACCGAGTACTTTATAATTAGGGATGAGCGAATGTATTTGCCACTATTCAGTATCCGATGATTAACAGGCTATTCGCACCATTCGGTATCCAACGAATAAAACAGTATCCGCTGTTGCTTGCCCTCACAGTAACGCTGCAGCCATCTTTGTTGTAGTATTACTGTGATTGGCTTGGCCGCACAGCGTCATGGGGGCTATATAAGCCAGCGGCCAGTTTGTGAACAGGCAGTCATTGGGGAGCTGGCAGTGTAGATAGACTGTATTGTGTGTGGGAGAATGTTCTTAGATCCAACTAATAAATAGTCCTTCTAGGGGCTGAAGACAGTGTCCAATAGCTGCTAGCAGCTCCATAAATCGCCAGACCGCAAATCTGTGAATGTGTACCCAGCTATAGAGCTCTCTCTGTCCGTCGGTCTCTCTCTCTGTTAATTGGTCTCTCTCTCTGTCTGTCGTTCTCTCCCTCTCCCCCCTCTCTCATTCTCTCTGATCACTGACCGGTCACCGGCGCTACGCTGCACGACTATCACAAAGCTCCAGCGGCTTCTCCTGCTTTTGAAAATGCCCGCCGCTCATTATTCCATCTCATATTCACTGCTTCCCTCGCCCACCAGTGCTTATGATTGGTTGCATTCAGATGAGCCCCCACACTGAGTGACAGCTGTCTCACTGCAAGCAATCACAGCCGCCAGTGGGCGGGTCTATGTAGTGCAGTAAAATAAATAAATAAATAATTTTAAAAAAATGACGTGCGGTCCACACCAATTTTAATACCAGCCAAGATAAAGCCACACGGCTGAAGTCTGGTATTCTCAGGATGGGAAGCCTCATGTTATAGGGAATCCCCCAATCTAAAAATATCAGCCATCAGCCACCCGTAATTCAATTAGATGTGACAGTCCCAGGACGTATTGCATGCGTCCTGCGTCCCAGCACAATCCCTCTCTCTTTCCTACTCACCAATCAGCTGCACGGCTGTCAAAAAGCTCCGGCGGCTTTTCCTCTTTTGAAAATGGCTGCAGCTCATTATTCAATCTCATATTCCCTGCTTTCCCCGCCCACTGGCTCCCATGATTGGTTGCAGTCAGACACGCCCTTATGCTGAGTGACAGCTGTCTCACTGCAACCAATCACAGCCGGTGGGCGGGTCTATATTGTGCAGTAAAATAAAAAAATAATTAAAAAAAAATACCACGGTCCCCCCAATTTTGATACTAGCCAAGATAAAGCCATACGGCTGAAGGCTGGTAATGTCAGGATGGGGAGCGCCACGTTTTGGAGAGCCCACCACCCTAACAATATCAGCCAGCAGCCGCCCGGAATTGCCGCATTCCATTAGATGCGACAGTCCCGAGACTCTACCCGGCTCATCCCGAATTGCCCTGGTGCAGTGGCAATCGGGATAATAAGGAGTTAATGGTAACCCATAGCTGCCACTAAGTACTAGGTTAATCATGGCAGGCGTCTATGAGACACGCCCCATGATTAACCTTTAAGTGAAGGTAAATAAACACATACACCTGAAAAAATCCTTTATTTGGAATAAAAAACAAAATAAAAACACCCTCTTTCAACACTTTATTAAAATTCCAAACTACCCCTCCCGATCCGGCGTAATCCACACAAGATCCCACGACGCATCCAACTCTGCTACATAAAGCTGACAGGATTGGAGCAACTGAAGTGAGTCGCATTATCAGCGGTGACATCACTCAGGTTACCCGCAGCCACCGCTCTCAGGTGGAGGACTCCAGCTGGCCGCGGGTAACCTGAATGACGGCACTGCTAATCGTGTGGCTCACTTCAGTCACTCAGGGGATTTGCGGTCACTGGTGACTCCTTCACCTGTGATCGCAAATCAGACTGTGGCACACAGACAGAGCCACGCAATGACAATGAAGTCGGGTGACGTTCATCCGAGTTCATTCTGATCGCGCGGCTCTGTCTCGTAGCCAGCCATGCTCTATGGGGATATAGCAGATCTGAGCGGGACCGCACTGTCAAAAATGCATCCAAAATATATTCAAAATGCATCCAAAAAGCAGTGTTTTATATGCTTTTTGAAACACTTATGCAGTGTAAAGTATGAGGAAGGGATTGTGAATGAGCAGAGTTGCAGTGTAAAGCATGAAGAAGAGAACGTGAATGAACAGAGCTGCAGTGTAAAGCATGAGGAAGGGAATGTGAATGAGCAGAGCTGAAGTTCAAAGCATGAGAAAAGGAATGTGAATGAGCAGAGCTGCAATGTAAAGCATGAGGAAAGAAATTTGAATGAGCAGTGCTGCAGTGTAAAGCATGAGGAAGGGAACGTGAATGAGCAGAGCTGCAGTGTAAAGTATAAGGAAGGGTATGTGAATGAGCAAATCTGCAGTGTAAAGCATGAGGAAGGGAACGTGAATGAGCAGAGCTGCAGTGTAAAGCATGAGGAAGGGATCGTGAATGAGCAAAGCTGCAGTGTAAAGCATAAGGAAAGAAATGTGAATGAGCAGAGCTGCAGTGTAAAGCTTGAGGAAGGGAATGTGAATGAGCAGAGCTGCACTGTAAAGCATGAGGAAGTGAACGTGAATGAGCAGAGCTGCAGTGTAAAGTATAAGGAAGGGTATGTGAATGAGCAAATCTGCAGTGTAAAGCATGAGGAAGGGAACGTGAATGAGCAGAGCTGCAGTGTAAAGCTGGTGTCACACATAACGACGACGACAACGACGTCGCTGCTACGTCACCATTTTCTGTGACGTTGCAGCGACGTCCCGTCGCTGTCGCTGTGTGTGACATCCAGGAACGACCTGGCCCCTGCTGTGAGGTCGCCGGTCGTTGCTGAATGTCCAGCTTCATTTTTTGGTCGTCACTCTCCCGCTGTGACACACACATCGCTGTGTGTGACAGCGAGAGAGCGACGAAATGAAGCGAGCAGGAGCCGGCACTGGCAGCTGCGGAAAGCTGTAACCAGCGTAAACATCGGGTAACCAAGGGAAGACCTTTCCCTGGTTACCCGATGTTTACGCTGGTTACCAGCCTCCGCCCTTGCTGCCAGTGCCGGCTCCTGCACTGTGACATGTGGCTGCAGTACGCATCGGGTAATTAACCCGATGTATACTGTAGCAAGGAGAGCAAGGAGCCAGCGCTAAGCAGTGCGCGCGGCTCCCTGCTCTCTGCACTGTGACATGTAGCTGCAGCACACATCGGGTTAATTAACCCGATGTGTGCTGCAGGAGAGCAAGGAGCCAGCGCTAAGCGCGGCTCCCTGCTCTCTGAACTGTGACATGTAGCTGCAGCACACATCGGGTTAATTAACCCGATGTGTGCTGCAGGAGAGCAAGGAGCCAGCGCTAAGCGCGGCTCCCTGCTCTCTGAACTGTGACATGTAGCTGCAGCACACATCGGGTTAATTAACCCGATGTGTGCTGCAGGAGAGCAAGGAGCCAGCGCTAAGCGCGGCTCCCTGCTCTCTGAACATGTAGCACAGCGACCTTATGATCGCTGCTTCTGCTGTGTTTGACAGCTAAGCAGCGATCATAACAGCGACTTACAAGGTCGCTGTTACGTCACCGACAATGGTGACGTAACAGCGACGTCGTTGTCGCTGTCGTTTAGTGTGACACCAGCTTAAGGCTATGTGCGCACGTTGCGTACTAGCCCTGCAGATATTTCTGCAGCGATCTGAAGAGCACATGTGCGCTTTAGATCGCTGCAGAAATGTCCGTAGTGAGTGCCGATTCCATGCGCTCTGCCTGCAGCTCCTCCCATAGACAGAGCAGGAGCTGCCGGCAAAGCGCAGGAAAGAAGTGACATGTCACTTCTTTTTACGCAGCGCTTCGGCAGTAGCCGAAGCGCTGCGCTCTTAAACGCCACGTGCGCACGGCCCCTGCACAATCTCCATAGATTGTGCAGGGGACGCAGGACGCATGCAGTTACGCTGTGCTACAAAGCGCAGCGTAACTGCATGTATTTACGCAACGTGCGCACATAGCCTAAAGCATGAGGAAAGAAATGTGAATGAGCAGAGCTGCAGTGTAAAGCTTGAGGAAGGGAATGTGAATGAGCAGAGCTGCACTGTAAAGCATGAGGAAGTGAACGTGAATGAGCAGAGCTGCAGTGTAAAGCATGAGGAATTGAATGTGAATGAGCAGAGCTGTAGTGTAAAGCATGAGGAAGAGAACGTGAATGAGCAGAGCTGCAGTGTAAAGCATGAGGAATTGAATGTGAATGAGCAGAGCTGTAGTGTAAAGCATGAGGAAGAGAACGTGAATGAGCAGAGCTGCAGTGTAAAGCATGAGGAATTGAATGTGAATGAGCAGAGCTGTAGTGTAAAGCATGAGGAAGAGAACGTGAATGAGCAGAGCTGCAGTGTAAATCATGAGGAAGGGAACATGAATGAGCAGAGCTGCAGTGTAAAGCATGAGAAAGGGAACGTGAATGAGCAGAGCTTCAGTGTAAAGCATGAGGAATGGAACGTGAATCAGCAGAGCTGCAGTATAAAGCATGAGTAAGGGAATGTGCTTGAGGAGAGAAAGCGAGCGAGAGAAAGACCAGGCATGATTCCAGATGATTTCCAACCTTCTGCAGGCTGTGCCCAAACTGATTCTGTCTTTTCCTATCCATTTCAGCCTTTTCCTCAGTCACCACAGCTCGCTGTTAGGTCCAACGTGTAATTATTGGGGTTTCCCATAGACTTACATTGCGCATCGAATATTCGCGAATAGTGGCGACCTATTCGTCGGATATTCGCGAAGTCGGATATTTTCATATTCGATCATCCCTATTTATAATGCATCAAAGTGTCATATTATCTTTAATGTTGTCCCATCAAAAGATATAGTAAAATATTTACAAAACTTTGAGGGGTATATTCATTTTTGTGAAATACTGTACAGTAGCCACCTGAATACAGAGGCCAGTTACATTTGCTTACTGTAGGGATGTGATTTTGCCTAGATTTCTATTTGATAAATGCATGTGGACTTTAAAAAAAATCTATATATATTTATTAGTGAAAAAATACATAATCCTGAAACTTTAAATACAAGTGTTCACTTACTAAAGTGTGCACATTGTGTGAAATAATTTGTTTAATCTCTTCCTTACTCCCATTATCCAATTTATTAATTTAATAATACCTATGTGTATCAAATTCACAAGCATTTTAGGTTTTATTAACTTACTTTTCATTTTGGTTAAAAAAAAAAAAAATAAGAGCTTAAGGTTTTGAAACTATTTAACTAGTCATATTTAACAGTCGTAGTTACCACAACACTATTGTTGACTGCTGCCAAAAATCATTTTCTGTCTGTGCACTTACCTAGCAACCTATCTATTTAGGGTTAAAGAGGTATTCTCATCTCCAAGATCATATCCCAATATATAGTAGGTGTAAATAATAATAATAATAATAATAATAACATTAGCAAATACCTCCAAAAAAACTGTAGTTTAGTTCGCCAGATTAGCTATGTCCCTTACCCCATGTGCAGGGCATTAGGTATCCATGGTTATGCCTACTTGCATAGTGACAGTTATTTAGTTGGTAGGCGTCATAACAATGGATACGTAAGATCCTGCAATGCCCTACACATGAGGTAAGTGACATAGCTAATCAGAAAAACTGTACTACATTTCAAATTAGAGGTATTTGCTAAAATTATTATTATTTTTATTATTATTATTATTATTATTATTATTATTCCTGCTACATATTGGAATAGGATCTTGGCAATGGGAATACCTCTTCAAGCTTTATTTGTCAATTGTGGGAGAATTTTAAACCAAAAAATGGTTTTTTTTTGTAGACAAAAGTTTGAAACAAATTAGCTCTTATACTTTATCCAAAATGTATGCTAAACCCGATCATGGCATGGCTGATGGATGTGGCTAAGCGATAAATGAAACCACCAGTAGTAATGGCAGCAACTGTCCAATCAATTACACAGTTCAACACAAAAAATTCATCAGCAAAGCTAATGTCTGTTTTATGGAATTTCATGTGCTGATTCCAAAAATATGCTTAATTTTGCTCTATGACATAAACTTTCTGAGATAGAAATATTTTTGTTGTTACACTATTTCTGCATTTTCAATGTATGCTGGGCCCCATATTTTGTGATATGCCCAAGCAGTTCAAATGCTGTTCATGACTGGTTGAATATGAGGAAAGTGGCTATGCCATTTGCTGTTCCTATGATATGGAGAGAATCGAAAAATGATAGGGATGAATGCTACTGTTGTTTTCTCAAACTGAAGGACTTTTCTACAAAGAACAATCATTAGGTGAATTACCCTGAACTTGAATCTGCGATTAGACCAGTTCCACATGATGGTACCTTGCTAAGTCCTGTACCACCGTTGTCTAGAATGGATGAAAATGAAGTAGAATATGAAGACTATGCAGCTGAAACTACTGGCGAAGACATGGAGACCTCAAGTCAAGATGAGTATGCACCTGATGGAGCAGCCAAGCAGCCAGAATGCTTTACTCAACATAAATTAAATGATCTCATCAGAGACCTTTCACTGTCAAAAGATAAAGCTGAACTTCTTGCATCTAGGTTGAAACAGAAGAATCTTCTTCATGATGTTGTCAAAGTGTGTTATTACCGAAACAGAAGTAACACTTTAACACTTTAACACAATTGATGGACCAATGGTGTATTGTGACAATGTCAATGGCCTCTTTGAAGAACTGAATCAAGAGTATTTTATTGCAGATTAGCAATTGTTTATTGACTCATCCCAGAGAAGTTTGAAAGCAGTGTTGCTTCACAATGGAAATATGAAACAATCAATCCCTATTGCTCACTCATGTCTTCTAATGGAAAACTATGAAAATCTGTCAGTTGTTTTGGATGCTTTACAATATGAACATCATCAATGGAGTATCTGTGGAGATTTGAAAGTGATTGGTCTACTAATGGGATTGCAAGGAGGTTTCACAAAATATTGTTGCTTCTTGTGTTTATGGGACAGTAGAAATACAGTAGAGCATTATGTTCATTGTAATTGGGGACAGAGAAACATCTATGCTGCAGGTAGAGACAACGTTCAGCATAATCCTTTAGTTGCTCCAACAAAAATCTTTCTTCCACCACTACATATAAAGTTGGGATTGATTAAACACTTTGTGAAAGCCATGGCAAAGGCAAATTCACAAGGGTTACAGTATATTTCACAGAAATTCTCCAGCATTTCACCAGCAAAACTGAAGGAAGGGGTATTTGTTGGTCCTCAGATCAGAGAGCTTATGAGAGATGATATGTTTCAAGGAACTCTAAATGATAAGGAATTTAGATCTTGGAAAAGCTTCAAGTGGATCTGTGAAAACTTCTTAGGAAAAAATAGATCTTCAGAATATGTTGAAGGTGTTGAGGAACTGCTAAATGCATTCCAGTGTCTTGGATGATGCATGTCTCTGAAAATGCACTTTTTGCATTCACATTTAGATTTCTTCCTTCAAAATCTTGGGGATGTAAGCGATGAACAAGGCGAGCGGATTCACCAGGACATTAAAGTAATGGAATACCTCTACCAGGGTTTTTGGAATGATTCAATGATGGCAAATTACTATTGAATGTTATATAGGGACAACCCTGAAAAATCGTATCAACGACAGTCGAAAGTCAAGCACTTTTAATTTCTGCTCATATTTTGATTTCTATTTTGCATGTGAAATTATTTTGGTTCTTTTGTAAGGTGAAGCATTGTTTTCTGATATGTAGATTTCTGTTTTCTTAATATCTCCACTATATTTCCTATACCTTATAATAATGATGCTGCTCCATGGAAACTATACGTGCTACAGAAAAATTATATACATTTTTTAAATTGGGGCAAAAAGATGATACAGAAAAGTATAAAGTCACCTGTGATGATTACAAAAAATATTTTTTGTAGACCTGTGTTATAGTTCCAAATGCAAGTCACATTTAGCCTACATGGAATTCCATGTTGATATTTGTAGCTATTTGGATTTATACACTGTCTTTTATACAACTCTGAACTGTAAGAGCAAGAGCTTTGGACAGAAAGCTGATTCTAAGGGCGCAGAAGCAGAAACACTGGAAAACTTCTGATTTTGCACATCTACTGTAACTCAGAGGTAATTGTACTTAGCAACATTTCATTTCATGGTCTAATATTACAAAAACAATTTTACATAAATTAGAGATACCAAGCATACATAGCTATTTTTTTTTAATTGGTCATAGAAAACCTTAGGGGAAATTTGGAGAAAAAATTTAGCTCATGTCACCATTTTTCGAGACCTTTTTGAGACCTATAATTTTTTTCAATTTTTGAGTCAATGGGGCTGGGTCAGGGCTTGTTTTTTGTGCCTTGAGACAAAGTTTTCATTATTACCAATTTTGGGTAGATACAATGTTTTGATTGTCTCCTATTGCATTTTGTTAGCAGTGTTGTGGTAGCCCAAAAAAACATAATTGTTTTGATTTTTTTATCATTAAGACATTTACCAATGGAGTTAATTAACTTTAAATTTTGATGACTGCTGCACTCTGGCATGCTCTAAAGAGATTGACTGGCATTTACCAGATTAACAGTTGCAGCCTGATCTCCTCTCCAAGCGCGGCTGTTAGAGGCAGCTGATAACTGAATATCACTAAGATGTGGGCTCAGCTCCTGATCTTGCATCACAGTAAGGGAGCCAGCATATTATGTAACTGTATGTCAAATGTCGGTAAGAGCTCAAAAGGGTTCTCTCGAATTCTTAAGTGGTTAACAATGAAAACATCTGGTAAAAACACAAGCAACTTTTCTATTTATTTCTTTAAAATTCATTTCTGTTGTTAAGAACAGAGGAATTTAATTTTTAATCTTATAGTGTACAGTTAATTTTCTAGTTTATTAGCCTATATGCGGTTTCAGGGTAGCACTTTACGCCTATTAAGGACTCACCAACAGCAAGCTCTAATCTTTTAAGCTTGCTTGAAGCTGCCCTGATTGCCGAAGCCAACTAACCTCAGTGCCCCTTCACTGCTCCAATGCTTCATAGGCAAAGCTATCTCTGCGAGCAGCCTGGAAGAGCACCCAGTTTGGACCGGTGGCATGACCACTGGTCAGAACTATTGGAAGTGAACTTTCCCCAATAAACCAGGAAATCAGGGGCCAGGAGAAGTGTCCGTCTGAAGAAAAGGAGTTGAACCAACCCCTTTACACACCCTTATTTAAAAGGTATTTGCTTTGCAAATAACTAATATAAAATAATGTATCATTTGTATAGATAACTGTGCCATAATTTGTAACACTCAGTTTTAATCACATTATTTAATTACCAGTATCAAAACAAACTAAAATATAAATTAAAATCGACTAATTTGGACATATTTTATTAACAACTCATTGCATTCTTTAAATATTGCTCTCATTTTATCATGAGAAAATTATTTTTTATCATTCATACACTAATCAAGTAATATTATTAAATCATTCAGCATAATTTTACTGCATTTTATGCTGTTTTGTAATGTGTATTGGAAAGCTTTCATCTGGCTCTGTTTGAAGTTTGCGTAACAGGAAAGTGTAATGCTTATTGTATTTCCTATCTTAACTTGAAAAGAATTACTATTTTCATTTCTTAAAAAATACAGATATCATAGAATGAGTTTCTCCACTAGGGTCCTCCTCTACTTACTAGAACAGAAAAGTTGATAAGTAATGATTCCCTTGGGCAATCTTAGTCAGGCAATGTGTTATTATATTATTACATTTAAAAGTCTCCTTGTGAGTTGCAGCTAGAAGAAGAAATACTGACTGTGGTTCAATATTCATTTTTAGGATTGCCACATCCAATACATGGCACTAGAGTTCCTATCCTTTTTCTGTCTAAAGAGGCAATTTGTGTATTTGAACTCCTGGAGCATAGCATGGATTACAAGTCTCCTGACACTCCATAAACCTTTAACCCTTATCCCCTCTGTCAAAGATTTTTCGCTTAGTTAAAATACATAGAAAAAAAATCTAAGGGTCTACAATACAGCCATCAGAAAGAATAGGATATGGCCACCCCACAAGTTTTGCGGCGGTTAGACAATCAACATGTGGAGATTACCTGCTATATGTAGTAATACCCTAGCCAAGACCCATGTGACTCTCCTCTGGAAGAATTTCTAGAAGACTAAGGGGCATTTTGTACACTACGACATCGCAGGTGAGATGTCGGTGGGGTCATGTCGAAAGTGACGCACTTCCGACGTCGCTCTTGACATCGTAGTGTGTAAAACCTAGATGATACGATTAACGAGCACAAAATCGTCGTAATCGTATCAACGGTGTAGTGTCCGGAAATTCCATAATTACGCTGCTGTGACGGTACAATGTTGTTCCTCGCTCCTGCGGCAGCACACATCGCTGTGTGTGAAGCCGTTGGAGAGAGGAACATCACCTTACCTGCTAACCGCAGCTCATGCCGACAATGCTGAAGGAAGGAGGTGGGTGGGATGTTTTTGTCCCGCTCTGCTCCGCCCCTCTGGTGCTATTTGCCGCCTGCCATGTGACGTCGCAGTAACGCCGCACGACCCGCACCCTTAATAAGGAGATGGTTCGCCGGTCAGAGCAACGTCGCAGGGCAGGTGAGTGCATGTGAAGCTGCCGTAGCGATAATGTTCGCTACGGCAGCTATCACAATGATATCGCAGCTGCGACGGCGGCGAGGACTATCGCACTCAGCATCACAAGCATCGGCTTGCGATGTCGTAGTGTAAAAAGTGCACACACGTCCATGTTTCCAGTACTTGTAGTGTCTGTTTTCAAAATCACAGAGAAATAAAACAAGACACATACCATTCTTGACCACTTTATTCAAATAGAAAAAAAATCGTAGTCCAGAGCAAATCCAACAAACAAAGTCTATGAAGCATCATTTTGAAACTCCAAAGACTTTGCTTACAGGCAAATCCATGTCACACTGTGCTAAGTGAAACCCAGCACCTCTGATGAGCGGTGACATCAGTAACTTTACCGCTGTTGAGAGTCGTCAGGTCACCAGGTCCTCAAAGGATTCCTGAAACATGGTTTGTCACACTATTGTACAGTCCAACATGATAAAAACTATAAACAGTTGTGGATCAGCCCTATTAAATATATTTTAATTAATACACAAACCCGCAATGAACAACTTAAAAGGAAATAAATATGATGGCTCTATAAATGAAATACACTGAAACCTAATGGGTTAAATGAAATCACAAAAGTTTTCCTGTGAGTCATTTTGAATATAATCAATTGTTCATTATTTTATCATTAGGGATGTCCTTGGTCGGGTTGGAGTTCAGATGCTGAATAAAGTTTATTGAAAGGCTGCAGCACAGCCAATCTACAAGCTGTTGGGTTGTTGTCACCGGAGACTTCACTCAGGTAGTGCCTGCGTGTGATCTCTCTCTCTCTCTCTCTGCAATACAGAGGTCAAGATTACCAAATCGTTCTATGCTTTTCATTAAAGGAAATGGCTCAATGGGTAGAGCCGCCGCCTAAGGAGAATTACTTCACGAGTTCGAGTCCCAGTAAAGAATTTAATTTAATTTATTTTTAACTTTAAATTATAATTATTATTTATTTATAATTATAATTTAATTATGCACTGAGGGGAGGAGCCGGACATCAGCTGTGAGCCGCGGGACACACTTCTAAAATCAGAGCAGTTCACGGAATGAGGCTGAATTGCTCTCTCCTCTCTCTCTTCTCTCTCTCTTCTCTCTTCTCTCCTCTTCTCTCTCTCTTCTCTCTCCCTCTCTCTCTTCTCTCTCTCTTTTTCTCTCTCTTTCTTTCTCTCTCTCTTTCAATCTCTTTTTGTCTCTTTTTCTCTCTTTCTCTCTCTTTTTTTCGCTCTCTCTTTCTCTCTCTTTCTCTCTCTTTCTTTCTCTCTCTCTCTTTTTCTCTCTTCTTCTCTTTCTCTCTCTTTCTCTCTCTTTGTGTCTTTTTTTGTCTCTTTTTCTCTCTCTTTCTCTCTTTCTCTCTCTTTCTCTCTTTTTCTCTCTCTTTTTCTCTCTCTCTTTCTCTCTCTCTTTCTCTCTGTTTCTCTCTCTTTCTTTCTCTCTCTCTTTCTCTCTCCCTCTCTTTCTTTCTCTTTCTTTCTCTCTCTCTTTTTCTCCCTTTCTCTCTCTTTCTTTTTCTCTCTTTCTTTTTCTCTCTTTCTCTCTCTTCTCTCTCTCTTTTCTCTCTCTTTTCTCTCTCTCAGACCTGGCGATGATCAGCTGATGCGGTCACCTGACGAAATCAGCTGACACAATAAGTTGAGTGGTGAGGCCGGCTTTTCACCGCCCGGCCGGCTAAACTATCAGCTGCTGCTGTCAGACAGGAGTCTGCACAGAAGTGTGTAATTTGCTTTTTTTGCACTGATGCATCAGCTGATTCTATAAAAGCCGTTTACACAATCAGCTGCTGTGTCATGTGATTTAGGCCCTTGAACCTGACACATCATCTGATCGCTTTGCCTTCCAGCAAACCGATCAAATGATATTGGATCCGGATTGGACGGCGTGGGACCCTTGACCTAGGATTACTGCGGAGAGGGTTTCTTTATTTAAATAAAGATGGAGTCACTAATTGTGTTGTGTTTTATTTCTAATAAAAATATTTTTCTGTGTGTTGTGTTTTTTTTTTATCTGTACTAGAAATTCATGGTGGCCATGTCTAATATTGGCGTGATACCATGAATTTCGGGCTTAGGGCCAGTTGATAATATACAGCTAGCCCTAACCCCATTATTACCCAGTGAGCCACCCATCACCTGGGCAGCTAGAAGAGTTGGATACAGCGCCAGAAGATGACGCTTTTATGAAAGTGCCATTTGCTGCGGACTGCAATTTTCAGCAGGGGTGCCCAGAAAGCTTGGGCACCCTGCGCTCTGGATTCCAATCACCAGCTGCCTAGTTGTACCTGGCCAGACACAAAAATTTGGCGTAGCCCACGTCATTTTTTTTTTTATTGTTTCATGAAATTCATGAAATAACTAAAAAAAAAGGGCTTCCCTATATTTTTGGTTCCCAGCCGGGTACAAATAGGCAGCTGGGGGTTGGGGGCAGCCGTAACTGGTTAGCATACAAAAATATGGTGAAGCCCACGTTATTTTTTTGGTGGGCAAAAAACTGCTGCATACAGTCCTGGATGGAGTATGCTGAGCCTTTTATGAATTTCATGAAATAATTAAAAAAAAAACCAACAACCTTTGCCCTATGTTTGAGTCCAGCCAGGTACAACTAGGCAGCTGGGGATTGGAATCCTTAGCAAAGGTTGGCCCAAGCTTTCTGGGCCCCTCTGCTGCGAATTGCAGTCCGCAGCCGCCCCAGAAAATAGCACTTTCATAGAAGCGCCATCATCTGGCGCTGTATCCAACTCTTCCAGCTACCCTGGTGACCGGTGGCTCGCTGGGTAATAATGGGTTAATACTAGCTGTGTTTTACTAGCTAGTATTAAGCCAGAAATTCTTAATGTCAGGCAAGTTTGACCTGGCCATTAAGAATTCCCAATAAAGGGTTAAAAAAAAGACACCACACAGAGAAAAAATACTTTAATAGAAAAAAAAATATACAGACACAATTAGAGACTCCATGTTTATTATTCCCTCTCACCCCTCCACGATCCTGGTCTTCTGTCTTCTTTCTCCTTTAACCCATGCAGCTTAGCTACATCAGACAGCACTGCATGGGAGAAAGATGCTGCTGTTCCTGTGCAGTCTAATCACTCAGTGAGTGAACAAAGGCTGCGGGTTGTAAGCGGTGACGTCACCGCTGCCACCATTGAAATAGTAATCTGACAGGCGGGTTACTATAGCAACGGTGATCTCCATTATTCATTGCCTGTGGCATCCAGTCCTTGCATGTGGGCTGACTCTGTAAAGAGCGCCCACATGCAGTAACGGGGAGCCAAGCATGTGCCCAAGCATCTCGCCGGTACACAGAGATGCTCAAACGAGTACCGCGTGCAGGAGAGATGCACTGACAGGACCTAGCATGATGTCTAGCCATGTGACCAGTCTGTAGCCAATGAGATAATACACACGTGACTGGTCACATGCTATGACTTCATCACGGAAGGTCCTATCATCAGTGCTGGTTACCGGGAGGGCGCAGCGATGATCAGAAGGAAAAGCGTCGGGAGACAGAGTGCAGGACGCGGTATGGGGACCTGTAAGTGTAATGGCAATGTTTATTAACTGTATGTGTACATGTATAATGTGTTTGTATGTGTTTTTGTTTGCCTGCCATTGTTTTCAATGGGATTCGAAGGTGTTTGTCAAACGTTCGTCAAACGTTCGCTGAACTAAGCCGCCGTTCGACGAACCGAACTCGAACACTAGGGGGGTGGCTCAACACTACTGCTTGTATAACTATCGGATCACGGTTGACGCTACTCTCATGCTCTGACTAGCATAGGGACGGGATGCTACTAGTGAGAGACAATGTTAGGCTACTCTTCTTAATCCTAACACTGCATACTCAAAAAAACAGGCTCTTTGTGGGCACTCTGCTCTAGGCTCTGTGGAGGTACTCTTAAAAAAGACTCTGTGGGGTATTCTGAAAAAAGGCTCTTTGGGGGTACTCTGAAAAAAGGCTCTGTGTGGCCACTCTGCACCATTCTCTGTGAGGGGTAAAACAAAAACAGGCTTTTTGGTGGCACTCTTAAAATTTTGGCTCTGTGGAGGAACTCTTAAAATGTTGGCTCAGGGGAAACTCTGAAAACAAGTTTTGTTGGGCATTCTTATTTTTTTTTTATTTATTTATTGGTAGAACCCATTTAAGTAATTTTCTTATTCTTTTCAGGTCTATTGTACTACTCTTACCCCCATTTTTCACCATTTTTGCACTCCTGTTCCCTTACTAAGACCATTTTAAAATCATTTTACAGTACAAAAGTTTGGGTTGCCATTGACTTATATTAGGTTTGGGGTCAAATTCGGGTACCAAATCAAACTTTTAGCTACAGTGCCTTGCGAAAGTATTCAGCCCCCTTAAATTTTTCAACTTTTTCCCACATTTCAGGCTTCAAACAAAGATAAAAATGTTAATGTTATGAAGAATCAACAACAAGTGGGACACAATTGTGAAGTTGAAAGAAATGTATTGCTTATTTTAAACTTAAAAAAAAAATAAAAGAAAAGTGGGGCGTGCAATATTATTCGTCCCCTTTAAGTTAATACTTTGTAGCGCCACCTTTTGCTACGATTACAGCTGCAAGTCGCTTGGGATATGTCTCTATCAGTTTTGCACATCGAGAGTCTGAAATTCTTGCCCATTTTTCCTTTGCAAATAGCTCGTTCTGAGAGAGGATGGATGGAGAGCGTTTGTGAACAGCAGTTTTCAGCTCTTTCCACAGATTCTTGATTGGATTCAGGTCTGGACTTTGACTTGGCCATTTTAACACCTAGATACGTTTATTTGTGAACAATTCCATTGTAAATATTGCTTTATGTTTGGGATCATTGTCTTGTTGGCAGACAAATCTCCGTCCCAGTCTCAGGTCTATTGCAGACTCCAACAGGTTTTCTTCAAGAATGGTCATGTAGTTTGCTCCATCCATCTTTCCATCAATTTTAACCATCTTCCCTGTCCCTGCTGAAGAAAACCAGGCCCAAACCATGATGCTGCCACCACCATGATTGACAGTGGGGATGGTGTGTTCAGGGTGATGAACTGTGTTGCTTTTATGCCAAACATATCATTTAGCATTGTGCCCAAATTGTTTGATTTTGGCTTCATCTGACCACAGCACATTCTTCCACATGTTTGGTGTGTCACCCACGTGGTTTGTGGCAAATGTTAAATGACACTTTTTATGAATATCTTTGAGAAATGGCTTTCTTCTTGCCACTCTTCCAAAAAGTCCAGATTTGTGCAGTGTATGACTGATTGTTGTCCTATTGATAGACTCTCACCTCAGCTGTAGATCTCTGCAGTTCATCCAGAGTGATAATGTGCCTCTTGGCTGCATCTCTGGTCAGTCTTCTCCTTGTTTGAGATGAAAGTTTGGATGGACGGTCGGGTCTTGGTAGATTTGCAGTGGTATGATACTCCTTCCATTTCAATATGATTGCTTGCACAGTGCTCCTTGGCATGTTTAAAGTTTTGGAAATCTTTTTGTAACCAAATCCAGCTTTAAACATCTCCACAACAGTGTTCACGGACCTGCCTGTTGTGTTCCTTGGTCTTTATGATGCTATCTGTGCTTTAAACAGAACACTGAGACTATCACAGAGCAGGTGCATTTATATGGAGACTTGATTACACATAGGTGGTTTACATTTAATATTTATCATCATCAGTCATTTAGGGCAACATTGTATCTCTGATTCAGAGATCCTCAGTGAACTTCTGGAGTGAGTTTGCTGCACTAAAAGTAAAGGAGATGAATAATATTGCACACCCCACTATTCAGTTTTTTGGTTTTTTTTTAAAAAAAGGTTAAAATAAGCAATACATTTCGTTCACTTCACAATTGTGTCCCGCTTGTTGATTCTTCACCATAACATTAAAATGTTTATCTTTATGTTTGAAGCCTGAAATGTGGGAAAAGGTTGAAAACTTCAAGGGAGCCGAATACTTTCGCAAGGCACTGTAGAGGTTACCCAAACCCGGTGAACCAAATGTCCACTGGTCCGCTCATCCCTATTTACCGTTTCATTTCTAGTTCAATCAAAATATTGCTCTTCCGCTGCTTTCTTTTTAATGGGATATTTATCATTTGTTTTTTTCATTATATTCATGAATGCATTATATTCATGTAAATCCAGCTCCTTCTTAATGCAATTGCATGTAAGTGCATTACAAGTTTCTGTCACAACATGTTTACCATTTTTATCTTTTATATAATTTCTATCAATTTTTAATCAATTGCATATCTTATTTATAAAATAATTTCTAATATTTGCACTACCTAAAAACTGTATCTCAAGAAGAATATATTATTATTTATTATTATAACATAATTTATTCCATGGCGCTTTTCATATGAAAAAGGAGTATACATAGTAGGGACAAGTACAATAATCATAAACAAAACAAGGCACAGACTGGTACAGGAGGAGAGAGGACCCTGCCTGCAAAGACTCACAGTCAACAAGGGATGGGTGAGGATACATTAGGTGAGGATAGAGATGATTGCGCGATGCTATAGTGGACTCAGGGTTACGGCAGGTTGTAGGCTTGTCAGAAGAGGTGGGTCTTCAGGTTCCTTTTAAAGCTGGTCAAGGTAGGCAAGAGTTTGATATGTTGTGAGAGAGCATTCCAGAGTATGGTGGATGCACGGAAGAAATCTGGAAGAGGAGATGAGAGTGAAGTAGAGAAGGAGATCTTGTGATAATCGAAAGTTACATGTATGTAAGTACCGGGAGACTAGGTCACAGATGTATGTAGGAGACAGGTTGTGGATGGCTTTGTATGTCATGGTTAGGGTTTTGAACTGGAGTTGTTGGGCAATGGGAAGCCAGTGAAGGGATTGGCAGAAAGGAGTGGTCAGGGAGTAGTGGGGGGGACAGGTGAATTAGCCAGGCAGCATAGTTTAGAATAGATTGTAGGGGTGCAAAACTGTTAGAAGGGAGGCCACAGATCAGGAAGTTGCAATAATCTAGGCGGGAGATAATAAGGTTTTTGAAGCTTCTTGGGAAAAGAATATACGAATCTGGGAAATATTTTTGAGTTGGAGGCGGCAGGAGGTGAAGTGGCCTTCAATGTGTGGCATGAAAGAGAAAGCAGAGTCTAGACTTACTCCCAGGCAGCGAGCATTTGTGACTGGGGAAAATGAGCAACTATTGACTTTGATGGATAGGTCAGGTGGGGGGGTTGAGTGAGGAGGAGGAAAGATAATGAATTCTGTTTTGTCCATGTTCAGTTTTAGAAATTGATCAGAGAGAAAGGATGAAATAGCAGACAGACATTGTGTGATTCTATATATAAGATACATATGTAAACTGGGGATCAAAATTAGAGAACAATGTATTATCTTTTTTTTTTTCAGAAATAATGTAATCTACATTGAGCAACATTTAAAGTTTTTTTCATATTTTTCCAGGGGGCCTTGCTGTAGTGTCACTGCATTGAGAAACACGTGATGGTGTCTCCGCGGTGTTGGATGTTGATCTCCCTGAGTTCAACCATCCTTACCTATGTAGTCTTCTACTAGGCATTGCTCCCACTAGCCAGTTTCCTACTCCACACTGATGAGGGGCAAATACCCCAAAACAGCTGTCTGTGGATGGATACCATGTTTTGGTATAGGCGGTCTCCTTGACTGGAGACTGCCCTTCCCGTGGTTGTTCCTTCCCGGTGAAAGACCTGGCTAGTTTCCTGCCAGCATTGAGAAACATGTGATGGTGTCTCCGCGGCATTCTTGTTTTGCATATTTTCCCAGGGGGCCTTGTTGTAGGTCACTGCGTTGAGAAACACGTGCTGGTGTCTCCACGGTGTTGGATGTTGATCTCCCTGAGTTCAACCATCCTTATTTATGCAGTTTTCCACAGTTCTTTGACTGTTGCGGCCATATGTTTGTCACCAATGGTTTTCCAGAGGTTTTCTATTGGGTTTAGATCATGACATGGCCTATAGCCTTATCCCCCAGATGAAGCCAGACATGGTGAAACATGTTGGGGAGGCTATTAGTTAGCTTTTATTAGGCAGGGTAGGGCAATATCACTCTGAAAATTATTGTAGGACAGTCGTTCACTTACTCATAGTGTCCGGTCCGTGGCTGGATATGTGATTTAGTATATGTTTGATTGCTCTACCTGCTACTGATTTTAGATTGATCTGTGATAATTTATTAGGATTAAAAGTTAAGTTTTATTAATCTTAAGTTTAGGGTACCTCTAGTTGCCCTTTGGGCAAATTGTGCTTGCATTTATGACCCTACGCTGATTATGGGTATGGATTGAGGTTTAGTTGTTTAGAATAGCAATCAAACACTCTACACCACATAGGTTCTATTTTTTAATTAGTTTTGTATCATTTTATATACTTTTACATGCGTTTTTTAACCCTAGAACGCATACCTAGGGTCTCGCAGGCCTGCTAGGTCACTTGTTCTCTGTGGTAGATTTCTATGGTTGCGTGTTCTAGGGTTAATAATCATTATTATTTGCATTCTTTAACCAAATCTTAATTTTTAAATGATCAATTGAATAAAATATACTTTTTATTTGTTCTTCAACCATGTTACATTTTATCTATGACATACAAGTTGTTTTGAACTTTGACTTATCACATGTTGTTGTTGCTGCCTCATTCAAATTCTTTTTGAGTACGCAGTGTCTTTATAAGTCGTTCTCCCAGTATTATGTTGTAACTCTTTTGCTTAAGAAGAGATTTTAGCATTTTGAAATGTGTCCAATAAACCCCAACACATCCTCTCCATGTATCCTGGTCTCTTCTCATGACATCCACAGCAGTACGGAGAAGGCACATTTTTCCTTCTAAAATGGTAACCAAATAGTTTGGCATTTAGCTCCTCAGCCTTTCAGACTCCTAAATAAATAATTTTTTAGGTATGCTGTTAGTGACCGAAAATGTTGTTGACAGATGAGGACTCCATATCCATGTCTTTATAAGATAAGAGGTTATACTTTAAACTGATTTGGAAGACTACTGGTACTTTTTAATATGCAGCACCAGCACTTTCAGCCCGGACCAGCAGTTAATTGTTTATACCCAATTAAAATGGTTTTACTTTTTATAGTGTGGTTTCGGAAGTAGTAAAAAGTCTCCTTTTTAATGTAATTTTCTTAGTGTGTCTGGACTCCTATCAAAGTTTTACATTGTTCGCAGCTTTAGAATATAAAAAAGGGTCAAACATAGTAAATTTGATGTAAAATATCAATCAATAGGTAGCAACTATTGTAATAATTTGAGAATTTTAATAACAGTGCTTCATTTTTATATCATAATGGAAAAAATGATAATACAAAAATGGATATTCTTGGAAATGTCTTAAATATTACTGTTAATCCTAAATTATAAAAACCATAATACATTATAAATGGCCCAGTTCCTTTAATGATTTCTTGTGGACAGGTTGAGCCTGCCTTATATAGCTGTAAAGAACTTTTGCTAATACAAAAGTTCAGTGTTTAATCTAAGCAATTATGTACTGTATCAACAGGGTTGTAAATAAAGGTTATTTTCAGTTTGTTTACTAGAAAAAGTTTGCAGCAAAATGTTGATCAAAAAGTCAAAGGCAAGCAAGCCAATATTTCATCTGAATTTACAATAAAAGTCAAAACGATTTAGTGAATTGATGGCTTTGCGAGAACAGACTGTAGAAGGTAGATAACTAGTTTAATTCTTGTTAAGGTCATAAAGATATTGATCTATAGCGGTCAGAAGCCTACTGCAGCGTGATAAAATGAAAAAAAAACTTAGCAAGCAGGAAAAAGTTACACAGAGACACAAAGGTGTTACATTGTGAGGGGAGATTTTAGGTAGAATGTAGTAACAGTTTAATTTGATTTCAAGAAATTAAGGTCTTTATTTTAAAAAGAAAAAAAAACATCATTGTGCCATTCATTGTAGATAAATATACCTGTACAGACCTTCGATGCTAGTTAACTCTTTATTATGATGTGTTAAATAGTTAACATTCAACTTCTCGTGTGAGATATCCCGGGCCTGCTGCTGACCAGCAATGATCTCTAGAGCCTCGTTCTGAAAGTGTTCTCAGAACAAAGCTCCATAGGAATCGGTGGATGTCATGGGGCGTTAGACTTTTACATCGGACATCGGACCTTCAAGGATTTATTTTGAAGTAATAAATTGGTGAGCATGAGAGTGCGGGGAAGTCTTTATTCCCCAACTGGATTATGTAGGATTTATTTTGTAGTAATAAATTGGTAAACGAGGGCATGTGGAGGGAGTCATTAATTAAATTAAAAAATTCCCCAAATCTGTGTATTTTTTAACTCTATGACTTCCGGGTTAGTAATAGGTGTGTCTGATAGATACCTATCCATTACTAACTCTTGAGACTGATGTAAGCTGTTCATTCACAGCTGACATCAACCGCACAAGTATTACCTCGATTGCCAATGCACTAGAGCAATCAGAAAGAGCAGGTAAAAGTGCCAGAATTTGGCACAAGGATGTGCCACTTCTGGGGTGGCTGCAGGCTTTTGTTTTTAGGCCTGGAAGAGTTAAATAATCATAGGCCTTGTCAGCTACATAATAACAGCTCCCAGTTGTCTGCTTTACCTTGGCTGATTAAAAAATATAGTGGAGACACCACACTATTTTGTTAAATTATTTAAATAAAAAGTTTTAAAAATATGGTGTGGGATCCCTCTATTTTTTTAAAACAAGCCAAGGAAAAGCAGACAGCAGAGGATTGCAGCCCGCAGCAGTCTCGGGTAACTGCGCTGGTTACCAAAAATAGGTAGGAGCCCATGCCGGTTTCGTTTAAAACTTATTCCATAGTGACATGTTTGCAGACCAATTGCCCCCGTTTTTCATCCTTTTGCAGCTTCCTGGCCCTTATTATGACCATTTTATAGCCATTTTACAACATCAAAGTTCAGGTCTCCATTGACTTATATGGGGTTAAGTTCGTCTCCCGGATCGAACCTTTAACTAAAGTCTGTCTGAACCCAGTCAACCCAAACTTCCACTGGTCGGCTCATCTGTAACTACTATGTATCTGTATAAAATAAAGCCACAGTCATAAAAAACACCAACAATTTGCAAAACTGCTTCTTAACTCTAATTTAAATATTTAACAGTAAAATAGGATTTCTTCTTAATCTATACTGGGAAACGTTCTATGCTAGCTTATATTTTTAAAGGATTGTGCTCTGAGGGCTGGAGGTTCCACCACTGGGAGTTTTTTTATATATATACAAAGTATTAAATCATCTGCATAGAATTTTTTTTAACCATAACTTGATAGGCACTAGTAAAGGGAAGTTCATATGTGACGCCCTGGACTAGCCAGGTAATCACAGGTAGACCCCCTGCACAAACACCAGCCCCTAAAAAGGTGTAACCAGCCAACCTAAAAACTCTGAGTCACCCCTTTCAGGTCTTGACGTTCACACCAGGGGACGGAACCAGGTGGTTGGCCACGCCCTCCAAGGAGTTTGGATAGCTTGAGGCGGGAAAAACACAAAACAGATCAGTTAGGGAGGAGAGGAAAGTAGTAGCAGTGTGTCAACGTCTGTCAGGGATCTGAGTAGGAGCCCAGATACCCTGTGACCAGGAGGCAGACGGTGGTTGCCACCTGCAGGAGCCGGGAAGATGGCTGGTGGAACCGTAAGAGATCAGGACTCGGTAGTGGCCCACCGGTACCGAACCGGGGAGCCAACTGGAAACCGGAGCACCAGGAGGGGTACTCAGACCTATAACGAGATTCAGAAGCCACTGGACCACATCGAATTCACTGATTGAGGTCTGGACCTTAGGTCCTTTCCCATCCCAAGACCCGAAAGACGGCAAAAGCCCACCGAGGGGGATAGAAAGCCACCGCACAGGCAGAGAGATCCCACGGGCCAGTGCCTGCGGGCAAACGGGTTCCCCGACACACATAAAGCCGGGGAGCGGACTACCGTTGCTGAAGCATAGGCAGTCAAGTTCTACCACAGAGGTGCAGGAGAAAGGCGGGAACCACCAACCTAAGTAAGGGGCAAAGCGCAGCCGGCTGTGGGCACCGACCACCATCCCTTTTTGGTTTACCTGAGACTTTGGTGTATCTGTCGTAGTGAGTACAACAGTGCCCTCGGGCCGCGCACCACACTACACCATCTCGCCCGCACCTCACAACCACAGGGCTCCGGGACCATCACCCCCTGCCCACGGAGGGGTCAACAACAGGCTGCATAACATTGTCCCCAGGAGCCTAGTTATCGGCAGCAGTGGTGTCCACATTCACCACAATCCGTGGATGGTGTCACAAACTTACATCCCTAAACGCCACGGCCTCGGCCGTGAACCTTCCCCACCGAAATCCCTACACATAGCGCCAGCTTCCCTTCAGAGCAACGTGACCCCTGGGTCCGGGAGGAGCTCGAGCCACCCACGGATGAGCACAGATCCGAGCGGCTCTACAGCCGGCCAAGGCCCGGGGCGGTACACATCGACTCTTCTGGCGTCACGAACAGGATTGAACCCATCCACTTACCTGTGGAAGTGCGCCTTGAAGCAGAAGTCAGCGGTGACCCGTGAAAAATTTTCAGAATCCGCCATCTTGTCACTATCCCTTGGCGCGAAGTTTCCCGCCAGACCCGTCTTCACCGTGAAAAGAGCACGAGAGTTGAAGCCCCGCCCCCTGGGAACAGAGTGGTGCAGAAGTTTGTGCGGCTGAAAAGTGAAGCTGAACAGAAAGAAAGCGGAGTGCCCCGAAAAGACCAAGGGGGGCCGGGTGAAGATCCCGTGCCATGTGACCGAGTGGATAAAGGGCAGGGACTCCATGACCCATTGTGTTCCTGGACCCCGAGTGTGCACCATGTCCGCCCCGTCTGGCAAGCCCGAGATCCCGGAGCCCGCGCCTGGAACAGTGGCGTAGGTGGAAGCCCAGACCGCACAGATGAGCTGCTGTCTCCAAGCACAGGTGCGTTTCCTCCTGGAGCACTGGGCAGCCAAAATGGAGGGGATAGCCACCGCCGTGCGGGCACATGAAGTGGCGGCAGCTTAGGAGGGAAAGGTTTGCGACCCACGTCCCTGTGTCCGAGAGGGACCGGCCGCTGCAGCTGAGGAACCCGGTCTGCTCCTGCCTTCCATGCTGCCTTCCCCACTGCCCATATTGGTTGCCGCTGCCTCTCCACCCGGTTCGCCACCCCCGACATTGGTGGCGGGGTCCGTCCCAGACGCCCGCGAGGATACACCTGCAGAGGCGGCCCGCGGAAGACCACATGATCTGCCTGCACCGACCCCGTTGCCCTGGAAGGATCATTCCCGGAGGGTGCCTATTCCTGATGTGGTCCCTCCGGTCCCGGAAGAAGCTGCGCCTGAAGACACCCTGGCCCTGGCAGTCCGCCCGGCCAAGAAGGAGGTGGGCGCTGCCCGGAAGAAGGCCCAGCAGGTAAGGCTGGTCATTCCCGGGTCGCAGGCCTCATCTGAGGTCCTGCGGGGTGGCCGCTGCGAGGCAGCAGAGCCAGACGTGATACAGCGGGGTTCCCCACGGAGAGTGTTGGTCGTTGCCGACATCGGGGAGCTCTGGCTGGGCCAGACCCTCGCCCCACGAGACCCCGTTCAAGCAGACACCCCGTATTGGGAGCGGCGGCCGAGCCAGCTGGGCCGGGAAATCGAGGCCCAGGAGAAAAGGAGAGCCGAGATCCTAGCCCATACCATCCGAGAAAAGGAGATTCTCGGAGCACCACCTACCGGGTGCGGGGCCCGACTTATCAAGGCCAAGTCCGGCGATTTGACCCCGACCAGGGATGGGGGTTTATATATGAGCCAGGCCTAGAGGCTGAAGTGTTCGTGTCCCGCCGGGACGTGTATCCGCACTTGCCCGTAAGTCACCCAGACCGTGACCTGGTACCCGGCGACTTCGTTACTTACACCTGGCATTGTGGGGAGAGGGGCTGGTTTGCCCTCAGCGTAAAGAGGAAAGGGCACCCCCAGTCCCCTCCCCCGCCATACAGCCCTGAGGTTATGGTGGAAGAGGAGTGCGAGGAAGATGAGGAGTAAAAGGTAGCGGATCCCGGCTACCCCAGTTGTTGTCCCCGTTAGGACTATGCTGCTCGTCCCCGTTGAGACTTTGCTGTTTTACCCCGTTCAAACATAGACAAGGCCGTGAACTTGCAGGCCACCCAATAACTTTTGGGTTTGTAAATAATTCACGGACCACCCTTCAGATCCCACAGCCTCCGGAGAGGCAGAGTGGAGGAAGGACCTGCGGCAGAGGAGGCCGAGGTCCCGTCACCAATGTAACCGGTGACAACCCTCCGGGTCCAGGGGTCCCCTGGACATGGGGCCTCTGAGAGACTGCTGGGTAAGGAACTTTTTACCCGGCCCGCAAGGGCAATACCCGGGCCTTGACCCGTTCCTGGACTGGGGAAAAGGGGTGCTGCCTGTTTCCTAGAGGCAGCATCAAGGCTAGGTTTGCTTGGGTGGGCAACTGGAAGGACCCAGTCCCATTCCCGTTAAATAAAACTGTTTTATTATGCAATGTTTAAAAATATGCCTCCCGCAAGGGATGATTCTACAAAAGCATGCTTGAATTGTAAAAAGTTTAGTATACTTGTATTTATGTTTCCCCGTTTATCTTTACAGCAAACAAAAAAAATAAACCGGTGGTGGTCGAACAGCCCGCGGATGGTCTGCATTAAACCAATGGGGAATGTGACGCCCTGGACTAGCCAGGTAGTCACAGGTAGACCTCCTGCACAAACACTAGCCCTCAAAAAGGTGTAACCAGCCAACTTAAAAACCCTGAGTTACCCATCTCAGGTATTGACGTTCACACTCCGGGGCAGAGCTAGGCGGTTGGCCATGCCCTCCGAGGAGTTTGGATATCCTGAGGCGGGAAAAACACAAAACAGATCAGTTAGGGAGGAGAGGAGAGTAGTAGCAGTGTGTCAACGTCTGTCAGGGATCTGGGTAGGAGCCCAGATACCCTGTGTCCAGGAGGCAGACGGTGGTTGCCGCCTGCAGGAGCCGGGAAGATGGCTGGTGGAACCGTAAGAGACCGGGACAGGGTAGTGGCCCACCGGTACCGAACCAGGGAGCCAACTGGAAACCGGAGCACCAGGAGGGGTACTCAGACCCAGAACGAGATCCAGAAGCCACTGGACCACGTCGAATTCACTGATTGAGGTCTGGACCTTAGGTCCTTTCCCGTCCCAAGACCCGAAAGATGGCAACAGCCCACCGAGGGGGATAGAAAGCCACCGCACAGGCAGAGAGATCCCACGGGCCAGCGCCTGCGGGCAAACGGGTTCCCCGACACACATATAGTTGGGGAGCGGACTATCTTTGCTGAAGCATAGGCAGTCAAGTTCTACCACAGAGGTGCAGGAGAAAGGCGGGAACCACCAACCTGAGTAAGGGACAAAGCGCAGCCGGCTGCGGGTGACCAACCACCATCCCTTTTTGGTTTACCTGAGACTCCGATGTATCTGTCGTAGTGAGTACAACAGTGCCCTTGGGCCGCGCACCACACCACACCATCTCACCCACACCTCACAACCACAGGGCCCCGGGACCATCACCCCCTTCCCACGGAGCGGTCAACACCAGGCTGCATAACACCGTCCCTGGGAGCCTAGTTAACGGCAGCGGTGGTGTCCACATTCACCATAACCCGTGGGTGACGTCACGAACTTACATCCCTAAACGCCACGGCCTCGGCCGTGAACCTTCCCCATCGAAATCCCTACACGTAGCGCCAGCTTCCCTTCAAAGCGACGTGACCCTCGGGTTCAGGGGGAGCTCGAGCCACCCGCCGACGAGCACAGATCCGAGCGAGCCCCGGGACGGTACACATACACTGTACGAAGATAAGTTAGCTTTAGTCATTAATAGTCAAAAGATTTTGCTGCAAATTTTTCCAAATATCACATTTTAGTAAAAATCCCATTAAAACTATAACAAAGCCAAAACATGTAAACAAGCCCTCATACATCTATGCCAATTAAAAAAAACGATGGCTCCAGAAATGTGACAATAAAAAAGATGACAGTCAGTTCACATTCAGCTGCTGTTACATGTGGACTTTTTTTAATAGTGGTGCCCTATCATTAATCATGACAGCACCACTGGAGGTTGCCTCATCCTTCCAATTAGGGACAGAAAAACCCTTCCCATTCCTCCATTTTCAGTGTTTTTTTAAAAGACCACACCAGTATGAATGCATCCAATACTTATTTAACACTAAAGAATCAAATAACCATAAAGACATAAACAGGGTGAAAACTACCTGTGCTGTTGTGGAGGGTTTTCAGAAATCAAATTACTGGTAAACCTAATTCTTCTCAACTTCCCTTTACAACGGCACCACAGGAGAAATACCAAAGAATAATGCTAGGGAGGTACAATTGACTGGAGCACTTCCCTCCCAATGGCTAAATATTTCATAAACTTCAAATATAATCTGTAATTCTTGGTAAAGTTATGGACAAAGGACCAGGTGGCAGCTCTGCAAATTTGCTCAATGGATGCTCTAGCCTTCTTAGGCAAGGAGGCAATGAGCTTTTAGCAAAACTGAAAGATACCGATCTTTATTTCTTTATGTGTAACGATGTAACTGTAGGATAGAGAGGGACAGGGGGCTCTTATACTGTCCCTAATGCTTGGGGACCCTAGTCAACCCCTAACTTCCAGATTATATTTGATGTTGCAGATGCTGGAGTACTGTGCCTTACTATTCTCCTGACCAGAACTAAACTGTTTCCCCCTAGGGAAGGAAGGGGCAGGAGAGTGATTGCAACACAGATAAAGACAGACAGTGAAAAATCAAAACTCATACACACTGCAAACTCACAGGAACAAACAGTAAGAACAAAGGAAAAAAGCAAGAAACGTAAGACAGAAACAAAAGGACAACAAGGCTTAACACCACAAATGCTCACAGCAATGAAGTTCTACAGCTACCAGTAAGTCTGGATCACAAGACCTCACCAGACCAGTATAGAGAAGTTATATTTGGCTTGAAAGAAAGTGTCCAGACAGCATATATAGGAGGGTAGTAAATCTGACTGACTTCCCCCAAAGCATGTGATCAAAGGAGACTAACAAGCAGCCTAGAAGAGATTAACTCTTGCTAGCCTGCCTATGATCTACAAGTTTGTGAGTCGATGCCTGACTCTGCCTGCACTGATCAAAGACATCAGAGAAGTTAGAAGGCAGAGTACCAGAATCTGTAGTCTTCACAGATCCTGATGGTACCATGACAGTCTGATATGTTTGTAAAAACCTCCTTGTGACAATATGATTGCACAAACAATTTCTTGACCCAATTTACCATAATGTTTCTTGAAGCTTTATTCACTTTATTAGATTCACAGTACTGGATGAAAAGCTTCTGATTCTTTCTCCAAGATTCTGTTTTCTCCAGATAGTAGAGAATAGTCCTTCAGGTGTACAGTGAATTAAATTCCCTTCCCGGCTATTTGATTGGTCATGACAGAAGTAAGGAAGGATTATTTCTTGGGACATGTGGAAATCTGGAAGGATGGATCTAGGCGTAGTACCCCCATATCTTCCAGAATTCTTACAGACTCTCCTCACTTTTGTTATGACTACCAAAAAAGTCACTTTCCAGTATAATCTATCAATCTAAATTTGGCATATTGGTTCTAAGGTTAGAATAGTCAATGGAATGAGGATCACCAAAGATCGATCAAGTTTAAAACATCTAATTTTATTTTCTACACGTTTCAGAGATATTCAAACTCCTTCTTCAGGATAAATCAGTAATGTTTGTTGTACATCACTGATTTGTCTTGAAGAAGGAGTTTTAATAACTCTGAAACACATAGAAAATAAAATCAGATGTTTTAAACTTGATCGATCTACGGTGATCCTTCTTTTGTTGGCAGCACAGATTAACCCTTTCTGTCTTCTAACCTTTATCACTTATCAACGTGGGTTCTGAAGCAGCTAGCCAGCCCTTTGTTACATGCCTTAGTGGTTGTGTCTGTACCCAACCAAATCAGGTTAGTACAATTATTTAAACTCCTAATTGGTGCTGCCAGGTAAGACACCAGCTGATCCTCTTTTGTCTTTTCAGTCCCACATCACTACTCTTATCTGTATTTTGGATGAGACTCACCCATTCAAGTCTATGGGAGTGCAAAAAATAGATATAATTTATAAAGCATCAGTTTGTTATCATTGTATTACAATTATTAACATAGACAGACAAATATATTTGGTTGTGTGCATATTTTAAAAATCTGATGTATAAAAACTGGTGCCACACATAAGGTTGAGACATACTCTAGATTGCAAAGACACTAAACTGTCCTTATGAAACAGAAAGCTACCAGTACTTGAGATAATTGATTAATAATAACTGTTTACTATTTTAATACATTTAATGAAGAGTATGTCCAATATAAGCAAAAGTGGGCTAAGTGAACAACATGTTAGGTGTACATGTTGTTGATAAAAAGCTGTAATTCAAGCACATATTGTGTAGATGTACTGTGTATGTTGTGTTCTTTTGACATACATTTAACAGGCTTGCCTTTGGATATTGTTTTGCAAAGTGATGAAGCCAGATATGCTCTATGCTACAGCAAAAAGAAATCTTAAAATAATGTACTTTATCCTTCATTTTCTTTTTTGAAATGTTAATCCAGCAAATTCATTTGCAAAGTACTGCATTTCATGAAAACACTCGCCAAAATACGTTTTTGTTTTGCTTTGCAATGTACAATATTCATAGAAAACACGGATTAAAGGAAAATGATTCTAGGTATCAATGGAGGAAAAATCTCAGAAATGGAGAAAAGAATGCGAAAAACAATAGTATTTTTCAATCAGCATGACTTTAATAGGAAACTAGAATAAATATTGCTGTTGAAATATGGAAGGAAATTAAAGGCCAACAGCAACTCTAGATTACGGTTAACTAAAGGGTAAAGTCTCCTGCATATGGTAGAATTACAGATTTGCACATGTAGATCTATATCACATCCATAGCCTGCCTTAAGCTCATACACTACCTCTAACTGACTGTGTTTTGGGGGTTTATTGTATGCTATTATAGTTGTATGGTTTTATTTAGGGATCAGCAGATCTTTTGAAATTAGAATTTGCCAGCTTTGCCAATTTTTCCAGAAAAAATGATTGGCAGCAAATAAATTTGCCATGAATTGCACAACTAAAAATCCTCAAATGTCCTGGAAAATATATATGTAGTGTCAGACTTGATGCTAGTTACTCCTTCTGGCAGTTACCAGTGGAAACTCAGCCTTCACCATTTTTTTGCAGTCTTTTGTACTTAGTACAAATAGGGTGTGGCCCCCTTCTGAGTGAGCTGAGCATTTCATCTAGTGCTTACCATGACTGTGTGTCCAGTTGGGACCCAGCCACTTTCTGCCCTTATTCAGATTGACGTCTCTTGACACATGGTGAGGTTTAATATTAGAGAGTGTAGGTACTGTCCCGATTGGGTACACCTTGTTGTGGTGGGTTGGCTTTACACTTTTTTAAACAAAAACAGGGCTTACTCAGTACCCAATGTTTATTTATATGCATTATGCTTTTATTTTAGTTTCATCTTTAGTCTTTTACCCTTTAAGGCCTCTGCCACATTCACGTGAAAATCACGCACGTGCCGAAAGACACGTATTTCCCCTGCGTGTTGCGTGCAGGTAAGTACGTGTCTCTGGTACGTGCGGGACACGTGTGTTCTACGTGTGCTATCCGCGATAGCACATGTAGAACCGTTAATTAACATACTCACCTGGTCCTTCCTGCTGTCCGCGCTGCTGTCCGTGGTGCTGATCCTCGGTCTCCAGCCCTCCCGTCTCCCCGATGCTGCTGCTGCCAGGCAGTGAAGTGAATATTCTATGAGATTAATGAGCGGCGGTCGGCAGCAAGAGGCAGCAGTGGCAGAGACAGGAGGGCTGGAGAAGGTGAGTAATGTTTTGTTTTTTTTCCACTGACACGTGTGTTTTCTCCGGCGCGTGTCACACGGGACCACATCCACACTACACCCGTGTGGTACGGGAGCGGGCCGTGTGACACCCGTGCTGCGGGAGAAAACACTGACATGTCAGCGCTTTGAAAAACGCACACACGTACAAACGCACATGGACACACGTACCATGTGGTTTTACGTGTGTGTGCCTGCTACAATAGGGTAGCATTGCTTAACGTGTCTCCGTGCCGCCGGTACGTGCAAAAAATGACAAACACGTGCCAGTGGCACGGATGTGTGTCACAGGGCTAAGATTGTACAGGAATCTTGTCTTATAATGGGGTTCACTAGATTGCTTCTGTAATGGTGGGCAGGGGGCGCCTCAGCAGTAGTCGTGGTCCCGTGCCCAGAGGGCACCAAGCGCACCCCGGTCATGGCCATCACAGCAAACAGAGGAGCACATGGAGCAAGCAGTAAGGGGAATATGGGCAGCTGGGGATCCCCCCACAGGGAAATAACTGATTTCTCCAGCACAGTGGTCCTCTCCTGATCATCGGCGTCGTCCTTAGCAACAAGGAATCGTCCAAGATAACTAGGCATCTTAAACAGGTTTTCTTTATTAAAATCCATCTTACAACATGTGATGGTGGAATATGGGGAATTGTGTACCATTTTGTGTGGGTTAATGTTTGGGCGTGGTTCACTGTCCATTCTGATTCTTTATGTGTAGATTGTCCCATTTGCAGGTTTAATTCCTCCCCTGCCAGGCTTTTGTTCCTAAGTCCAGGGAGGGGGCGTGAGATCCACCTAAACTCTCTGCTTACCTGAAGAATTGGTCAGTATGTTGGGAACTTGAAGAGAGAAGGAAGAAGATTGAACCTCTGAGGAAGCTGTGGCTTCTCAGGGAGACCTGGACATTTATTTATCGTTTAATGGACTATATTTGTGTTACTAGACTAATTTTACCCCGTTTTGTGGATTATGTTATGGACCATTTTATTTGCTTGGAAAAAATGCTCTTTGGATTGTACCGCCATCTCTCGCTCTGTAGATTGTGTGATCTGTGAGAAGGACCCCGTGACAACTGGTGGCAGCAGTGGGATCGACAGATCACAGCCCAATGGACATCCACCCACAGAGTGAGTACAGAAACTGGACTGGATCCAGTCTAAAGGAGAGAGACAGAGATCTGGGCTGGAGCTATTAGGGACTGAGTAAATAAGCCTTAATTGATCTACTGGTTGATGCGAGCCAGTCCACCTCCCAGATGTCTGACGGACAAGCACTGAGGACGGGGATCCCTGCCCCAAAAAGCCAGTGGTTGGTGTGGTATGAAGAAGAGATGACAGCTCTTGGCCCCGGTGTATCTCAGGAGTATAAGGAGGAGGCTGCTCGCTGAGCACAGAGGAGACAAGAAGCAATTGAGTCCGACAGAGGGAGTAATATGAGTTGGAGAGTAAACCCAGCGATCCAGGAGCCTGTACGGATTACCCGGACGGACTTCAAGCCATTTGATGAGGCTTCCGGAGATGTGGAAGGGTTCTTCAAGGACTTTGAGCAGCAGTGTGTCATGATGAAGGTTCCCCACTCTGGCTGGGTGCGTTTGTTAGTGGGACTCCTGAACGGAAGCCTGGCAGAGGCTTATCGCACCATTGACTCACAGCAGAACAGGGATTACAACATTGTAAAGTGGACTATCCTGAATTACCATGCCATCACCCCAGACTCACATAGGGCACATTTCCGATACCTCCCATGCACCACGGGGGGATCGTTTAGGATGTATGCCCATAAGATGTCCCAGGCATGTCGGAGATGGCTGGAAGCAGAAGACGCCTTCACTGTGGAAGACGTTATGCAGGTATTTCTTATAGAACAATTTCTTTACAAGTGTCCCTCACAAAAACGGGAATGGGTTAGAGAGCACATGCCGTGCACCTTGGATGTAGCTGCAGCCCTGGCTGATGAGGCCCTTATTATCCGACCGCAATGGAGGGGGCTTCTGGACAATAAGACACAGGCTTCTCCTGCTCCCCGGCCCTCTCCAGTTATATCTGCCCCTCCAACCAGCCACAGGCCGATGACAAGCACTGCTCACAATCCTGGGCCCCAACAGGTCTGACCATGCCCTGGGGGCATCACAGAGAGGAGATGTTATGGGTGCGGGCAACCTGGGCACCTGCAATACAGTTGTCCCACAAGGACTCGGAGGGAACCCCACGCACCCCCATCTTGCCCAGTACATTTTGTGCATTCCATCCCGCCTGAGGAAGAGTTACCACCACCTCCACCGGAGTGTACCGCTGACCCCTGCACCATAGATGCCCCTGTTGGACTGTATGGACTTCGGCCTTTGTCACTAGGTTCTCCTACTGCCTCCTCCAGAATACACATTAGAAGGAGTCTGACACAGAGGAGATGTTATCGATGTGGGCAGCCTGGGCATTTGCAAAACACTTGCCCTGCTAGTCGATTGAGGAATGACTCAGACACTCGAGGTCGGCCACTAGGGGTTTATGGGGTGTGAGCCACAGCCAGTGAGTTCCTCTTACCATCAAAGCAAGCACTTGCAGTAGGTCATGCTGGATGGACAGAGAGTCATTGGATTTTGTTACTCTGGGGCATTTCTCACAATAGCTGATCCCCGGGTGGTTCGGCCAGAGGTGATACATCATGGACCAGGGATTATTATTGAATTGGCTGGAGGACAAAGGAGGAATATCCCAAAGGCGACTGTAGATCTGGACTTTGGCTTTGGGGTCAAGCAATGTGTGGTTGGGGTGATGAGAGGCCTGCCTGCAGATATTCTCCTACAAAATGATGTGGGAAAGCTACAATGTCGATTTGTGGGTGCAGGAAACACAATTTGAGTGATGGAAGACACAAAGGGAAGCTTGTCCTTCCAACCCTACTGCTGTACAAGGGACTATCTACAGCTTCATCATCCAATACAAGCGTGGAAGCCAACACCAGAATGCTGAAGGACTGTCCCGGCAAGAAGAATCATAGACTATCTACAGCTGAGTAACATGGACTTAAGTGAGATGGCTAGAGGTCTGTGTAGACCTTATGGCATACTCACTTATACAAAAGAAGGGAGAGGTTGTGATGGTGGAATATGGGGAATTGTGTACCATTTTGTGTGGGTTAATGTTTAAGCGTGGTTCACTGTCCATTCTGTGTTCTTTATGTGTACATTGTCCCATTTGCACATTTAGTTCCTCCCCTGCCAGGCTTTTGTTCCTAAGTCAGGGGAGGGGGCGTGAGATCCACCTAAACTCTCCGCTTACCTGAAGAATTGGTCAGTCTGTTGGGAACTTGAAGAAAGAAGGAAGAAGATTGAACCTCTGAGGGAAGTTGTGGCTTCTCAGGGAGACCTGGACATTTATTTATCGCTTAACGGACTATATTTGTGTTACTAGACTAATTTTACCTTCTGTTTTGTGGATTATGTTATGGACCATTTGATTTGCTTGGAATAAATGCTCTTTGGATTGTAACGCCATCTCTCGCTCTGTTGATTGTGTGATCTGTGAGAAGGACCCCGTGACACAGTCATACATTAGCTCCATCTTTCTGTCTTTCTCACTTCATTTAAGTGCAGTATTGCTACAGGCTTTGAGACCAGTCACCATGATCTCTCACAGGTAGTTCAGGGCTGCCACCGAAATGAACTACTGGATATAGTGCCCTTGGACACTACTTCAAACCACAGTCCAAAAAAAAAGTGCCCATAAGGCTTACCCCTATTTGCCACACTGCTCCCCAGCAAGCCACAATCTTTCCTCAGACTTTCTCAGGCCTCCCGCTGCAGGATCCTGTGCCAGCCTCTGGACTCAGTAGTGTTGTCCAAATTATGTCTCTCTTGGCATCTCCCTCTCTCCTGTGTCTCCTTCTTTACTCCATCATCAGAAGTGTCCCACTTTCCTTCATTCTGGTTTCTTTCTCATCCCCTTGCTCCTGCTCTGTCTTGTGTCCCAAACTTAACTACCTTCAACCGTCTCTATCTGCGCACCACTGTAACTTTTTCTCCACTTTTCTTGTTACAAGTTCCACATAGCAAATGGCTTTGTTGCTCCACAGGCCTGAGGCCTAACTTCGACCCAGGCTGTTCCCCAACTGACGGTTTCACAGAAACAGTCTCTCTGCCTATGCACTAGCTTCTCCCCTACAGGCTAATTTTAAAATCCCAACTGTCTGTTACCAGGCAGATTTGGCCTTCAACTGCATACCTATGCCTGTTCCTAGTGTCAGTGTCCTAGTGACATCTAGTGGTGGCCTCATAAAACTACACGTTATTGACATTATTGTAACAATACATTAATAACTCTATACAACACATTAAATAAATGCTTCACAACTATATGATATCTTCAGGGGGGGTATTTTCTCTCTCTGGGGTTGTGACCACCCGCTTATACTTCCATGGAGTCGCTGCTGTCTGGAAGAGCAAACCAGGACAAAAGATTGGTTTGGTAGCCAGGTCAAAACCAAGAGAGCAACAAAGGTACAAAATCATCAAGCAGGAGACATTACAAAAAAGAAGCTAAGGTCAAAACAAGAAAAACAAACTATACAAGACCTGAGAACTCATACCTAAAGACAGAGCTATATCTGGAAGCCTCCTGAAGGAGACTGGAAGCCTAACTATTGTGTGGTTCTTTCTGGTTGCTTGAAGCAAAGAGCCAATAGCTACAGCAACACCCAAACTGTCAGCCTGGACACCACTGCATGACACAGACAAGCTAACCTTAGTACCTGAATATGTCTGCATTGTCAAGAGCTTTTTGTTCCAACATCTATTCTATCACTAAAGCCACCCACACAATGAATATGGTCATGCCTGTCGATAAAAGCAGACATTGCAGGAGCAGGTCCTGATGGAGATATAACAGAACAATCACTGTAAAGAGAGGCCTCAGGACCTTTAGGACCAGGTTTACTAGGAAACAGAAGATAAAACTTAAGGATTAGGTTTTTGGCATTGATATTACTCACCAGAACGCAGGAGCTCTGTTCTGGACCCAAACCAATCTGATAAACCAGATTATTATTGCTCTGACCGTCGTATCATACAAAAATCCCAGATTCTTTGAATCTCATTCTACAAATTGCATTTAACTACAACAGAAGAGGAGGATTTCTGACTGAGTGGATCAGGGAACGATTTGACTTGAGGAGGGACTTGTGAAACACATTAGGTATCTTAAAAGATGGAGGAAATTTCAGGTGGAAAGCTACAGGGTTAATGACCTTAATTATTTCATAAGGATAAATAAACCTGGCACTCAATTTGGCAAAAAGGACCTTAAGCTAAATATTTTTGGTGAACAGCCACTCCTTGTTCCCAACTCCAATGCTTGGGCCTCCGTGGAGAGACTCTGATTACTCCTTAAGTTCTTTCTTACTTCAGACCAGATACATTTTAATTTTTTGACAGATTTTTAAACTTTTGGAAGATGCAGAATAAAGGGCAGGGCCTTTTCCCCTCTTCACCAGTCTGTCACTATCAGTTTGTTTATTATAATTTATATTTGTGTTGTTTTTATGTAACCCCACCTCACAAACTACACCATGGAATTAATGGGAATTTAAAAATAAATTATATTAAAAAATAATCTAACAAAGTAGTGTAAACCAAACTGAGGATGCAATCCAATATTTCAGAACCATTGAGAAGTTTTAATGGATTCTCGATATTTATTATTAATAATAATTTCAGCTAATGAAAGATGTTCCACTCAGTTTGGCTGACGGTCAGACACATAACGCCAAAGACATTGCTCGAGTATTTGATTAGTATGTTATATCTGACGTTTAGTCTCAGAGGGATAAGCAGAAGAAAAAGACAACTCAAAATTGATCTATTTACATAATTCCCTCACAAATTTGGAAATTGGAAACTATATTTTCTAGAACCCTAAGAAAGCGACACACATCTCTAATTCCGAAAATACCATTCAAGGTTTGAAAAAAGCCACTACATAATAGAATTAGAACCATGAAAAACAGGAGCTTTATAGGCAATATACAAAAAATTTTATTGAGCACAAGATAAAAAACAGCATATAATAAACACTAATTGTGAAAAAATACTAAAAGTGCTATAGATGTTAATCAGGGATGACACCCACAAGCATGTGAGAGACAGGGGTCAGGAAAGAATCTCCAAGGAAAGTAATAGGTAGCCCAAATAATCAAGGATCATAGCAATGATACAGCCATTTATAGTAGAACTGCCTTGCAGACATCCAGAAGTAATTGAGGCAGACGTTGGCTTAATAAGTAATTAAATATTCATAATGGCTTACCCATGATTAATTTACCTCACACCTCATCTCCCACATGTACAAATCCCCTCCAACGCGCATGTCGCATCACACAGTGTTAGCTTCTTCAGGGTGGGTTAGTAAATGACCCAAGAAGAGTACCTTAAATAGCCGGTCATGTGACCGCATTGGATCTTAAGGCCCCATCACACACAGAGATAAATCTTTGGCAGATCTGTGGTTGCAGTGAAATCATGGACATATTTGTACACATCCACAAACCTGGCACTGATTGTCCACAATTTCACTGCAACCACAGATCTGCCGCAGATTTATCTCTGTGTGTGACAGGGCCTTTACAGGACCTATTGATGTCATCTTCCAACCAATCATCGAATCACTATAGCAGCGCATGCGCAGTGCATGGCGCGCATCCCCCAGGCAAAGAGCATGCGCACAGCGGTCCGGGTATGGCTTAATCATAATAGACCGTGCTACCTTGATAATTCTGTTATTCCCGGACTGCTGTACGCATGCGCTTTGCTTCTGGGACGCGTTGCTGTGTCTTCCTCGGCATCAATGTGGAGGTGGGAGGTGCTCGGCGTCCTTGGTTAGAAAACCTGCAGGACGAGTTTGGGGCGTTTTGGTTTGAGCACAAGTTTCCCAAACAAGCACTTATTCCTTACGATCTTAAACTATGGTTGGTCATCAAAAGGTTCTGGTTACCAGTCAGATTGTATTCCAAGTAGCAGGGTTAGTAGCAGGATCTGCAAGCACAGAATCATGAGACTTTTGAAGAATACATAGGCCAAACTGGGGAGAAACAAATAGTTTTTGGTAGGAATAGTGTGAAGAGTATGGTCATGGGAGCTATGGATCTCTTCTTCCAGAGCTAAGGATAAAGCAACACAGCTATACCTTTAGCTAGAATAGCAACTGGTTAAGAGTCCTCAAACTGAGATGCACAAATAACCTCAGGAGAGTAAATCAGCTTTTATTTTCTGGATACCAGGTCTTAACGTCAAATAAATCAAATCTGTTGAAAACAACAAAGGCCATCTAGACTGCATAAAAAAAATCTGATTTTAGTGATTTGTGGTAACAATGACTTTAGGATTGGTCACTCGATTGCTCGCAATTAACAATTACCAGTGTCATAATTAGAGATGAGCGATGTTCGAGGTTTGCCAATTTCATGTTCGAGTGATTTTGGGGGGTGCTCGAGATCGAACTCGAACTCGAGCTTTTTGCTAAAAGCTCGACAGCTCAAGTTACGTTCAAGAACGGTTCGATCACCAAAAACGTGGCTTTTCACAGTAAGGCTATGTGCACATGTTGCTATCTGTATGCGTCCTGCATCCCCAGCACAATCCTTCTCCCTTTCCTACTCACCGATAACGTGCGTGTTGCCTCACGTCTGTCACAAATTTGAGGCGTCTTTTCCTCTTTAGAAAATGGCTGCCGCTTCATTAGTCAATTAGTTATTCCTGGTATTGTCAGGATGGAGAGCTCCACAATATCGGGAGCCCACTACCCTAACAATATCACCCAGCAGCCGCCCGGAATAGCCGCATCCATTAGGTGCGACAGTCCCGGGGGACTCCACCCAGCTCATCCTGAATTGCCCTGGTGTACTGGCAATCGAGGTAATAATGAGTTTAATTATGCCAGGCGTCTCCCCGAGATACCTTTCATGATTAAACTGAAAGTTAAAGTAAAGAAACACACACCGCGAAAAATCCTTTATTTGGAATAAAAGACAAAAAGCACCCTGGTTCACCCCTTTATTAATCCCAAAACTACCCTTCCAAGTCCGAAGTAATCCACACGACACTGTCAGCTCTGCTCCCTGAAGATGTAGTGGCACCGTAGCAATGAAGTGACTCACGCGGTTCGACGAACTGAACCGAACTCGAGCCTCTAGAGGCTCGCTCATCTCTAGTCATAATTGCGTTACGCAAAATATTTTTTTGTGAAAAGAAGATCTATTGGACAAACGAGTGAAAGAAGGGACACCTTGCAATAGCACCGCTCAAACTCCAACCCCAGAGACATTAACCTCCAGAATAAAAGGATGCTGTATATCAGGTTGAACTAGTATCAGATGAAAAACACTTCTTTAACTCAGAGAAGGCAAAGTTTGCCTCAGGTTTCCAGTTGACCACATCTGCCTTTTCTTTGCAAAGTCAGTCAGTGTTTGGAATCTTGGAAAAAATTCAATATATTTACGATAATAGTTTGCAAATCAAAGAAAATGCTGCAAGGCCTTCAGAGACTTGTGTTCAACCTACCACTTAATGGTTTGGACCTTAAGGTGGCTTTACACGCTACAATATCGCTAATGCGGAGTCGTTTGGGTCACGGAATTTGTGACGCATATCCGGCCGCATTAGCGATGTTGTTGCGTGTGACACCGATGAGCGACTTTGCATCGTCGCAAAAACGTGAAAAATCGCTCATCGGTGACATGGGGGTCCATTCTCAATTATCGTTACTGCAGCAGTAACGAAGTTGTTCCTCGTTCCTGCGTAGCACACATCGCTGCGTGTGACGCCGCAGGAACAAGGAAGCTCTCCTTACCTGCCTCCCGGCCACAATGCGGAAGAAAGGAGGTGGGCGGGATGTTATGTCCGCTCATCTCTGCCCCTCCGCTTCTATTGGGCGGCCGCTCAGTGACGTCGCTGTGATGCCGCACGGACCGCCCCCTTAGAAAGGAGGCGGTTCGCCGGTCACAACGACGTCGCCGGGCAGGTAAGTAGTGTGACGGGTCTGGGCGATGTTGTGCGGCACGGGCAGCGATTTGCCCGTGCCGCACAACAGATGGGGGCGGGTACCCACGCTAGCGATATCGGAACCGATATTGCAGCATGTAAAGCGGCCTTTAGAAGGGAAACCTTTTGCAGTTAAAATATACCCCAGCAAATTTACTTCTTGAACTAAGAAAACCCATTTTTCAAGTTTGGAAATAATGAGTGGTCTCTGAATTTTTAAAAGTACAGTACGTAAATGTAAAAACTATGGCTTAAATTCAGGTTATTAACCCCTTAGCGACCGCGGGCGGTAATTTTATGTCCTAGCGGTCATAGTAAGCAGCCTTCGGTGATCAGCGCATATGTCAGCTGATTTGTACAGCTGACATGTGTGCCTGCCAGGCACGAGTGGAATCTCGTTCCGGCTGTGCCTTTTAACCACTTAAATGGCACTGTCAATATGTGACAGCGCTATTATAATCGCGATCGCTCTAAATTTTTACTTACATGCCAACACCGGAAGTCACATGACGTGATGGCTCCTGTAGTTCACATGACTAAGGAAGGTCCTGTAAGAAACAGCCGAGTGCTGCTTATTACAAGAGATGAGTTTTTCTCCTGATCTGAGCAATGCTGCTCTGATCGTGAGAAAGGAACCAGCGATAAAACAGCTGATCCTTATTGCCGCCCAGGGGGACTGTTAAAACAAAAAGTAAAAAAAAAGTTTTGAAAAATTAAAAAAATTAAAAAATTTAAAAGTTCAAATCACCAACCATTCGCCCCACTGCAAATGAAAGGATTAAAAAAAATCAAACATATACACACTTTTGATATTGCTGCATTCAGAAATGCTTGATCTATCAAAATATAAAAAGAATTAATCTGATCAGAAAATGGCGTAACAGCAAGAAAATTCCAAACACCAAAATTACGTTTTTTGGTCCTTACACATTTTGCGCAAAAGTCATTAACATGTGATCAAAACGTAGTATCTGTGCAAAAATGGTACTGGTAAAAATGCCAGCTCGAGACACAAAAAATAAGCCATCACTGAGCCATAGATCCCAAAAAATGAGAATGCTAAGGGTCGTGAAATATGGCGCAAAATGTATGCCACTTTTTTTGGACAAATTTCAGATTTTTTTTAACCCCTTAGATAAAAGTTATTCATGCTTGGTGTCTACAAACTCGCACCAACCCAAGGCATCACACCAACATATCAGTTTTACCATATAGTAAACACATTGAATAAAATATCTCAAACACAAAAGGGAAAGCACTTTTTTTTTCTTTTTTTGCAAATTTTCCGCATTTGGATTTTTGCCATTTTTCAGGACACTAAATGGTAAAAATTATGGTTTCATTTAAAAGTACAGCTTGTTCCACAAAAAACGAGCCCTCACATGACCATAATAACTGAAAAATAAAAAAGTTACGTCTCAGAAGAAGAATGGCGAAAAAAACGGAAAGCACCAAATCGGCCGGTCGTGAAGGGTTTAAATCAAGGTGTCATCTAGATAGATAGCCATATATTGACCACTGATATCACTGAATGTCATTAACAAAGTTTTGAAAGACAGCTGACCTTGGCCCAAACGGCACCACAAGATACTCAGTGACCCTCAGTAGTGTTAACTGACATCTTCCCCTCATTTCCTTTTCTTATACGGTTCAAGTTATAAGAAAGTTTTCCTTTTCAGTCAGGAAAAAAACCCAATCATGTGCATTAGATTTGTGACATCTACTGGCTTTTGCCGGTACTGTAAAAATCTGCTTTTAATTTGCATAAAACTCCTCTCATCAAATAACAGGCATTTGACAAAATTTACTTGCCTATATTTCAGAAATTATATACCGCTCTCCCAACTAAAGGTATGTTTAGAATAAGCATGATAGTGCCAGTAGGACTGACTTTAGTTTATATATGGAAATTCTGGTGGTTGGTCCTCTTTAAGGACACAAGGGAGAAAAAATTGTAGACCACCATATGCCTGGGTAAGCTACAGGACAATAGACAAGCAGCTTGGTGAGAAGGCAACAACTGCAATGGTGGTTGTGTAATTTTGGTGCGATTATTAGAAAATGGAAGAAATGCAAGATGACTGTCAATATTTCGCGTTCTGGAGTTCCATGCAAAATCTAACCTCGGGGGGTACGGATGATTTTGAGAAAGGTCAGGACTCAGGAGTCAGCCCAGAACTACATGGGAGGACCTGGTGAATGGTGAATAGAGCTGGAACCACAGTTTCAAAGATTACATTCAGTAACACACTATGCCATCATTGATTTAAATCCTGCAGGGCACGCAAGGTCTCTATTCTCACGCTATCAGATGTCCAGGCCTGTTTGAGGTTCACCAATGGCCATTTGGATGATCTAGAGGAGGCATATGGCCAGATGAGATCAAAATAGAACTTTGCAGTATCAACTACACTCATCATGTGTTATGGGGCTGACGGATTGAAGGGAAAATATAATGACTTCAATCGCAAACCTGGGTCCACCGTGCATTGAAGGTATACTGCTGCTAGTAGTCCAGAGGACAAACAGCTTATAGGTAAAAATAAATATAAACCCAATAGGCTTTATTGATGGCACACAGTAGTGGATCGCAATAACTTGTGTTCACGTCACAGAGATTATGCAAATCAAATGAAGATAGTCGCTATAACCAATGTTAACCTCACAGAGGCTATGCAACTCAACAACTCAAAGTAAAGCCCCATGCACACACCAACACAGTATGCTGTGGGGTTCAGGGTACTTGCTGCTGAACTAAGGTGGCCAAACAGGACCCTCATTCTGCTTTTTTGGAAAGGGTTGGCCTCTCACGTGAAGGATGCCTTGGCATCATGCGAGGTACCAATGACCCTTTAGAGCATTATTACTCTGGCCACACATATTGATCTGCACAACTCCGAGTGTCAACTGGAGGTTGCAATAACTCAAAGTTAAACCCCATGCACACACCCACACTCAGAACCCACACTTAACCAGCCACTCTTAAGTGACAGTGGGGTGCGACACGCATACCCTGCATGCACACAAGGAGAATGTCTGTAGACTAACTTGAACACACTTTGCTTACAACAGACCATGTCCAGAGATAAGCTGCCAAAGCGGCCTGTATAAGGTGTGGAGAATCTCTTGCAGCACAAGGCCATGGAATGAGCAACACCTGCCTAGGTGACACGTGTACAGCATGGAGCAACTATCTCACAGAACCAGATCACTGCAATGGCGTCAAGCCAGACATCCAAACACATGAATTAATATCATTTTATAAGTGTGCACCAATGTGCGTTGGTGGGAGCATTAAATAACCTTAGCTCCACCCCAAACGATCACAGCATGTCGCAAACGATGGTGTAATTTATCATCAGACGACCAAGTCCAATAGTCCTGAAGGCATAATCATCAGGACAGGCTTCCAGGCACAAATCAGCAAACGACAGCACAGCATCTCCAAGGAACAGAGAGACAGTTTATGCTACATGTTTAGCTTGGATACCCAATAGTTGTATGGCACAGAGGAATCATGAAGTATGCTGGTATAGTCAGTTAGGTACTCTTTCACCATTCACCTATACTTTTCCCTCCTTGTTAGAGTACTCCATGCTAGAGTTGAGCGCGGTTCGTGGTTCGTGGTTCTCCAGTTCGCGGCTCGAGTGATTTTGGGGCATGTTCTAGATCGAACTAGAACTCGAGCTTTTTGCAAAAGCTCGGTAGTTCTAGAAACGTTCGAGAACGGTTCTAGCAGCCAAAAAACAGCTAAATCATAGCTTGGTTTCTGCTGTAATAGTGTAAGTCACTCTGTGAATCAAACTATTATCACATTTCAGTGTATAGTGTGCGTGAACAGCGCCTTCAGATCACTGCTGTTTCTATAATGGCGATCGCCATTTTTTTTTTTTTTTTTTTCTTGTCTTCCTTCCCTAAGCGCGCGCGTCTTGTGGGGCGGGCCAGCATGTCAGCCAATCCCAGACACACACACAGCTAAGTGGACTTTGAGCCAGAGAAGCAACGGCATGTGTGATAGGATCTGCATGTCACATGTCCCTGCATTATAAAACCGGACATTTTCTTCACGGACGCCAATATCTGCCTTCTGCGTCTTTGGTGTCAGACATCACTGTCGCAGCTCCGTCTTCCTGAGTCCTATAGCCGATACAGCTGTATGCGCTGCATACACAGCGTTAGACAGCTTAGGGAGAGCACTTTATAGCAGTCCTTTTAAGGGCTCCAACCGGCAGGGTCAGAGAGCCATAGGTGACAGGTCCTGCAAACAGCAACAGCGTCTGTGTAGCCCAGGTCAGGGATTTCCTACCTGCATTTCACCATTAGGAGGGAATAGAAAGGCAGGCTTCCATTCCTCTACCCAGAGCACCACAATCCTGCCACTGTACCCTCTTGTCCTCTGCACACTCCAACTGATAACTAAGCCATTATACTAGCAAACACTCAGTGTACCTAGTGGCATCCTATACGTGGCTATTGGACTTTGCTATAGTCCCACTAGTGCAAAGACATTTGCAGAGCGCGTCTGCCTGCATTGCACACTACAACTCATTCTAACCAAGCCATTATACTAGCAAACACTCAGTGTACCTAGTGGCATCCTATACGTGGCTATTGGACTTTGCTATAGTCCCACTAGTGCAAAGACATTTGCAGAGCGCGTCTGCCTGCATTGCACACTACAACTCATTCTAACCAAGCCATTATACTAGCAAACACTCAGTGTACCTAGTGGCATCCTATACGTGGCTATTGGACTTTGCTATAGTCCCACTAGTGCAAAGACATTTGCAGAGCGCGTCTGCCTGCATTGCACACTCCAACTCATTAAAACCAAGCCATTATACTAGCAAACACTCAGTGTACCTAGTGGCATCCTATACGTGGCTATTGGACTTTGCTATAGTCCCACTAGTGCAAAGACATTTGCATAGCGCGTCTGCCTGCATTGCACACTCAAACTCATTTTAACTAAGCCATTATACTAGCAAACACTCAGTGTACCTAGTGGCATCCTATACGTGGCTATTGGACTTTGCTATAGTCCCACTAGTGCAAAGACATTAGCAGAGCACATCTGCCTGCATTGCACACTACAACTCATTCTAACCAAGCCATTATACTAGCAAACACTCAGTGTACCTAGTGGCATCCTATACGTGGCTATTGGACTTTGCTATAGTCCCACTAGTGCAAAGACATTTGCAGAGCGCGTCTGCCTGCATTGCACACTACAACTCATTCTAACCAAGCCATTATACTAGCAAACACTCAGTGTACCTAGTGGCATCCTATACGTGGCTATTGGACTTTGCTATAGTCCCACTAGTGCAAAGACATTTGCAGAGCGCGTCTGCCTGCATTGCACACTCCAACTCATTAAAACCAAGCCATTATACTAGCAAACACTCAGTGTACCTAGTGGCATCCTATACGTGGCTATTGGACTTTGCTATAGTCCCACTAGTGCAAAGACATTTGCATAGCGCGTCTGCCTGCATTGCACACTCAAACTCATTTTAACTAAGCCATTATACTAGCAAACACTCAGTGTACCTAGTGGCATCCTATACGTGGCTATTGGACTTTGCTATAGTCCCACTAGTGCAAAGATATTAGCAGAGCACATCTGCCTGCATTGCACACTCCAACTTTTTTAAACTAAGCAATTTTACTAGCAAACACTCAGTGTACCTAGTGGCATCCTAAACGTGGCTATTGGACTTTGCTATAGTCCCACTAGTGCAAAGACATTTGCAGAGCACGTCTGCCTGCATTGCACACTACAACTCATTGTTACTAAGCCATTATACTAGCAAACACTCAGTGTACCTAGTTGTATCCTAAACGTGGCTATTGTACTTTTGTCTATTCACAGTATTGGAACGATATTTGCAGCACGTCTGCCTGCATTGCACACTCTAACTTTTTTAAACTCAGCCATTTATAGTAGCAAACACTCAGTGTACCTAGTTGTATCCTAAACGTGGCTATTGTACTTTTGTCAATTCACAGTATTGGAACGTTATTTGCAGCACGTCTGCCTGCATTGCACACTCAAACTTTTTTAAACTCAGCCATTTATAGTAGCAAACACTCAGTGTACCTAGTTGTATCCTAAACGTGGCTATTGTACTTTTGTCTATTCACAGTATTGGAACGATATTTGCAGCACGTCTGCCTGCATTGCACACTCTAACTTTTTTAAACTCAGCCATTATACTAGCAAACACTCAGTGTACCTAGTTGTATCCTAAACGTGGCTATTGTACTTTTGTCAATTCACAGTATTGGAACGTTATTTGCAGCACGTCTGCCTGCATTGCACACTCAAACTTTTTTAAACTCAGCCATTTATAGTAGCAAACACTCAGTGTACCTAGTTGTATCCTAAACGTGGCTATTGTACTTTTGTCAATTCACAGTATTGGAACGTTATTTGCAGCACGTCTGCCTGCATTGCACACTCAAACTTTTTTAAACTCAGCCATTTATAGTAGCAAACACTCAGTGTACCTAGTTGTATCCTAAACGTGGCTATTGTACTTTTGTCTATTCACAGTATTGGAACGTTATTTGCAGCACGTCTGCCTGCATTGCACACTCTAACTTTTTTAAACTCAGCCATTATACTAGCAAACACTCACTGTACCTAGTTGTATCCTAAACGTGGCTATTGTACTTTTGTCAATTCACAGTATTGGAACGTTATTTGCAGCACGTCTGCCTGCATTGCACACTCAAACTTTTTTAAACTCAGCCATTATACTAGCAAACACTCACTGTACCTAGTTGTATCCTAAACGTGGCTATTGTACTTTTGTCAATTCACAGTATTGGAACGTTATTTGCAGCACGTCTGCCTGCATTGCACACTCAAACTTTTTTAAACTCAGCCATTTATAGTAGCAAACACTCAGTGTACCTAGTTGTATCCTAAACGTGGCTATTGTACTTTTGTCTATTCACAGTATTGGAACGTTATTTGCAGCACGTCTGCCTGCATTGCACACTCTAACTTTTTTAAACTCAGCCATTATACTAGCAAACACTCACTGTACCTAGTTGTATCCTAAACGTGGCTATTGTACTTTTGTCAATTCACAGTATTGGAACGTTATTTGCAGCACGTCTGCCTGCATTGCACACTCAAACTTTTTTAAACTCAGCCATTATACTAGCAAACACTCACTGTACCTAGTTGTATCCTAAACGTGGCTATTGTACTTTTGTCAATTCACAGTATTGGAACGTTATTTGCAGCACGTCTGCCTGCATTGCACACTCAAACTTTTTTAAACTCAGCCATTTATAGTAGCAAACACTCAGTGTACCTAGTTGTATCCTAAACGTGGCTATTGTACTTTTGTCTATTCACAGTATTGGAACGTTATTTGCAGCACGTCTGCCTGCATTGCACACTCAAACTTTTTTAAACTCAGCCATTATACTAGCAAACACTCACTGTACCTAGTTGTATCCTAAACGTGGCTATTGTACTTTTGTCAATTCACAGTATTGGAACGATATTTGCAGGACATCTGCCTGCATTGCACACTCAAACTTTTTTAAACTCAGCCATTATACTAGCAAACACTCACTGTACCTAGTTGTATCCTAAACGTGGCTATTGTACTTTTGTCTATTCACACTACTGCAAATCTATGTGCAGCACCTCTGCATGACAACCTCGTGCTCTGTTTTTAATAAGCTATAATGATAGCACAAAATACTGCCATTTTGTGGCATCATAGAACTGGCTGTTGTATTCCATTAGTGCCCCACTGGTGACAAGCTATTTCTAGCACCTCTACATCACACCCTCATGCACATTTAGCTACGCTAATGTTATAGCAAACTCATGGAATTCATTGCTGCATTTCATAATTCGGAGGGATAGAAAGTCAGGCTTCCTTTAGCTTTTCCTTCTGTTCATAGACAGCATCTCCAAGACAAATTTCCCCTCCACGTCTAAGTGTGGAGAGGCAGCTAGTGCGCATGCGTGTGCCGATGTACCCCAGCTGCAGCATAATTACAGTGTTTCGCCTAGTGAGTATGCTCAGCCTGACTGTGCCATTCCTGACGCTAAGTCTTCATTTCGGGATACAGCGCATGCTCCCACACTAAGTGTGAAAAGCCTCTTTGCACAGGTGCTTGCATTCTGTGCCGGGTCTAAGTCCTGTTTTGTGCCTAGACACCATGCTAAAGCTGATAGTCTTTTTTCAGAGACTGTATTTCATGCTACTGAGCATGCTCAGGCACTTCCTGCATCAGAGACTAGGTCCGGTAATGAACTCTTTGGCCCTGGCCCTGATGTGGGGGTCCCATATAGACCACAGGGCATCAGGTGTCCTCCCAAATGGCTTGCAGAGGCCCACACCTATGACTTGTCACCGCATTATTGATGGTCAGACGATGACTGGTGAGGTGTTTGGGTCATGGCAGCCATGAGGTCATCATTGAAGTTGCATTTCCAAATAGGACGCTAGTTATGCCACTCATGACGTGTCACTCTGCTTTTGTCTCCAGGAGGTGCATTGTGGTTCACCCTGGTTTGGGGCGGACCCAGGTTATAAAAGGGGCTGGAGCCAACAAGGAGGTGCGCAGTCTTCTATTATGCTCCGAAAGAGCACACCTCCATGTGTTGAACCCATTGCGGCTTTAGGCCAGAGGTAGGCAGGGATAGGGTGGTGGATGCAGGCCACCACCACAGTTGGTAACGCAGAACGGTTAAGACCAGCTCCTGTCCTAACAGTCCTGCTTGTGCAGCCCAGTGGCATTAACAGGCCTGCTGCTGCTGATGCGCCTGCTGTCCACAGGTGTGGCCCCTACGCACACGGTCAGCGTACTCAATGGCCCCTGTGTTGTTAACAGGGAGTTCCTGGGCTGGGTGGGCATGTGGACCCTGTGACGCTAACAGGGCTCACAGTCTCCAGATCCGAATGGCGTCTAACTCGGTTCAGGCTACTATTAGTTTCATAGCCACACAGCTCTGTATCCTCCACCAAACCTTCAAGTTGCCAACCTCTCCTTTTCCAACTGGGAGCACGGTGGACACTGACTGCTGAAGGTGATATATACCTTTCTCTTTCTTTTCTTATTAATTTTTGTTATATAGCGGTCACAGATTATATACCACTTTATCCAAATCTGCCAGTCCCACTGTAACAGATGTTGTTTCTTCAGCAAATGTTACAGTTGTTTAACCACCAAATCCACGGACCAAAATTTTTTTCCCCTTTCCAACACACCTGTTCCCCTTTCCAACAGCATCTGTCCTTTTTCAACTCATTTTGGGATATGACCAAAAGTGCAACTGTGCAGGGACACCGTACTCAACGCCATCTCAGCACAGCAGCCATCCCTCGGTCCCTCCGATGTGGACAAGTAAAAGACCATTTCCTCCTATCCATGACAAAGTGTTGAGATTCACTCTGTGCAGCACTGGTGTTTAGTGGAAAAGTAGATCTAAGATTGCGTACCACATTCTGCAGATACTCCTGTATACGTGCGTCTATTTCTATGGCAGGAATTAGTTCGCCAAATTTTGTCTTGTACCGGGGATCTAACAGTGTGGCAACCCAGTATTCAGGATTACTTCAAATTCATACAATCCGAGGGTCATGTAGGTAGTGCAGCAAGAAGGCGCTCATGTGTCTTGTGCATCCAGGAGGACCAAGTCCTTGGTGTGTTGGTGGCAGAGAGGTGAGAATCGTGCATCCTTCCTCTGCCCTCTACCCACAACCTCGCACAACCGAAATGTGAGCAAGCTCTCACTCATCTGCTGAGTCTTCCATGCCCATCGCCAGTTCGTCCTCCATTTCTTCATGGGCTCCTGCACTTTCATCAACACTTTTTGCTGATACTATGCGCCCTTGTTAATCCCTCTCCCTCACCATGACTGCCGCATAGGTGCCGCTGACCATCTGGACCTCGTAGATCTTGTTATCCCTTCCGCATATGACTCCTCCTGTACTTCCTCCCCTTCCTCTTGTCCCAACACCTGACTCCGAATAATAATTACAGTGTGCTCCATCATGTAGATGACCAGAATTGTCACGCTGAGAATGACATTGCCAGTGCTAAACATCTTCGTCGACATTTCAAAACTGTGTAGCAGGGTGCATAGGTCCTTGATCTGACACCACTCCAGCAGCGTGATCTGCACCACCTCTGGATCAACTTATCCCAGGCTATATGTCTTACCGTATTTCAGCAGGGCTCTGCGGTGCTGCCACACACGCTGCAACATGTGCAGATTCCAATTCCTGCGTGTCGGAACATCGCATTTCCGGCGTTTAACTGCCAGACCCTAAGACTTCCGGAGTGATGAAAGTTGTTGAGCTGCTGTGTGCGCACGATGGAAGTGAGCACATAGCGAGCGTGCCCGCTGCACAAGGCCATGTAGGCCGTGATGGTGTTTTAAAAATTGCTGGAGAATTCGGATCAACACGTGAGCCATAAAAGGCACGTGTGTCACATTGCCCTGAGGATGGCCCGCAGCCAGGTTTGCATCATTGCCGCACACGGCTGTTAAGTCACCAACGGAGTCCGCTCCGTCAATTTGTACTCCGGTCGCCAGGTGACAACGTGTTCCTTTCATGAATAGTGCTGATGATGGGAGAGTAGTCGATGCCAGCGGCGCAGGTGGACGCAGGTTATGCTCACCCACTGGGCTGCATTACCTTGACAGATGCAGAATCTCTGGCTGAATGTAGCTGGTGGGTATCTCACAGATGAAATACCATCATTCAGCTACAACCAATGGGAAGACACCACACCCTTTTTTATGCCCATCCTGTCTGCAGACCACTGCCAGACATAGCTATGAACCTCTGGTTAATTTTACCCCCAGTTCAGTTTTATGATTTTGTGTGCTTGTTACCTGACTACTTTTCCTGCTTGCTGTTTATGTACCTTGTTGGCCGATACGCATTTCACCTCTGCTTGTTTTCTGATTAAGTCCTGGCCGTCCCATTCTGTTCCTGTTCCTCAATTAATGTTTTGACCCTGCCTGACTACTATTCTCTGTAATAGCGGTGTGACTCACATTTCCCATACATTTCAAAGTAAAACTTTGACCGCCTGATGGCATTGAGCTCTGCTGCCAGCATAGTAAGGAGGTGTGTGGTAGTCCTTGTGCGCAGTTGCAAGGAAGGGTGGCCTGACCACACAGGGTTTGCGCAAAGGTAGAGGACCCACACGAGGTTGAAGAGGCAGAAGCAGTGTATTAACTTCTACATACAGAACAAGGATTGAAACAACTCGTGGGGACGGCAAGACTTGTACAGCAGACCCTTCTCCATCTCTCACCATAGTTTGCCAGTGCCCAGTCAGTGACATGTAATGACCCTGTCTATGCTTACTGGTCCAAGTATCTGTGTTGAAATGCACCCTGTCGCACACAGATTTTCTCAAGGAAGTGGTGATGTTGTGTGCGACATGCCGGTGTAGGGCGGGCATGCTTTTCTTGGAGAAGCAGTGGTGATTGGGCATCTGGTACTGGGGCACAGCGACAGACATAAGGTCTGTAAAATCCTGTGTGTCCACTACGCGTAAAGGCAGCATTTCGGTAGCCAACAGCTTACAGAGGGATAGAGTCAACCACTTAGCTTTGTCATGGGTCGCAGTAAGTGGCCTTTTATTTGACCACATCTGAGGGACAGAGATCTGGCTGCTGTCTGTAGACGGTGTTGAGTAGGGTGTCCCTGGAAAAATGCAGGTTTGTGAGAAAAGTGCAGGCGGAGACATGATGTTGGCTTCATCTTGCCTTCAGATCTGTTCATCTTGTATCATTTTTAAAAAACACAGCAAGCAAGGGTTACTCCAAGTGGAGTCTCCCTTTTTTTCCAAAAATTGGGCCCCACACAGACACCTTATCAGTGGCAGCACTTGTGCCCTAGTTGCAAACAGGATGTTTTGATTTGCATCAAGCACATTCCAAATCCACAAGCATTTACTCTACCCAGGATGACACAGGGGTAGTAAATTCCTTCTGGATCCATGACTTGTTCATTTTGATGAACGTCAGTCTGTCCACATTGTCACTGGACAGACGCGTGCGCTTATCTGTCAGCACACACCCAGCAGCACTGAAGACACGTTCAGAGACAACGCTGGCAGCTGGACACGACAAAATCTTCGAGGCGTAACTGGAGAGCTCTTGACATTTTTCTAGATTTGAAGCACAAAAGGAGCAAGGCTCCATTTGCAAAGTCATTGCATCGATGTTCATTTGGAGATACTCCTGTATCATCCTCTCCATCCGTTGACTATGTGTCAGACTTGTTGTCTCTGGTGGCCTTGCAAAGGAGGGTCTAAAAAAATTATGAAAAGATTCCATAAAATTGCTGTTACCAGCACCAGATACGGTCCTACTGGTACGGGTAGACTGTTGAAGATGACGAGGCCGTCCCATGTTTGTCAAGTTACAACTGGGAGAATCACTCCCTTCACCTGCACGGTTGTTTGGTGGAAAAGCCGAGCTAAGATCGAGTAACAGCTTCTGCTGATACTCCTGCATACGTGCGTCCCTTTCTATGGGTGGAATTATGTCACAAAATTTGGACTTGTCCCGGGGATCTAATAGTGTGGCAAGCCAGTAGTCATCATCACTTCTAATTTTGACAATACGAGGGTCATGTTGGAGGTAGTGCAACAAGAAGGCACTCATGTGTCTTGCGCAGCCATGCACACCAAGTCCACGCTGTGTTTGTGGCATAGAGGTGCTAACCGTTCTTTCTTCCTCTGTCATCTCCCCCCAACCTCTTTCAACTGAAATTTGACCAAGGTCCCCCTCATCTGCTGAGTCTTCCATGTCCATGGACAGTTCGTCCTCCATATCTTCATGTCCTCCTGCACCTTCCTCAACATCTCACCTGCTACCATGCGCCCTTGTTGATCCCTGTCCCCCATGGTCCCATGCCTGCCGCGTTGGTGATGATGAACGTCTGGACCTTGGTGATGTTGTTGTGTCTTGCGCATATGAATCCTCCTGTAGTTCCTCCCCTTCCTGTTGTCCCACCCCCTGACTACGAATAGTGTTTAGCGTGTGCTCCAGCATGTAAATGACTGTAATCGTCATGCTGATAATGGCATTGTCAGCACTAAACATATTCGTCGCCATGTCGAAACTGTGCAGAAGGGTGCATAGGTCCTTGATCTGAGATCACTCCATCAGGGTGATCTGCCCCACTTCTGCATCTCGTTGGCCCAGGCTATACATCATGACGTATTGCACCAGGGCTCGCCGGTGCTGCCACAGTCGCTGTAACATGTGGAGAGTTGAATTCCAGCGTGTCGCCACATCGCATTTCAGGCGATGAACCGGCAGGCCGAAAGACTTCTGGAGCGATGCAAGTCGCTCAGGTGCGGCGGTTGAACGGCGGAAGTGAGCACTGCAGACAGTTTCCGTGCCCTGGTCAGAAGGCCATCTAGGCCGGGATAGTGTGTTAAAAATTGCTGGACAACAAGGTTAAACACGTGAGCCATACAAGGCACGTGTGTCACCTTGCCCAGGCGAAGGGCCGCACCCAGGTTTGCAGCATTGTCGCACACGGCCTTACCAGGCTGCAGGTTGAGTGGAGACAACCATTTATCAAAATCAGTCTCCAGAGCTGCCCACAACTCAGTCGCTGTGTGACTCCTATTTCAAAGACATGTCAAGCTAAAGACCGCCTGATGCCGTTGCGCTCTGCTACCAGCATAGTAATGAGGGGTGCGTGATTCCTTCTGCGCAGTGAGAACGCTGGTGGCCTGACCAGGCAGGCTTGGGGCGGAGGTGGAGGACCCAGATGAGGTGGAGGATGCAGAAGCAGTGGCGGAACTTGGACAGACAGAGGATTGACACACAAGTCGTGGGGACGGCAAGACTTGTGCAGCAGACCCTTCACCATCTATCACCATAGTTACCCAGTGGCCAGTCAGCGACATGTAACGTCCCTGTCCATGCTTACTGGTCCAAGTATCGGTGGTGAAATGCACCCGTTCACACACAGAGTTTCTCAAGGAAGCGGTGATGTTGTGTGCGACATGCTGGTGTAGCGCGGGCACACCTTTCTTAGAGAAGTAGTGGCGACTAGGCATCTGGTACTGGGGCACAGCGACAGACATAAGGTCTCTAAAATCCTGTGTGTCCACTAGGCGGAAAGGCAGCATTTCTGTAGTCAACAGCTTACAGAGGGATAGAGTCAACCTCTTCGCTTTGTCATGGGTCGCAGGAAGTGGCCTTTTATTTGACCACATCTGAGGGACAGAGATCTGGCTGCTGTGTGTAGACGGTGTTGAGTCGGGTGTCCCTGGAAAAATGCAGCTTTGTGAGGAAAGTGCAGGCGGAGACATGATGTTGCCTTCATCCAAAGTTGGTGCTATCGATGTCTGAGAGAGCTGTACACACTCACTTGTTTCCCCTTCCAAACCAACTGACGACCTACCAAGCAAACTGCCTGTTGCGGTTACAGTGGTGGAAGTTGTGGGTGGAAAAACAGGTGTGACAGCTGTCCCCACAGTCCTAGAAGATGACGAGCGCGCGGATGCACTGGAAGGGGCAGGCGGTGGATGGTTCGCTCCGCTAGGCCGCATTGCAGCACGGTGAGCTTCCCATCGGGCCATATGATATTTATTCATGTGACGATTCATGGAAGAAGTTGTCAAACTGCTGAGGTTTTGACCTCTACTAAGAGAACCATGACAAATTTTACAGATCACATAATTTGGGCGATCTTTTTCTATGTCAAAAAAGGACCTGGCTAGGCAAGGCTTAGAGGCCATGCGACCTGTTGATCCACCCCGAATAATGCTCAGAGGCAGAGTGGTGGCTGAGGATGCAGTTGTAGACGTGCTACCAGTGCTCCGACTGTGTCCAGGAAGGCGCCAGGTTACTTCGACGTCGGTTGCATCCTCCTCCACCGCCTCTGTTGACCTCCTCGAGTGTCTGACTGTGGGTTGACAGTAGGTGTGATCTAGAACTTAATCATCAATTGTTGTGTTTGCACTCCCCTACCCCTCAGACCGAGTTTCTTCTTGCCCTGACCGAATATTTAAGTTGTCATCCCAATCGGGTATCTGCGTCTCATCTTCATCAGTATGTTCCTCATTGCCTATAACCACAGTTGTTGGAAAGGCAGCATTTTGGTAGCCAACAGTTTGCATATGATGAAAGTCAACCTCCAAGCCATTTCATGCCCTTCTAAAAGCATGTAAAACACAGCGAGGGGACTCCAACCACAGTCTCCCTCGTTGCCACTAACTGGGCCACACACACCCCACTTGACTGGCATCGGTTGAGCCCCCTTTTGAAAAAGAAAAAGATGCTTTGCATGAAGCACTCTCAAAAATACGCGTGCCTTTCCCGTCCCCTGGCTGACCCAGGGGAAGAAAAGTCCTCTGAGAGCCATGACTTGTTCATCTTGGTTCTTTTAGAGACACAGCGAGGGGACTCCAACCACAGTCTCCCTCGTTGCCACTAACTGGGCCACACACACCCCACTTGACTGGCATCGGTTGACCCCCCCTTTTGACAAAGAAAAAGATGCTTTGCATGAAGCACTCTCAAAAATACGCGTGCCTTTCCCGTCCCCTGGCTGACCCAGGGGAAGAAAAGTCCTCTGAGAGCCATGACTTGTTCATCTTGGTTCTTTTAGAGACACAGCGAGGGGACTCCAACCACAGTCTCCCTCGTTGCCACTAACTGGGCCACACACACCCCACTTGACTGGCATCGGTTGACCCCCCCTTTTGACAAAGAAAAAGATGCTTTGCATGAAGCACTCTCAAAAATACGCGTGCCTTTCCCGTCCCCTGGCTGACCCAGGGGAAGAAAAGTCCTCTGAGAGCCATGACTTGTTCATCTTGGTTCTTTTAGAGACACAGCGAGGGGACTCCAACCACAGTCTCCCTCGTTGCCACTAACTGGGCCACACACACCCCACTTGACTGGCATCGGTTGAGCCCCCTTTTGAAAAAGAAAAAGATGCTTTGCATGAAGCACTCTCAAAAATACGCGTGCCTTTCCCGTCCCCTGGCTGACCCAGGGGAAGAAAAGTCCTCTGAGAGCCATGACTTGTTCATCTTGGTTCTTTTAGAGACACAGCGAGGGGACTCCAACCACAGTCTCCCTCGTTGCCACTAACTGGGCCACACACACCCCACTTGACTGGCATCGGTTGAGCCCCCTTTTGAAAAAGAAAAAGATGCTTTGCATGAAGCACTCTCAAAAATACGCGTGCCTTTCCCGTCCCCTGGCTGACCCAGGGGAAGAAAAGTCCTCTGAGAGCCATGACTTGTTCATCTTGGTTCTTTTAGAGACACAGCGAGGGGACTCCAACCACAGTCTCCCTCGTTGCCACTAACTGGGCCACACACACCCCACTTGACTGGCATCGGTTGAGCCCCCCTTTTGACAAAGAAAAAGATGCTTTGCATGAAGCACTCTCAAAAATACGCGTGCCTTTCGCCTCCCCTGGCTGACCCAGGGGAAGAAAAGTCCTCTGAGAGCCAGGTCCACATTGTCAGTGGACAGACACGTGTGCTTATCTGCCAGCAGACCCCCAGCAGCACTGAAGACAGGTTCCGAGAGAACGCTGGCTGCAGGACACGACAAGATCCTCAAGGCGTACGTGGCGAGCTCAGGCAATTTATCCAGATTGGAAGCCTAAAATGAGCAGGGCTCAAGTTGCACAATAATGGAATCGATGTTTCTTTGCATATACTCATATATCTGTGTGTCTCCCTCTTTTTCCTTGTCCAGCTGTTTTGTTTTCACATGAGTATATGTCCTTGTCACTTTCCCATGTGTTTGTGTTATGTTGTGAGTTGTTTGTCACCTTTTGGACACCTTTCAGGGTGTTTTCTAGGTGTTTTACTGTGTTTGTGATTGCCTGCCATTGTTTCCTATGGGCTCGAGTTCGGTTCGTCGAACGTTCGACGAGCCGAACTCGAGCCAGACCCCCCGTTCGGCGAACCGCCTCGAGCCGAACCGGGACCGGTTCGCTCATCTCTACTCCATGCATCAGGGCCTGGGCAAAGGAAGGGTCTAATAAAACTGTCCCAGATCTTTAATAGTGTTCCTCTGCCTCTGTTGGACTTGGTGTGTATCACCCTTGTCTCTCTTCCTTGGTTGCCCAAGGAACTATCACCTATGTGTTGTCAGTTGGGACTGGTTGAACTATTTGTTCAGTAAAGGCCTTTCTGGTATTGCACCATTTTACTAGCCCACTCCACTGCTGGAAAAAGACATGAAAAGTTCTCCTTGTAGCATGGGATAGCAAGGGTGAACAACCAGTAATCACTGTTAGCCAAAACGGGAAAAAATACTCCTGGGACACGTCCGATCGGCTCCAGGACCCGACAGTAAGCAGCTGATGCGGTCACCTGACAGCATCATCTGCTTGTTTAAGTCCAGCCAGCTTTTCTGAATGATCAGCTAATTCATCATCTAATTGCTTAAAAGCCAAGCGGTGAAAAGTCATGTGACAGCATCAGCTGATTACTGGGAGGTCCTGGAACCGATCAGACATTTCCCAGGAGTCTACAGAGAGGTGAGTATGCTATTTTTTTTCTACTGTTCACTTTTGATTTTGCTTAGCAATGAATGTACAGGCAGAGACAAGCTGCCGCACATATGCAACTCAGTGAAAGTGCATTTCACACATGTCACACAGGAAGAGGAACACAGAATTCTTCCTCCCTCTAATACTCAGACTACTTTGTTTACAGCAGTGACTTGGGAGACATAAATGCTTACAGGGGTCTTCCCCATGCTGTTTCCATGTCATTTGAGCACTGTTCTCATACATTTGTGACATTTTTAGGCTTTCTGCAGATCGCCGGGGGTGCCGCCGGAAAAATGCTCGAGTTTCCCATAAGTTAACATTAGGCTTGTTGTTCGAGTCAAGCACCCGAGCATTTCAATATGCTTGATCCAAGCATCAAGCACCCGAACATTTTACTTCCCATTCGTCCCTAGTCATTGCCACTCACCATCTTGGTTGATTCCTTAAAGTTTTGTAGAACCTCACAGATGTCAGACATCCGTGCCCACTCATCGGTTCTTATGTGCAATGGATGACCAGAAAAACAATGGGCATGTTGTAGCTAGTATTCAACTGCAGCCCTCTGCTACTCATATAGCCTTGCTAAAAGGTGTAATGGGAATTTCCAGTGTGTTGGCACGTCACACACCAGTAGAGTTGAGCGCGGTTCTAGGTTCGAGGTTCTCCAGTTCTAGGCTCGAGTGATTTTGGGGCCTGTTCTAGATCGAACTAGAACTCGAGCTTTTTGCAAAGTGATAGTTCTAGAAACATTCGATAATGGTTCTAGCAGCAAAAAACCAGCTAATTCCTAGCTGGCTTTCCGCTGTAATAGTGTAAGCCACTCTGTGACTCACACTATTATGAAATTTCAGTGTATAGTGTGCGTGAACAGCGCCTTCAGATCACTGCTGTTTGTATAATGGCGATCGCCATTTTTTTTTTTTTTTCCTTGTCTTCCTTCCCTAAGCGCGCGCGTCTTGTGGGGCGGGCCAGCATGTCAGCCAATCCCAGACACACACACAGCTAAGTGGACTTTTAGCCAGAGAAGCAACGGCATGTGTGATAGGATGTCCATGTCACATGTCCCTGCATTATAAAACCGGACATTTTCCTCCAGCACGCCATTATCTGCCTTCTGCGTCCTTGGTGTCAGACATCACTGGCGCAGCTCCGTCCTTTGTCCTATCGCCGATACTGCTGTATGCGCTCCATACACAGCGCTGGACAGCTTAGGGATAGCACTTTCTATAAGTTCTTTTAAGGGCTCGTACCGGCAGGGTCAGAGCCATAGCTGACAGGTCCTGAAAACAGAGACAGCGTCTGTGTAGCTAAGGTCAGGGATTTCGTCGCTGCATTTCCCCATTAGGAGGGAATAGAAAGGCAGGCTTCCTTTCCTCTACCCAGAGCCCCACAACCCTGGCACTGTACCCTCCTGTCCTCTGCACACTCCAACTCATTATAACTAAGCCATTATACTAGCAAACACTCAGTGTACCTAGTGGCATCCTAAACGTGGCTATTGGACTTTTGTCTAGTCACACTAGTGCAAAGATTTTTGCAGCACGTCTGCCTGCATTGCACACTCCAACTCATTATAACTAAGCCATTATACTAGCAAACACTCAGTGTACCTAGTGGCATCCTAAACGTGGCTATTGGACTTTTGTCTAGTCACACTAGTGCAAAGATTTTTGCAGCACGTCTGCCTGCATTGCACACTCCAACTCATTATAACTAAGCCATTATACTAGCAAACACTCAGTGTACCTAGTGGCATCCTAAACGTGGCTATTGGATTTTTGTCTAGTCCCACTAGTGCAAAGACATTTGCAGCACGTCTGCCTGCATTGCACACTCCAACTCATTATAACTAAGCCATTATACTAGCAAACACTCAGTGTACCTAGTGGCATCCTAAACGTGGCTATTGGACTTTTGTCTAGTCCCACTAGTGCAAAGACATTTGCAGCACGTCTGCCTGCATTGCACACTCCAACTCATAACTAAGCCATTATACTAGCAAACACTCAGTGTACCTAGTGGCATCCTAAACGTGGCTATTGGACTTTTGTCTAGTCCCACTAGTGCAAAGACATTTGCAGCACGTCTGCCTGCATTGCACACTCCAACTCATAACTAAGCCATTATACTAGCAAACACTCAGTGTACCTAGTGGCATCCTAAACGTGGCTATTGGACTTTTGTCTAGTCCCACTAGTGCAAAGACATTTGCAGCACGTCTGCCTGCATTGCACACTCCAACTCATAACTAAGCCATTATACTAGCAAACACTCAGTGTACCTAGTGGCATCCTAAACGTGGCTATTGGACTTTTGTCTAGTCCCACTAGTGCAAAGACATTTGCAGCACGTCTGCCTGCATTGCTCACTCCAACTCATTATAACTAAGCCATTATACTAGCAAACACTCAGTGTACCTAGTGGCATCCTAAACGTGGCTATTGAACTTTTGTCTAGTCCCACTAGTGCAAAGATATTTGCAGCACGTCTGCCTGCATTGCAGACTCCAACTAATAACTAAGCCATTATACTAGCAAACACTCAGTGTACCTAGTGGCATCCTAAACGTGGCTATTGGACTTTTGTCTAGTCCCACTAGTGCAAAGATATTTGCAGCACGTCTGCCTGCATTGCACACTCCAACTCATAACTAAGCCATTATACTAGCAAACACTCAGTGTACCTAGTGGCATCCTAAACGTGGCTATTGGACTTTTGTCTAGTCCAACTAGTGCAAAGACATTTGCAGCACGTCTGCCTGCATTGCACACTCCAACTCATTATAACTAAGCCATTATACTAGCAAACACTCAGTGTACCTAGTGGCATCCTAAACGTGGCTATTGGACTTTTGTCTAGTCCCACTAGTGCAAAGATATTTGCAGCACATCTGCCTGCATTGCACACTCCAACTCATAACTAAGCCATTATACTAGCAAACACTCAGTGTACCTAGTGGCATCCTAAACGAGGCTATTGGACTTTTGTCTAGTCCCACTAGTGCAAAGATATTTGCAGCACGTCTGCCTGCATTGCACACTCCAACTCATTATAACTAAGCCATTATACTAGCAAACACCCAGTGTACCTAGTGGCATCCTAAACGTGGCTATTGGACTTTGGTCTAGTCCCACTAGTGCAAAGACATTTGCAGCACGTCTGCCTGCATTGCACACTCCAACTCATAACTAAGCCATTATACTAGCAAATACTCAGTGTACCTAGTGGCATCCTAAACGTGGCTATTGGACTTTTGTCTAGTCCCACTAGTGCAAAGATATTTGCAGCACGTCTGCCTGCATTGCACACTCAAACTCATTGTTACTTACTAAGACATTATAATACCAAAAATTGAGTAAACTTAGTGGCATACAAGAAGTGGCTGTTGTACTCCATTAGTGCCCCACTGGTACAAATCTATGTGCAGCACCTGTGCAGGACACCCTCCTGCTCTGTTTTTAATAAGCTATAATGATAGCAAAAAATACTGCCATTTAGTGGCATCATAGAACTGGCTGTTGGACTCCTTTATTGTGCCCCACTGGTGCCAAGCTATTTCTAGCACCTGTGCAGGACACCCTCCTGCTCTGTTTTTAATAAGCTATAATGATAGCAAAAAATACTGCCATTTAGTGGCATCATAGAACTGGCTGTTGTATTCCATTAGTGCCCCACTGGTGCCAAGCTATTTCTAGCACCTGTGCAGGACACCCTCCTGCTCTGTTTTTAATAAGCTATAATGATAGCAAAAAATACTGCCATTTAGTGGCTTCATAGAACTGGCTGTTGTATTCCATTAGTGCCCCACTGATGCCAAGCTATTTCTAGCACCTGTGCAGGACACCCTCCTGCTCTGTTTTTAATAAGCTATAATGATAGCAAAAAATACTGCCATTTAGTGGCATCATAGAACTGGCTGTTGGACTCCTTTATTGTGCCCCACTGGTGCCAAGCTATTTCTAGCACCTGTGCAGGACACCCTCCTGCTCTGTTTTTAATAAGCTATAATGATAGCAAAAAATACTGCCATTTAGTGGCATCATAGAACTGGCTGTTGTATTCCATTAGTGCCCCACTGGTGCCAAGCTATTTCTAGCACCTGTGCAGGACACCCTCCTGCTCTGTTTTTAATAAGCTATAATGATAGCAAAAAATACTGCCATTTAGCGGCATCATAGAACTGGCTGTTGGACTCCTTTATTGTGCCACTTGTGCCAAGCAATCTCAAGCACCTCTGCATTCTACCCTCATGCACATTTAGCTATGCTAATTTTATAGCAAACTCAGGGAATTCCTTGCTGCATTTGATCATTAGGAGGGATAGAAAGTGAGGCTTCTTTTACTGTCCTGGTACCCACAGAACACGGCCCCTGTACCCATCTGTCCACTTTTGCCACGCTATTTAATTTGCCCAAAGAGCTGACTCTTTTTCTGCCATCCTAAAATTGTCTGGAATACTAAGTTAGTGTTCCTTTGCTGCCAAGCAAGGTACAACACATGTGCATTCTACACTCCTTTCCATTTCTGGAATGCAATTATTAACTGCAGGTAGTCCAGCCAATCTGTGACGAAGGTGCAGGCGTGGATATAATGTAGCCTGCATCCAATGATGGTTCTCTCGATGTCTGACAGCTCAACAATACCTTCTGTTTCCACTTCCAAAACAAGTGATGACCTGCCAATCACACTCCCTGTTGCAGGTAAAGGAGTGGAAGTTCAGTGTGAAAAACCATGTGTGACTGCTGTTCCCACAGTCACAGATGATGAAGAGCACGCAGATGCACTTGATGGGGCAGACGGTGGTTGCACAGGCACGCTAGGCTGCACTGTAGCACAGTGAAATTCACATTGCGACTTATGCTTCATTTTAAGTCGTGTACAGGGTGGGCTCCCCAGTATGCAGCAAAACCAGGCAACAGGAAAAGGACTCTAGGCAGTTGGGTTGATAAATGATTGTTTAACTTTACCAAAACAAACAATAAGAACCATGCATACAATTTAAATAATTGAACAATCTATTCTGTTGCCTACTACCTGCTAATCCCTCTGTGTAGCAGTAATTGTGTGTTTGTGCGTGTGTGTGTGTGTGTGTGTGTGCGAACACGACTTACCAGTGGCGCATCACAAGAGCTTCCAAGTTACCTACCTAAACATAGACAAAACACGTTACCCCCCCTGAATACCCTTGTTAGCTGAAGCCTCACAGATAATGCAGATGATAACAGTGTGAATGCAAGCCACACAGCTCTGCAACACAGTCATGGAAATCTTGAAAAGCAACAGTCAATGCAAACATGTGTTGCTGTCCCTCTATGATTTAAACTGTATGTGACAATTTGACAGTGCAGAGGCAGCAAGTCTTATTGTCTATAAATAGTCGGCCTACCCAGAACAGATATGTGTTTTGCTAATAAAACAAAGTGTTGCGTGCCCGCATTATTGTCTGGGCACAGCCTACCGTACCCGGGTACTCTGATGTCCAGTTACCAGAAATACAGACTTTACGCTCCTCTCACGGTAAACAGTATAGACAGCACTGTAAGAATGTTGGTCTGTGGCACAGGATGCTGCTCACTGGCATTACGGGGCTCATCATCAAAGTACAACATGACTCCCCTCACAATTGAACAAAGTGTTTCCGCGGTGGCTCCTTGCTGTAACACACACCTTTAGCTTTTCCTTCTGTTCATAGACAGCATCTCCAAGTCCACACCCGAAGAGCAATTTGATATTGATATAGTGACCAAACAAAGGCAGATCCAAAATAACAGCAGCCCCTTGTGTGTAGTCTGCAATAATGCATGCAATGGCAAATTAGCATGTTGCATTGACAGTGGCTAAAGCTGAGCAATACACCTTCACGCTATCAATTCATATCCATGTGACACTTCATGGAGGAAGTACTCAAAGGTGTGAGTTTTTGCCTTCTACTTACAGATTGTTGACAAATCTTACAGATTCCATGACTTGGGTGATCCTTTGCGATGTCCAAAAATTCACAGGCTAGGCAAGGCTTACAGCCCATGCGACCTGCATAGCCAACACGACTTCTGCTCAGAGTCAAAGTTGTGGTCCAGGATTCAGTTGTTGACGTGCTTCCAGTACTTTGTCTCTGGCCAGGAAGACGCAACGTAACCTCGTCGTCAGTAGCATCCTCCTCCACCTCCTCTGCTGACCTCATCGACTGGCTGACTTTGGTTTGACAGTAAGTGTGGTCTCCAACCTCATCAATAACCCTGTGTGTTTTCATTCCCCTCGTCCTGAGTCCTCCGAGACAACCTCTTCCTGCCCTGACCGAATAGTAAAGTTGTCATTCCAATCAGGTATCTGTGCTCCTCATCATGTTCCCCATTGTCTCCACCAGGAGGATTTACTTTTTGGAAATGAGGGTGTAGATTAGGCTCAGCACCTTCTTCATCGGGGCCTGGATCCCACTCACAAAGCTTCTGGCCATCTGCGCAGATCATTTCCCCTGTCTCATGGAACTCGCTACCTTAACACATCAGATTATCTGCTACACCCGCAAGCTTCAAACTGAATCTGAAAACTCATCTGTTCAGAAATGACTATAACCTTCAATGACACCACCACCATACGTACTTGACGCTCAACCTAAACCACTCCTACTGTCTCCTCCCAAAAATCCTTTAGAATGTAATCCCGCAAGGGCAGGGCCCTCTTCCCTCTGTACCAGTCTGTCTATAGTTACTTGTATATGTATTCTGTATGTAACCCCCTTCTCATGTACAGCACCATGGAATCAATGGTGCTCTATAAATCAATAATAATAAAAATAATAATAACTTCCTTGTCTGTACTCATTGCAGCTTTGGAGCAGACCTCTGATTCCCAGGCTATAGTGCGACTGAACAGCTATGCAAACTCAACCATCTCTGTTACCCCATACTCAGCAGGGCTGGTGGAAACTTGAGAGCTGTTAGTAAGCAAGTGCGATTGGATTGACATCACAGAGGAACGGAGTATTTGGGATCTTGAAATTGGGGTGGAGGAGAGGCCACTTTATGGAGCACTTGAGATCCATTGAAGCAGCTGCTGTTTTGGCCTCATCTACATTTGTTAGCGATGGTTGTGTCAGTGAAAAAAAGGATCATATCAGATTATCCATGGGAAGAAGTACACCTGTTCTTTTGGATGGTATTTGTTGTTACAAAACCTGTAACCTGAAGCCTGCTGCGGTTTCATTTGCGCCCAGGCGTCAGCTGCCATTTAGGGCTGTGCCTTGGGTTGTCCAGCTGGCTACTTTCTCCTCCACGTCTAAGTGTGGAGAGGCAGCTAGTGCGCATGCGTGTGCCGATTTACCCCAGCCGCAGCCTAACTACAGTGTTTCGCCTAGTGAGTATGCTCTGCCTGACTGTGCCATTGCTAAGGCTAAGTCTTCATTTCGGGATACAGCACATGCTCTCACACTTAGTGCGAAAAGCCTCTTTGCACAGGTACTTGCATTCCGTGCCGGGTCTAAGTCCTGTGTTGTGCCTAGACACCATGCTAAAGCTGATAGTCTTTTTTCAGAGACTGTATTTCATGCTACTGAGCATGCTCAGGCACTTACTGCATCAGAGACTAGGTCCGGCAATGAACTCTTTGGCCCTGCCCCTGATGTGGGGGTCCCATATAGACCACAGGGCATCAGGTGTCCTGACGATGTGGCCAGGCCACTCCCAAATGGCTTGCAGAGGCCCACCCCTATGACTTGTCACCGCATTATTGATGGTCAGACGATGACTGGTGAGGTGTTTGGGTCATGGCAGCCATGAGGTCATCATTGAAGTTGCGGTTCCAAATAGGACGCTAGTTATGCCACTCATGACGTGTCACTCTGCTTTTGTCTCCAGGAGGTGCATTGTGGTTCACCCTGGTTTGGGGCGGACCCAGGCTATAAAAGGGGCTGGAGCCAACAAGGAGGTGCGCAGTCTTCTATTATGCTCCGAAAGAGCACACCTCCATGTGTTGAACCCATTGCGGCTTTAGGCCAGAGGTAGGCAGGGATAGGGTGTCGATGCAGGCCACCACCACAGTTGGTAACGCAGAACGGTTAAGACCAGCTCCTGTCCTACCAGTCCTGCTTGTGCAGCCCAGTGGCATTAACAGGCCTGCTGCTGCTGATGCGCCTGCTGTCCACAGGTGTGGCCCCTACGCACACGGTCAGCGTACTCAATGGCCCCTGTGTTGTTAACAGGGAGTTCCTGGGCTGGGTGGGCATGTGGACCCTGTGACGCTAACAGGGCTCCCAGTCTCCAGATCCGAATGGCGTCCAACTCGGTTCAGGCTACTATTAGTTTCATAGCCACACAGCTCTGTATCCTCCACCAAACCTTCCAGTTGCCAACCTCTCCTTTTCCATCTGGGAGCACGGTGGACACTGACTGCTGATGGGGATATATACCTTTCTCTTTCTTTTCTTATTAATTTTCGTTATATAGCGGTAACATAGTATATACCACCTTATCCAAATCTGCCAGTCCCACTGTAACAGATGGTGTTTCTTCAGCAAATGTTACTGTTGCTTAACCACCAAATCCACGGACCAAAACTTTTTTCCCCTTTCCAACACACCTGTTCCCCTTTCCACCAGCATCTGTCCTTTTTCAACTCATTTTGGTATATGACCAAAAGTGCAACTCTGCAGGGACACCGTACTCAACGCCATCTCAGCACAGCAGCCAGCCCTCGGTCCCTCAGATGTGGACAAGTAAAAGACCATTTCCTCCTATCCATGACAAAGCGTTGAGATTCACTCTGTGCAGCACTGGTGTTTAGTGGAAAAGCAGATCTAAGATTGCGTACCACATTCTGCAGATACTCCTGTATACGTGCGTCCATTTCTATGGCAGGAATTATTTCGCCAAATTTTGTCTTGTACCGGGGATCTAACAGTGTGGCAACCCAGTAGTCAGGATTACTTTGAATTCATACAATCCGAGGGTCATGTTGTAGGTAGTGCAGCAAGAAGGCGCTCATGTGTCTTGTGCATCCAGGAGGACCAAGTCCTTGGTGTGTTGGTGGCAAAGAGGTGAGAATCGTGCCTCCTTCCTCTGCCCTCTCCCCACAACCTCGCACAACCGAAATGTGAGCAAGCTCTCACTCATCTGCTGAGTCTTCCATGCCCATCGCCAGTTCGTCCTCCATTTCTTCATGGGCTCCTGCACCTTCCTCAACACTTTTTGCTGATACTATGCGCCCTTGTTAATCCCTCTCCCTCACCATGACTGCCGCCTAGGTGCCGCTGACCATCTGGACCTCGTAGTTCTTGTTATCCCTTCCGCATATGACTCCTCCTGTACTTCCTCCCCTTCCTCTTGTCCCAACACCTGACTCTGAATAATAATTACAGTGTGCTCCATCATGTAGATGACCAGAATTGTCACGCTGAGAATGACATTGCCAGTGCTAAACATCTTCGTCGACATTTGTAAACTGTGTAGCAGGGTGCATAGGTCCTTGATCTGACACCACTCCAGCAGCGTGATCTGCACCACCTCTGGATCAAGTTATCCCAGGCTATATGTCATAACGTATTGCAGCAGGGTTCGGCGGTGCTGCCACAAACGCTGAAACATGTGCAGATTCAAATTCCTGCGTGTCGGCACATCGCATTTCAGGCGTTTAACCACCAGACCTAAAGACTTCTGTAGCGACGAAAGTTGTTGAGCTGCTGTGTGCGCACGATGGAAGTGAGCACATAGCGAGCGTGCCCGCTGCACAAGGCCATGTAGGCCGGGATGGTGTTTTAAAAATTTCTGGAGAATTAGGTTCAACATGTGAGCCATACAAGGCACGTGTGTCACATTGCCCTGACGATGGCCCGCAGCCAGGTTTGCATCATTGCCGCACACGGCTGTTAAGTCACCAACGGAGTCCGCTCCGTCAATTTGTACTCCGGTCGCCAGGTGACAACGTGTTCCTTTCATGCATAGTGCTGATGATGGGAGAGGAGTCGATGCCAGCGGCGTAGGTGGACGCAGGTTATGCTCACCCACTGGGCTGCATTACCTTGACAGATGCAGAATCTCTGGCTGAATGTAGCTGGTGGGTATCTCACAGATGAAATACCATCATTCAGCTACAACCAATGGGAAGACACCACACCCTTTTTTATGCCCATCCTGTCTGCAGACCACTGCCAGACATAGCTATGAACCTCTGGTTACTTTTACCCCCAGTTCAGTTTTATGATTTTGTGTGCTTGTTACCTGACTACTTTTCCTGCTTGCTGTTTATGTACCTTGTTGGCCGATCCACATTTCACCTCTGCTTGTTTTCTGATTAAGTCCTGGCCGTCCCATTCTGTTCCTGTTCCTCAATTAATGTTTTGACCCTGCCTGACTACTATTCTCTGGAACTGCAGCCTTCCACAGGTATTGATCACCTTGGGCCCTGTGTAATTCCTAATCCCTGTATAGGGGTTAAAGGGTTTCAGGGTTCTAGGGGTCCTGCTTGGTGAGTGGCTTCCCTCTAGCCTATCATTTACAGCCCATCTGAGTGTGTGGATCAAGGAAGGCATTACACCGTGCTCTCTGCAGAAGGCCATGTGGGCCAGGATAGTGCTTTAAAAATTGCTGGACAACCAGGTTCAACACGTGAACCACACAAGGCACGTGTGTGACATTGTCACAGCGAAGGGCCGCACCCATGTTTGCATCATTGTCGCACCCGGCCTTCCCTGGCTGCTGGTTGAGTGGAGACAACCATTGATGAAACTCGGTCTCCAGAGCTAACCGTCCACAACTTCTCAGCGGTGTGACTCACATTTCCCATACATTTCTTAGTAAACCTTTGACCGCCTGATGGCATTGAGCTCTGCTGCCAGCATAGTAAGGAGGTGTGTGGTATTCCTTGTGCGCAGTTACAAGGAAGGGTGGCCTGACCACACAGGGTGTCAGACTTTCGGGATTTCCAGTTCTCTTTTGAAAGAGCTTGCCCTCGGTTAACATGGAGTTTGCTGTTCTGTTGCCCTACTTCCTGTCCAGCTGTTTAAAAGGCCGCCTCTAAGCTTAGTCCAGTGCCTGAGTATACTGCTTGCTGTGTACTCCTGCTTTGCTGCTCTTGGTTCCTGATTGACATTTTGGATCCTCCCGAAAAACAACCGACACCGACATTGGACTTCACTCGGACTCATCTAGCTTTGCCCGGACTCTGTCTGCCGTCTTTGGTCAGCACTTCTGCCCTGTTCCTTCCGGTTCATAACCACTCTGGACTCTCATCTCGTGCGGACATTTTTGGACTATACCCCTGGCCCTTTGTGTTCCGGCTGCTGCGCATTTAGGCCTTCTGGGGTGATTGCCAGACAGTCCCTGTATAGGGGTTCGCTCTTGGTGGTCTCCCTGGGGGAGTCCGGTGCGTGGTCCCGGGAATTCCCTTCGCTCCGATCCTGGAAGGTATTTCCGGTGTTTATTGTTCTACTGTGTTTTGTTCCGTTTATGTACATATCGTTGGTTACCTGTTATAAACATTTCTGCACCAAGAACTCGTCTCTGATTGTCATTGCCCTAACGCAATCGAAATCCTCAGTACATACAATAGTATTACATTATACTCAGGCCATAAAAGGATTTCGCTGGGGCAATGACTGAGACACGAGTAGATCAGCTTTTTTCCATGATTAACTCCTTGCAGCAGGAGATGGAGGCGGTGCAGACTAAACTTAGAGATGTGGAGGCACAGCTGGGCCATGATCACCAGGTACTGGGTCCGGCTATTCAGGATTTGCAAGTCAGAGTGGAGGCTCAGGAAGCCGTCCCCACTACGTCCGTATCAGCTGCCGGTATGCCTAGGTTACCCCCATTTCGTTTCAGTGGTGATCGTAGTCAGTTTCGTGGATTTGTTAACCAGTGTATACTGTTTTTTGATGTACATGCTGATTATTACCGTTCTGACCGGTCAAAAGTGTTATGTATAATCATGTTATTAACCTCACGAGCACTGGCTTGGGCTAATCCTATGATAGAGAATCGGGATATCCGTTTAAATCACCTGGATGACTTTCTGACCGCAATGGCGCAAATGTTTGATGATCCGAACCGCCGTGCTACCGCTGAATCGGCTCTCCTTTCCTTACGTCAGGGAAAGCGGTCTGTCGTTGAATACGCCACTGAGTTCAAGAGGTTAGTGGTAGACACTGACTGGGGAAACAATGCGTTATTGTCAGTTTTCAGAAAAGGTTTGTCCGGTACCATCAAGGACGAGTTAGCTCGTTCCGAATCTCCAGGGGATTTTGAACTGTTTCTCCAACACTGTGTGCGTATTGATACCCGCTTGACGGAACGTAGACAGGAAAAATGGGCAGCTGTAAACCGGGTAACCAACTTTGCGTTTCCTTCCAGAGAACCCGCTCTCAGGACGCCACGGGAGGCCGAGGACGTTCCTATGCAAGTGGACTCTCTGAAAAAGCGAGAGACCAACGAACGTCGTGAACACCGGCTCCGTGAGCGTTTGTGTTTCTATTGCGGTCAATCGGACCATTTCTTGATTGACTGCCCGAGACGTCCAAATCGCCCAAATAAGGTATTGGCAGCCATGGCAGAGTGTGACAACACGGACGCAGAGTCCGATATCTCTGAGGCAAGTGGACACCTGGATGCGGTATTTCCCTTGACTGTAATGTCAACATCACCTAAGGACTCAGAAGGGAAATACACCCATTGCTCGCTTCCCATTCAGATTCGGTGGGAGGGACAGTTAATACCTACATCTGCTATGATAGACTCTGGGGCAGGGGGTAATTTCATGGACTCTTCTTTTGCCAGGAAACACGGTATCCGGACTCAACAAAGATCCTCACCGGTTACCATGGAGACGGTAGACGGATCTCCGTTAGTTTCTGGACCAGTTGATCGGGAAACAGTACCCCTACAATGTGTGATGAAGCCAGGTCAGCAGGAGACCCTTGTTTTCATGTTGATTTCTTCTCCCCATTTTCCGATTATTTTAGGAATTCCGTGGCTACGGTCTACAAATCCAGTCATCGATTGGGAGATTAAGGAAATATCCTTCCCACCGCGAAATGGTCCGACCATTAGTCCAACTGTACCGGTTCCAGTAACACCGAATGTGGAAGGCACTGTACAGGTACCTTTTCTACCCCCGGTTTATCATGACTTCGCTGATATATGCGACAAAAGAAAAGCAGATCGGCTTCCCCCGCATAGACCGTATGATTGTCCCATAGACTTACTCCCAGGGGCGGAGATCCCGTTTGGTCATGTCTACCCGTTGGCGGCACCTGAGCTAGAAGCACTAAAGGATTACATCGATGAAAGTCTAGCCAAGGGATTTATTCGCCCTTCTACCTCACCAGCAGAGGCACCCATCTTTTTCGTGAAAAAGAAAGAGGGGACTCTGAGACCTTGTATTGACTACCGGGAACTAAATAAGATAACCATCCGGAACCGGTATCCGTTACCGTTGATTCCTGAGCTATTGGAGAGAGTCCAACAGGCAAAGATATTCACTAAATTGGATCTCCGTGGGGCATATAATCTACTCCGCATACGTACCGGAGACGAGTGGAAGACAGCGTTCAGATGTCGGTATGGACACTATGAGTATCTAGTGATGCCTTTTGGACTTTGTAACGCTCCTGCGGCTTTCCAACACCTAGTCAACGATATTTTTAGGGATATAATGGACCAATTCATGGTGATTTACCTGGATGATATCTTGATCTTTTCTGATTCCCTACAGGAACACCAGGAGCACGTCAAGACAGTACTTACCCGTCTGAGGGATAACCACCTGTACATTAAACTGGAGAAGTGCGAATTCCATTGCTCACAAATACAATTTTTAGGATATGTCATCTCTCCTCAGGGACTGAACATGGAGTCTGGCAAGATACAAGCAATTCTAGACTGGCCGGAACCGGGAAACATCAAGGAGGTACAACGCTTTGTCGGTTTTGCCAACTTTTACCGACGCTTTATCCGTAACTTTTCAGAGATCGTCCGTCCCATCACTCTGTTAACCAAGAAAGGACAGAAGTTTTTGTGGTCCGCCCAGGCCCAGGAAGCTTTCAATCGTCTCAAGGTTTGTTTTACCTCAGCGCCAATACTAGTACACCCGAATCCCGCACTCCCCTTTATTGTGGAAGTCGACGCTTCCGATTATGCTTTAGGGGCTATCCTTTCCCAAAGGACTGGGGACAAGAGTCTCTTGCATCCGTGTGCTTTCTTTTCTCGCCGGTTGTCCCCTGCAGAAAGGAACTATGACATTGCGGACAAGGAATTGTTGGCGATTATTTCAGCTTTTAAGGAATGGAGACACCACTTACAGGGAGCTGCGCAGCAAGTGATAGTACTCACAGATCATCGTAACCTGGAATTTCTTAAGTCTGCCAGGTGCCTGTCTCCACGGCAAGCCCGTTGGAGCTTATTCCTTAATCAATTCAATTTTATCGTTACATACCGTCCAGGTTCACGTAATGGGAAAGCCGATGCTTTGTCCCGAATCCACGCCATGGACTCCGTGCCTGGAACCCCGTCTCAGACCGTGTTATCAGATGCCAATTTCGTTGGAGTAATCCAGGACCAGGACTTGTGGAAGGACATCAAGCTGGCCTATGATGGTGACGTATTTCTTGCTGCCCCCCCGAATGATGTGACTCTTGTTCTTCGGAATGGTGTGTGGTTGAGAGAGCGACGTATTTATGTCCCGGAGGCCGTAAGACTTCGGGTTCTCAAGTTGGTCCATGACTCCGTGTTGGCTGGTCATAGGGGGGTACAGAAGACGCAGGAATTTCTGAGCCATTTTTTCTGGTGGCCTACCTGTTTAAAGGATGTAAAAGACTATGTCCACTCATGTGTGGTTTGTGCCCGGTGCAAGGTCCCTCGTGTGGCTCCTACGGGACTCCTCCAACCGTTACCCGTTCCATCTCGCCCTTGGGGATCCATCTCAATGGATTTTATTGTGGAGTTGCCAGTCTCAGGCGGTCACAATACCATTTTAGTGGTGGTGGATCGGTTGACAAAAGCTGCTCACTTTATTCCGTGTACCGGTCTTCCCTCAGCCGCAGAGACAGTGGATTTGGTTATCCAGAACATATTCCGATTGCATGGGGTACCAGATGAGATCATCTCTGACCGGGGCGTGCAGTTCACGTCCAAGTTCTGGAAGGGGTTTTGTTCGGCACTCCAGATTGATGTCTGTTTATCTTCTGCATACCATCCTCAGACAAATGGGCAAACCGAACGGACTAATCAAACCCTGGAACAGTACCTCCGATGTTATGTCAGCCATCTGCAGGACGATTGGTTGAAGATGCTTCCTTTGGCGGAGTTCTCGTATAACAACACTCAGAGCAGCTCCACTAAGGTAACGCCCTTTTTCGCTAACTTGGGTTACCATCCGAATGTTTTGCCTAGGTCACCGGTTGCGGTTTCGGTGCCAGCGGTGGAGGACAGATTGACGGAGCTACGACAGAATCTGGAGGTTCTAAAGGACACTGTGGCTTCGGCTCAGGAGCGTTACAAAAGGTCGGCAGACGCTCACCGGAAACAGGCACCCATGTATAAGGTAGGGGACTCGGTGTGGTTATCCACCAAAAACCTGAGATTGGGTGTTCCTTCGCAGAAGCTGGGACAGAAATTCATCGGTCCGTTTAAGATCACCGGGATCGTGAGCCCTGTGGCCTGTCGGCTGCGGTTGCCGCACCATTTAAAGGTACACCCGGTCTTTCATGTTTCTCTCCTCAAACCCGTTTCCCCTAATACGTTTCATGGTCGTGTCGTGCCTCCTCCTCTGCCTGTGATGGTTGACGGCGAGGAGCAGTTCGTGGTTGAGGACATTATTGACTCCCGGCTCCATCGTAATCGGCTTCAGTATCTGGTACGTTGGCAGGGGTACTCCCCCGAGGACGATTCCTGGGAACCCGTGGGTAACATTCGTGCGCCCCGGAAGGTTGCTCAGTTTCATCGGCGGTACCCGGACAAGCCAGGCCCTGATCCGTCCTGAGGCCGTTTCTGGGGGGGGGAGTACTGTCAGACTTCCGGGATTTCCAGTTCTCTTTTGAAAGAGCTTGCCCTCGGTTAACATGGAGTTTGCTGTTCTGTTGCCCTACTTCCTGTCCAGCTGTTTAAAAGGCCGCCTCTAAGCTTAGTCCAGTGCCTGAGTATACTGCTTGCTGTGTACTCCTGCTTTGCTGCTCTTGGTTCCTGATTGACATTTTGGATCCTCCCGAAAAACAACCGACACCGACTTTGGACTTCACTCGGACTCATCTAGCTGTGCCCGGACTCTGTCTGCCGTCTTTGGTCAGCACTTCTGCCCTGTTCCTTCCGGTTCGTAACCACTCTGGACTCTCATCTCGTGCGGACATTTTTGGACTATACCCCTGGCCCTTTGTGTCCCGGCTGCTGCGCATTTAGGCCTTCTGGGGTGATTGCCAGACAGTCCCTGTATAGGGGTTCGCTCTTGGTGGTCTCCCTGGGGGAGTCCGGTGCGTGGTCCCGGGAATTCCCTTCGCTCCGATCCTGGAAGGTATTTCCGGTGTTTATTGTTCTACTGTGTTTTGTTCCGTTTATGTACATATCGTTGGTTACCTGTTATAAACATTTCTGCACCAAGAACTCGTCTCTGATTGTCATTGCCCTAACGCAATCGAAATCCTCAGTACATACAATAGTATTACACAGGGTTTGCGCCAAGGTGGAGGACCCACACGAGGTTGAAGAGGCAGAAGCAGTGTATTAACTTCTACATACAGAAGAAGGATTGACACAACTCGTGGGGACGGCAAGACTTGTACAGCAGACCCTTCTCCATCTCTCCCCACAGTAACCCATTGCCCAGTCAGCGACATGTAACGCCCCTGTCCATGCTTACTGGGCCAATTATCTGTGGTGAAATGCACCCTGTCACACAGAGTTTCTCAAGGAATCAGTGATGTTTAGTGCGACATGCTGGTGTAGCGCGTGCACGCCTTTGTTGGAGAAGGAGTGGCGCCTGGGCATCGGCTCTTGGGGCACTGCGATGGGCATAAGGTCTCGAAAATCCTCGGTTAAAAAGGTTGGAAAGGCAGCATTTTGGTAGCCAACAGTTTCCAGATGCTGAAAGTCAACCTCTAAGCCATGTCATGCCCTTCTAAAAGCATGTAAAACACAGTAAGGGGACTCCAACCACAGTCTCCCTCGTTTCCACTAACTGGGCCACACACACCCCACTTGACTGGCATCAGTTGACCCAATTTTCAAGATGAAAAAGATGCTTTGCATAAAGCACTCTCAAAAATACGCGTGCCTTTCCCGTCCCCTGGCTGACCCAGGGGAAGAAAAGTCCTCTGAGAGCCATGACTTGTTCATCTTGGTTCTTTTAGAAACACAGCGAGGAGACTCCAACCACAGTCTCCCTCATTTCCACTAACTGGGCCACACACACCCCACTTGACTGGCATCAGTTGACCCAATTTTCAAGATGAAAAAGATGCTTTGCATGAAGCACTCTCAAAAATACGCGTGCCTTTCCCGTCCCCTGGCTGACCCAGGGGAAGAAAAGTCCTCTGAGAGCCATGACTTGTTCATCTTCGTTCTTTTAGAAACACAACGAGGAGACTCCAACCACAGTCTCCCTCGTTTCCACTAACTGGGCCACACACACCCCACTTGACTGGCATCAGTTGACCCAATTTTCAAGATGAAAAAGATGCTTTGCATGAAGCACTCTCAAAAATACGCGTGCCTTTCCCGTCCCCTGGCTGACCCAGGGGAAGAAAAGTCCTCTGAGAGCCATGTCCACATTGTCAGTGGACAGACACGTGTGCTTATCTGCCAGCAGACCCCCAGCAGCACTGAAGACAGGTTCCGAGAGAATGCTGGCTGCAGGACACGACAAGATCCCCAAGGCGTACGTGTCGAGCTCAGGCAATTTATCCAGATTGGAAGCCTAAAATGAGCAGGGCTCAAGTTGCACAGTAATGGCATCGATGTTTCCTTGCATATACTCATATATGTGTCTCCTCCTCTTTTTCCTTGTCCAGCTCTTTTGTTTTCGCATGCGTATATGTCCTTGTCACTTTCCCATGTGTTTGTGTTGTGAGTTGTTTATCACCTTTTGGACACCTTTGAGGGTGTTTTCTAGGTGTTTTTATGTGTTTGTGATTGCCTGCCATTGTTTCCTATGCAGTTCGAGTTCGGTTCGTCGAACGTTCAACGAACCGAACTCGAACGGGAGTTCCGTTCGGCGAACCGACCTCGAGCCGAACCGGGACCGGTTCGCTCATCTCTACACACCAGCCATTGAGTAGTCACTTGTAGGCGCTGCTTCAGCACTTCCAAGCTGGAAACAGATGTTGTTGACTTGCGCTAATGGGCGCTCACATGCCGTACATTCACAAGTAGCTCAGGCAAATTTTAGTAGGTTTTAAGAAACCACTGAACCAGTAAGTTGGGGACGTGGGCCAGGCATGGTACAGTATTTCCATATGCTTGATTAGCTATTAGTCACACTGAATTCTTAAAACAAGATAAATAAGATAATAAGAGAACATACAGCTAAAAAACTTACTAATCCAGAAATGTCTTGTAAGGTTTATTAAAAGATAACATTAGTTTTCTACTACAAAATCACCTGACAGATTCTCTTTAACTCCATCTAGCCAGGACAGGTAAGTAACACCAGGAATCAGGGTTTTTGTGTCTACATTACGCTGCTTTTTCATTAGGGGTTCAGCAGCATACAGGACTTGTAACCATCCTAAGGTATTGTGCCCCTATAATGATTTATATAATTTGGACTTATCTAACCTTTTTGGCACTTTTTAAGCCTGGGAATTACCTTTAATTATATTAATATCTAGGTTATATATAACTTTCACAATTTGGTCACTGCACTAGGCACTTTATGAAACCTGATAATCCACAGCTAATAATTGGGAAATTGATCCGGTCCAGCATTTATGTATTTCATTTATTCTGTACATGATATTTTTAATGTTAAAAATTAATAAAAATTTAGATTTTATAATATTAATGTATCACTATCCTTTTCATTCATGAATCTTTGAGGGATCTCTTTGGGTTTATTTTGACCTGCATGCATTTTCATTAGGTAGCAAAACCCGTTGACAGATTCCCTTTAAGGGTGAAAATACACCTACATTAAAAATGTAAAAACACTATATTAAATTCTTTTGTCTGCTGTGATTTACATCCCATTTTACATTCCTCAAAAACATAATCTACAATTTGCATATTACTGTGATTATTTTAGCACTGTGTTAACCAAACTATATCTGTCCATTGTCCAGACATTCTCTTTAGCTATCGAATTTACACTTATGACATTCATCATTTACTGTCCTTGAATCAATCAATGGAACCTGCATTAGCATGGTCTAGTAAATAGAATTACAATCCTGAGTACTACATGTCCTCTACACTAAATTCACACTGATTTAGAGACAGATGTTGCAAGAAAGTTGAAATGATTACTTGATCAATAAAGCATGAAGGTAGTTGTAGTTCTCCCTTAACAGCTGCTTCTGCTGTGCTTGTATGACATGCATATTGTCTGCCACATATTGGAATTTATTTTATTATAATTCATTTGAAAAAAATGCAATATACACAGTTGTTTTCCAAAATAACTTAGAAATAAAAGAAATGCAGCACTGGCCTCTTGGTAATAATAAATAATATCACTCATCATTTAACAAAGGCTTAAAATTGTGTGAGGCATCATATAGAAGATTCACATCATGTTTACACAACATACATTCTATATCAAGGTAATTTCAAAATAATGGCGCTTCGTGGCCGGAACACGCACAACCACACTTACATATGTGTTATTCTAGGGTTCTAGGAGTAAGACCTCATTCAAACGTCAGTCAAAACAATGGACTGAGCTTCATCTGGGATTTTCAGAGTTTCATCAGATTTCCTTCATAGTTTGGTCAGAGTTGTCATAACTGTATTTAAGACTTGTACACGAAAACTGATGTGTGAATGAAGTCTAAAGGCCACTTTAAACACAACAATATCACTAGCGATCTCATTCGCGATGTGACATGCCCAGATCATTGCTACGATTTGCCGAGATCACTCATAGGTTGTTTTGTAGCGGTCACACGTACACATCTCACAAACGACGCTACATCATTTAGCGATATATTTGTTTGACCAAGGCGGTCACGTGGACACCGTCACACAACATTCCTCCCAACGATTCCGGCAATGACAGAGATGTAAAATTGTCCATAGCATATGTGGCGCCCCTGACTTAGTCAGGCACCACTGAGTACTGCACCCATGCTGGGGGCAGTACAATACAGGTAATACAGAAGGCTGAACGAGGTGTGGTTACACAGCCGCATAGTAATCAGGTCTCCCACATTGACCTTTGCAGGAACCCCTGGGGAATCCAGGAGGGGGCGTGGCCTCCATCTCCACTCAAGGGGTATGGTAGAGAGCCTGGTTGCTAAGTTGCGTATGCAGGAACAGAGGGGAGGAAGTAGTGAGCCAGTCTGAAGTGGAGCTCAGGGGAGGGCAGTCACAAGGAGGAACCCTGAAGGCTGTCACTAGTCAGACACCGCAGGTGCAGTGGTTACTGACGGAGGAGAATGGTCACCTGGTAGTGCCGGACGAAATCCACCCAAGGCTGGAGTGCAAAGGGGTGGCTGAGTACGGGGACTGCCAGGAGAGGACCAGGCCACACGGGGTTACAGGTCCCCAGTGCAGGGTCCCATTCAGTTGGCCTGCCAAATCTGCAGGTGGGGGTACTTCATACCCTCCACCATAACACCACAGAGTCCAGAGCCACGTAGCAACAATAGAGCCCATAGTTCACAAGAGGCAAGCAGCCGGAGTGACCTGGTCCAGGCTACAAGCAGACAGGCCGAAAAAGGGGAGAGCAGGCAGAAGCAACTTCCCTGGGTGACACCGTAGGACTACAAGTCTGGGTCACCACAAAAACACAAGGGCTAGGAAGGAGAATCAGTAGCCACCCTCACAAGGTCAGCTTGAAGGAATTTCTGGTTCCACCTGCTTATCACAGCTTTGCCTGGGTTACTCACCCCTGCCACCTGAAAGTGAGTAAAAACATTCTTGCTGTGCGTGTGAGTCATTCTGCGACCTGTGGTTCCACACACCCAAACTGGGCCCTGGGGCCAGCCTCACTCTCGGGAGGCCACTCCATCTAACTGCATTCAACATCAGCCCCAGGCGTCCCCTAATCTGCAGTGGCGGTCGCCCTGACCACAATACCGAGAGTGGCGTCACGAATCCTATAGAAGTCAACCGAACTGTAACCAGAAGGACCCAGGATGCGCCGTCCCTGAAGACCCTGAAACAACCTGAAGGTAACGGGGCACTGGGCGGCACACATACACCCTGGCGTGTGATTGCCTCGACCTCTCCATGCCCCAACTTCCATACTGTCAGAATCTCCTCCGGTCTTCTGTTACGTGATTGTTTGTCTGTGAAATAAAAGGCCGCATTTGCGGCTGCCCCGTGTGACGCAACCACCGGTGCCACACGCGTGATCTGTTTTGTGTGTGTGTGTGTGGCATCCTTTACGCCTTTCTGTCTTCTCCACGGTATGGGGTTTTTTTTTGTTTTTTTAAGGTTTTTTTTTATAATTTTATTGTATTTTTGTAAGTTTAAAGTCCTATTAATTTCAGGGCCGTCATATGCACCATCTGTCATGCTATACTACCCCATTTTCCTGTTTGTTTTTTTTAAGTTTCTGTTTACTGCATGGTTTTGTTTAGCTTTTGTCTCTTATTCTTTTACATTTTTATATATATATCTATATATATATATATAGATATATATAAATAAAAAAAAAATAAAATAAAAAAAAAATTACATGCGGCCAACATGTCCTTACAGGTGTATGAACATGTGAACAATGCAGTATAGGGCTCAGTGTTTTTTAACTCTGGAAGTATGCACAAAAACAAGGTCTAAAATTAATTTTAATACAAATATGAACCTACCCAAAAGATGCAATCAACCAGGACAACAGATAGTAGCCGAAAATTAAATAACATACACGTCACAGCAGAGCTCTGTAATAAAACGCACACAGGACCGCGGGCAGCCACAAAGGACGTCAATTAAATTTTGTGTCCACCTTATCAACCATGGCTGCCAAATCAGAATGCAGTTGGGACCACCAATCAGAGCGGAAGAGGCGTGCAGCAATGCTCGTAACGAAACGCCCGCGTCGCTAATGAAGAATGCACTAACGATCTTGTTTGTCGTTAGCAGGGTGTAAAACGTATCAATATGTCTGCTGCATTCGAAACGATGAAAAATATTTTGAAACTGAACGACGTGTCAACGATCAACAATTTTCGCTATTTTTAAGATCGTTCGGAGTCGCTCGTTGGTGTCACACACAACCAGGTTGCTAACAACGACGGAAGTATGTCACGAAAACCGTGACCCCGACGACATATCGTCAGATAAATCGTAGCGTGTAACGGGGCCTTTAGTCTTTCACCAATCAAGTATCATTAGGTTAATTTATTGCCCTGTTATTCCACACACATTCTACTCCTTCTCTCCACTCCCCAGGCACAAAGTGTCATCTTCTCATGCCAGCAACTGACTTTGGCATGTAAGTGATGAGCAGTAGATTTAATCACTGCCATGTTCCCCCAGTTACAGGAGTGCCGAAGGCAGGAGCAGGATCAAAGCTGCAAGAAACAAGTGGCACCAGGAGCAGTGAATACTTATTTCCCCAATGAAAGGACATTAATATTCACTACTCCCCATGCCATTAATCCCACCCACCTCTTAGAGCCAGCATCAGTGATAGCAAAGCTCTCCACAGTCATTTACTATTACTAACCTTGGTGCAGAGAGGTGGTGCTTGGGGAGCAGTGAATATTAATTTCCTTTTAATAGGGAAATTAATATTCATTGTTCCTGTCACCACTAGCTTCCTGCTTACAGAGCCACCCCTGCTCCCGCCTCCTTTGACCCTGCTCTATTGCCACCCCTCTCCCTTAGTGGGCCAGGTACATTCTGACTATAAGATGCACTTCCATTTCCTCCCTAATTTGGGAGGACAAAAGTGTGTCTTATAGTCTGAAAACTATGGTAATATCTTAGCCAATGAAAATTAGGTTTCCTGAAGTTTAGTGTTATTGTAGCCACTGCCCCTGTACAAAAATATATTATTAAAGGATAAATGAAAATGTACTATGTTGTGGTCACTCTTACCCAGAGGATACTCAACTCATACATTTCATATTCTGACTGGCCTTTTTGTTAAAATTAGGCCTAGACCACCCTTTTGTTGGGTCCTGCACTATTTGAGAAAAGTAAATGGCATTTATTACTGTGAATAGCATGGGTATATCCCATTCTGCTCCCCAATTTAGTTCAAGGTAGTTGAAGTCCCCCAATATAATTACTTTTCTCTGATTTGCTGTCACATCCATTTGCTTTATGAGTAGATTCTCTGATGCTTCCTTCATACTTGGAGACTTATAACAAATTCCTATCAGTATTATTATTTTTCTGTCACTCTATTTCTACATATGGAGACTCTAGATTTTAATTTACCTCAAATATGTTATTGCACAGGATGGGTTTTACATATGAACAAATGCCTCTTCATTTCTTATTTTTAATTTCATTCCTGAATATAATGCAGCCCTCTAAATTAACAGCCCAGTTATTCAGCTATTAGTCCATAGTGTTCAGTATATCATAATTTTGTGCCAACATTATTAATTTTAATTCCTCCATTTTCTTGGTAAGGCTTCTGGCACTAGTATACTTGCACATTCTGTGTCTCTATTTCTCCTCTTAACTGTTCTAACCCCTCCACCAATGCCACCCCTACTTTTATTGCTTCAGCCCTGGTATCTAAACTATTGTCTCCTTGAGCACAGTAATTGCCCTCCCTCAGGTTCCAGGTCATTATCTATACTATGTCCTTAGGGACAAAAGTGATGAGAGAGATTAAAATCTCTGTGAAACAGGACAAAATTTGTTGTTAATATGGTATACTATGCCGCTAGTTGAAGCGCTGTCAGTTCAGTGTTCCAATTAACTGTGCCATCACTATACACCCATAATGATATGTAAAACATACACCCATAATACTGAAACACAATTAGCTGGTCACAAAAGAAAAACCGTATGCTATGTACACAGACTGCCTTAAGGTACCGTCACACTAGGCGACACTCCAGCGATCCCACCAGTAACCTGACCTGGCAGGGATCGCTGGAGCGTCGCTATACGGGTTGCTGGTGAGCTGTCAGATAGGCAGATCTCACCAGCAACCAGTGACCAGCCCCCAGCCAGCAGCGACGCGTGGAAGTGATGCTGCGCTTGGTAACTAAGGTAAATATTGGGTAACCAACCCGATATTTACCTTGGTTACCAGTGCACACCGCTTAGCGCTGGCTCCCTGCACTCCTAGCCAGAGTACACATCGGGTTAATTACTCGATGTGTAGTCTGACTATGTGTGCAGGGAGCAGGGAGCCGGCACTGATAGCGTGAGAGCGGCGGATGCTGGTAACGAAGGTAAATATCGGGTAACCAAGGAAAGGGCTTCTTGGTTAGCCGATATTTACACTGGTTACCAGCATCCGCAGAAGCCGGCTCCCTGCTCACTGCACATTCAGTTGTTGCTGTCTCACTGTCACGCACAGCAATGTGTACTTCACAGCGGGAGAGCAACATCTAAAAAATGGTTCAGGACATTCAGCAACAACCAGAGACCTCATAGCAGGGGCCAGGTTGTTGCTGGATGTCACACACAGCAACATTGCTAGCAAGTCGTGCCTCAGCAGCGATGTTGTTGGCGATGTTGCTTAGTGAGACGTGCCTTTACAGATCTTTAGTATGGGCTAATTGACATTGCCTACGGTGTATAACATTTTATTAGCCCCCTGAAATACCTTATTCTGACAATGTGACTCTAAGATTGAAAATGATTTTGTACCCGTACACTACAGCAAAAGGGATTGACTCCATGCCATCTGCCTATTCTAGCATTAAAGGCGTCTCAACTATTGAACATTCATACATTTTACTGACCTTGAATTCTGTGGAGAAATTATGGTATCCATATGGCATCTAATAGAAAGAACATGCTGTGTATTCGCTAATGTCCAATATATATGCACTCATGTGAATACCAAAATCTGTATTACTACAAATTAATAGTCAATGTATTCACCACATTTAACATACAACCTTTTTTATCTCCTTATTATTTTAAAAAATTAAGTATTTAAACCCAATGCAAATCACAATTTCTTTAAAAGAAAAAAATGAAGTGATATTTGCCCTCAGAATGAAAAAATATTTTATTTATACTTTGAAGATAGAGTCATGACATTCTTAGCTGTCTATGAACCAGCAATGTCTATTCAACACAATATTCAGTATGAATTACTCATTGTCCCATGACAAAGAAATGACAAAAGCTTTCCTTGTAACCAAGATTCTTTGAATCACCTCTTATTGTGCTTTTACATGTGAAAGAGGTTGTCGTGATAAAACAACCCCTTTATATGACATGTTCTATTTTTGATTCTACAGGGAATTGGATGGGCAACTCTTAACCAAAGGAAAAAGTCAAAGTAATGTATAACGATCAATGTACATTGTCTATAAATGTTTATTATTTTATTTTTTACTAAATGTGGAAGGTAATTCTGTGTGAAATATTAGTTGAGTTGATAAAGGTAAAATGGCAATATGTCACTGTATTTTATTTTTCTCTTCGAAACCGTACAAGATTAAAACAGTGTGAGTTTTGTTGCGTGTTTACCACGTTGGAGCCTTCAGAGGCTGCACTACCTGAAAATTGAATCTGAAAGCCTTTTATGCCTTCCAAAGAGCTGTCGGCTGTCATCAAGTGGTCACCATATGCTCTATCAATGTGGACTCAGTCTGGCAGCTTACACTTTACAAAGAATATATCCTGAGGCAAGAGATAAGAACTGAAAAATTTTATTGCTGGTAAAGGGATTACATACCGCATTAAAATTTCAAATAAACGTTATCTGTCCGAAAAATGGCGTTTAACTTATCTGATTTTAAGATTAAATTAAGTCAATATTTTGGCAATGTTATACAAATATTCTAATTCTTTATTGTAATTAAATACATTTTTATTGGATTTATAGTAACAAGTTAATAGGGAAGTGATACATAAAGAAAATGATCAAATTAATTAATCTAAAGAGGACATTATAATTGTTACATTTACAACATTAAAAAACATGAAACAACTTATGATTAGATATTAATAAAGGCTAAAAATAAATGAAAGGACAGGTAGGAGATGGAAGGGAGGGAGAGCACCGAGGAAGGGAAGGAAATGGGGAAGGAAAATAACCAAAAAGGAAAAAATGTTTGCCAGCTTACCTCAGACTTCCATTTGTTGGCTCATATCTTTCACTTCTCCTGGAGGACCACACACAAAACAAAGTGGAAGTTTACCACAGTACAATGAAGGAAGGCAAAATATCCAGCGATCGTCCACCAAATCCAGGTTTTTTTAAAAGTTAACTTTAAGTCCATAAAATTGAGTCAATCATTAGGAACCAGACAGCATGGATATATGAAGCAAAGTAGTACAGACTATGGGTTTCGGTGATAAAAATTCACCTTCAATGTAGTCTGTACTACCTTGCTTCATCTATCCATGCTGTCTAGTTACTATTGGTTGACTCAATTGGATTTGGTGGACTATCGTTGGAAAATAAACAAGTAAAAAAATGTAAAGGTCATAATAATAATAACAATCCTATTTAAAGTAATTATCGCTTCAACATAGTTTAACTTTCTATGCACAGGTAATAAATCCTTAGAATAACTACTGTACTTTATAGAAAAAAACCTTGAAAACGCACATAATCTCAAAATTGTTTATTAGGCATTATAAATGTTTATGGGTTTAGTGGAGATGAAAAATGGTTATTCCAGGAATTTTTAAATTTGTTAAAATAATCTTCTCTTAGAGAGAATGATTGCATTCATAGATACTAGAACAGGAAATCCTCTCTATAATTTCTGTTATGTTGGGAGGTTCTGTTTTTTTCCATTTCCTTTCAATACAATATTTTGTGACTAAAACAATATGATAAATAATGTGCCTTTATTTTGTTGGTAATTCCTCTAGACTAGTAGTCAAAATAGCCAACTGTGAAGTTAACTTCCGTTTCTTTCTAATATGTTTTAGACGAGAGATGATACTTCTAACCACCATTTATTTGTATTACTGGACAATTGTAAAATACTATATTTGTAATAAGTTTGCATTTTGTACACAATTCCTCCTAGTGGGGGTTTGGAATAAAGTACCATATAGAGATACTTTAAAGTGTGTTTCTTCTAGAGTTGCTCGGAAGGAACAAGATTGTAGTATTTTATTAGTTTTGGACCACAGTCTGGATTAAAGAATTTTTGTAGTATTTTGTTAGCTTTGGACCACGGTACAGATTAAGGAATTTTCGTAGCATGTTGTTAGCTTTGGACCACTGGTCCAGATTAAAGAATTTTTGAAGACTTTTTAGCTATATTGTTAGTTTTAGTAAAGTTCAGTTCATGATTAAGTAGTAACTGTAACTGTTTAGTATCCCATATTATATTGTTATTGGAGTTGAAAAGATTTTTAGGATTGATTTGGCTATCACAAGGTTATATTGTATTTTTTTTTTATTATACTGTTTACTTATTTCTCATATTTTAAATAGATCAATGTCTTCTAATTTTAAATTTGTTTTGCATAGTTTTGAAAACTAATGGAATATAATTTTTAAACAAATTACCCTAGCTATTTTCATTCTATGTTTTCAGTGGAATAGATAGAATAGTTAATTTAATCCCTTACCACCAAAGGCTGTTTTCACCTTCCTAATAAAGCCAAATTTTACAATTCTGACCAGTAATAATAATAAAGTTTATTTATATAACGCCAACATATTCCACAGCACTTTACAATCCGGTGGGGGGTTGTATAGACCAATACAAAACAAAATAGTACATAATTCAACAGCTACAGTAGTAATGAGGGCCCTGCTCGAAAGCTTACAATCTATGGGGAAGTCGGGGGACACAAGAGGTGAAGCACACTTGTAGTATCTGGTCCGGCCATCGTTATGCTAGGTAATTGGTTACATATGAAGATGAATGGTCTTTAGACAGTAACCTTTTGGGTGCCCTTTTGTGCTATTGGTTGTATGTAGGATGTGAGGACAGAAATAGGACAGAGACGGTAACGAGTAGCATTTAAAAGGTGGGACGGGGGAAAGTTAGTTTAGTAAGTTATTATGATAAGCTTGTCTGAAGAGAAGTGTTTTTAACTTACGCGTAAAAACTTGGGGGCTGGATATTAGTCGCATTCTTTGGGGTAGTGCGTTCCAGAAAACTGGCGCAGCACGAGAAAAGTCTTGGAGACGGAGGTGTGTGGTTCGTATAATGGAGGAGGTTAGTCTAAGATCATTTGCAGAGTGAAGGGGGCGGGTAGGATGATAGACAGAGATGAGGGATGAGATATATGGTGGTGCAGAGCTGTGTAGAGCTTTGTGGGTGAGGGATATGAGTTTGTATTGAATTCTGTAGCTGAGAGGTAGCCAGTGTAGTGACTGGCACAAGGTGGAGGAATCGATGAAACGGCTGTACAGGAAAATGACCCTGGCTGCTGCATTCAAGATGGATTGGAGAGGGGAGAGTTTGGTCTGAGGGAGACCAATCAATAAAGAGTTGCAGTAATCCAGGCGGGAATAAATAAGAGCGACAGTAAGAGTTTTTGCAGTTTCAAAAGTAAGAAATGGTCGGATTCTGGAGATGTTTTTGAGATGTGGGTGACATGTGCGAGTGAATGATTGTATATGGGGAATGAAGGAGAGTTCTGAGTCAAATATGACCCCAAGACAGCGAGCATGTTTCTTGGCAATAATGATTAAATCATTGAAGGTAATTGAGAAGTCGGGTGTAGGTTGGTTAGTAGAGGGAGGAAACACAAGAAACTCAGTTTTGGAGAGATTCAGTTTTAGATAGAGGGAGGACATGCTTTGAGAGACAGCAGACAGGCAATCTCTGGTATTTTGTAACAAAGCAGGTGTGATGATTGGAGATGATGTATATAATTGGGTGTCATCAGCATAGATATGGTATTGGAATCCGAATCTGCTGATGGTTTGTCCAATAGGGGCGGTGTATAGAGAGAAACGGAGAGGGCCCAAGACTGAGCCTTGAGGAACCCCGAAGGTGAGGGGGAGAGGAGTGGAGTAGGAGCCAGCAAAGGAAACAGTGAAGGAGCGGTCAGAGAGATAGGAGGAGAACCAGGCGAGAGCGGTGTCCTTGAGGCCAATAGAGCGGAGCATGGTGAGGAGAAGTTGGTGATCCACAGTGTCAAAAGCAGCTGAGAGATCCAAGAGAAACAATAGGGAATAGTGGCCTTTAGATTTTATCACCAGTATCACCTTATATGATACAGTCATATGAAAACGTTTGGGCACCCCTATTAATGTTAACCTTTTTTCTTTATAACAATTTGGGTTTTTGCAACAGCTATTTCTGTTCCATATATCTAATAACTGATGTACTGAGTAATATTTCTGGTTTGAAATGAGGTTTATTGTACTAACAGAAAATGTGGAATCCGCATTTAAACAAAATTTGACCGGTGCAAAAGTATGGGCACCCTTATCAATTTCTTGATTTGAACACTCCTAACTACTTTTTACTGACTTACTAAAGCACTAAATTAGTTTTGTAACCTCATTGAGCTTTGAACTTCATAGGCAGGTGTATCCAATCATGAGAAAAGGTATTTAAGGTGGCCACTTGCAAGTTGTTCTCCTATTTGAATCTCCTATGAAGAGTGGCATCATGGGCTCCTCAAAACAACTCTCAAATGATCTGAAAACAAAGATTATTCAACATAGTTGTTCAGGGGAAGGATACAAAAAATTGTCTTAGAGATTTAAACTGTCAGTTTCCACTGTGAGGAACATAGTAAGGAAGTGGAAGAACACAGGTACAGTTCTTGTTAAGCCCAGAAGTGGCAGGCCAAGAAAAATATCAGAAAGGCAGAGAAGAAGAATGGTGAGAACAGTCAAGGATATTCCACAGACCACCTCCAAAGACCTGCAGCTTCATTTTGCTGCAGATGGTGTCAATGTGCATCGGTCAACAATACAGCGCACGTTGCGCAAGGAGAACCTCTATGGGAGAGTGATGCTAAAGAAGTCGTTTCTGCAAGCACGCCACAAACAGAGTCGCCTGAGATACGCAAACACACATTTGGACAAGCCAGTTACATTTTGGAAGAAGATCCTGTGGACCGATGAAACAAAGATTGAGTTGTTTGGTCATACAAAAAGGCATTATGCATGGAGGTAAAAAAACACGGCATTCCAAGAAAAGCACTTGCTACCCACAGTTAAATTTGGTGGAGGTTCCATCTTGCTTTGGGGCTGTGTGGCCAATGTCGGCACCAGGAATCTTGTTAAAGTTGAGGGTCGCATGGATTCAACTCAGTATCAGCAGATTCTTGCGAAAAATGTGCAAGAATCAGTGACAAAGTTGAAGTTACGCAGGGGATGGATATTTCAGCAAGACAATGATCCAAAACACCGCTCCAAATCTACTCAGGCATTCATGCAGAGAAACAATTACAATGTTCTGGAATGGCCATCCCAGTCCCCAGACCTGAATATCATTGAAAATCTCTGGGATGATTTGAAGCGTGCTGTCAATGCTTGGCGACCATCAAACTTAACTGAACTGGAATTGTTTTGAAAACAGGAATGGTCAAATATACCTTCATCCAGGATCCAGGAACTCATTAAAAGCTGCAGGAAGCGACTAGAGGCTGTTATTTTTGCAAAAGGAGGATCTACAAAATATTAATGTCACTTTTATGTTGAGGTGCTTATACTTTTGCACCGATCAAATTTTGTTTAAATGCGGATTGCACATCTTCTGTTAGTACAACAAACCTCATTTCAATCCAGAAATATTACTCAGTCCATCAGTTATTAGATATATGAAACTGAAATAGCTGTTGCAGAAACCCAAATTGTTATAAAGAAAAAAGGTTAACATTAATAGTGGTGCCCAAACTTTTTCATATGACTATACCTCTGGACTGTTTCATCTCAGTGATTCTGACACTGTTTTTTTGTGACACATTGTACTTCACTATTGTGGTAAATATAAATGGAATTTCATTACTTTAATTTGTAAAAATACCAGAATTTTGGCCAACATTTTGCAATTTTCAAATTTTTAGTATTTATTACATTAAATGTCTGCTTTAAATAAGCACAATTTTTTAAACATAAGGGTTTTTTTGTTAGGTAGTTAGAAGAGTTAAACAATGATCAGCAATTTTTGATTTTTCGAGCAAAATGTACAAAATCATATTTTTGTAGTGACCACATCACACTTGAAGTGACTTTGAGGAGCCTATTTGACAGTAAATAAGAAAAAGTAGCACCATTTTAAAATCTCCACCCGTCAAAGTGCTAAAAACCACATACAAGAATGTTATTAACCCTTTACATGCTCCACAGCAATTAAAGCAATATTGAAGGAAAAAATTAACTTTTTATTTTTCCCACAAAAATTTTGAATGAGCCCCAAGTTTTTCATTTTTACAAAGATAAAAGGAAAAAATGGGCTATACAGTTTTTTGTGTAATGTATTCTTACTAAGCAGATACCGTGGAAAAATACTGTTTGGCCACACGGCAGGGCTCTGAGGAGAAGGAGACCCATTTTACTTTTGGATTGCAAAAATGGTTGGAATCAATAGTGGATGTTATGTTGCATTTTGAGAGTCCCTGGTGTGCCTAAGCAGTGGAAACGCCCCACAAGTGATTCCATTTTAGAAAGTAGACTAGAGAATTACATAGTCATTACATAGTCAACATAGGGGTAATCAATATTATTTACAATTTGGCAAAGGCAACTAAACTCCTAAACTAAGGACTATTTAATACATAACTTTTATTAGATTAGATTAAATTTATAGTGGACAAACAACTTATTTAAGAAACACTCAGTGCAGTGATCAATGTCAAGAATTTTCAAAAGCTCAGTAAATATACTTTTTTACTTTGATACATCTCAAGGGTTGTAGTAGCATGCTGTAGTTTTCTCATATCTCTTTTTTGATATTTAATAATCTTTAGGGGAAAGGAAAAACACACAAAAATCTGAGTAATGCACAAGTAACTTTTATTTGTCATATTCACCAAGTTTGGACATCTCAACCCCTTTATAATGGAGAACATAGATATACAGTATACAGTTAAGTATTGTACAAATCATATTTGATAGATCAAGTCTGATAGTACATATAATCATGAGTCCCTGAGGAACATTTTTTTTCATTCCAGAAATGCGTAGTGCCCTGTATATTTCTTATCTTTTAATAAAGCCTATTTACTTTTACCTCTAGTACGCAGCGCCTCTAATATGGCAATTTTTTCTTTCACTTGAATCTCTTTGTCCCTTGGACAGTTGGGAGGCTTTGAGTGCGGCAGCATTTCCATTGGACTATCGGATTATACTCACCAGATCTTGCATCACATGCTACTTCAGCGTGTGGATTCTCCCTGCTCCACAGCGGCTGCTTTGCTACAAGAACCTAGGCTGATTGTGAGCCACATGCAATCACCAGAGTTGTGCATGGATGCACAACCACAATAGGTGAGCTGTATTTCATTCATACCTCAGTCGATCTGTAGCAGATTCACACAGGAGTGCTTCTCTTTTTCTTTTTCTGTATATGGCTGGAAAAGGGAGAAGACCATCAACTCAAGATTTTGTTTTTCTCACCTTTTATCCTTTTTCCAGACTCAGAACTTTGGACTGGGGCTTTTTTAAGTTTAATACTCTGTAGTTTATGCCACAATGACTTAGTATTGATGATTTGGATTTCTATATAAATAAATGTTTTATTTAATTTTGCCTATATTTAGGTTGAGAGACCATGTTATAGTCATTTACCTGAGTTTTGTTATGGTATAATAATATTGTTAATAAGTTAGTATTTGTATTACTTTGCTTAACATACTTTTTCCCTATAGGTTCTGGGTATATTTGTGTGTAATTTGTATTGTAGACATTTGTTTTTGTTTTATAGTTCACTATAAAAGATACACAGGATACTATTACTTTTTTTTATTCTCTATTGAGACTTTATAACAAGGTTCCCATTACCATTTTGTATCATCAAACCAAATGAGTACTATATTTTTTTCACTTAATGTAAAAGGATTTCAAAGTCCTAAATGTCAATTTATGGATAATTCTTTCGGTCTATATATAGCGCAATAAGGATATTTGCTGGTGATAGTTATTTGAACTTTATTAATTAGGCACTCCTATTATTACAACGCGTTTCAGCAGAATTGCTTTCATCAGGTAAAATAGGAGCAGTACTGCTCCTATTTTACCTGATGAAAGCAATTCTGCTGAAACGCGTTGTAATAATAGGAGTGCCTAATTAATAAAGTTCAAATAACTATCACCAGCAAATATCCTTATTGCGCTATATATAGACCGAAAGAATTATCCATATACCCCCTCCTTATTGGGAATCGGTAATAGCTGCAAAGGACCTGCTGACATATCAAAAAACCCAGCTGGTTAGCTGGAGGATTGAGGAACAAAAACCTGAATTCCATGGTGCCGGTGGAAATCAGTAGCCGACATTGATACCCTAAATCTGGACTCCTGAAGCCTGGACACAGGATCTGTTCGGAAGAACTCCAGTCTGATAAGCTGACACTGAAGTTGTGCGGGGGCGCACAACCAACAAAGGTGAGCAATTCTAAAATTATAAACGTTAAAAAGGATTCCACGGGTGCTTCTCATAGTGCGCTTGTTTTATTATCTATTTAAATGTCAATTTATAGCATGGCGAGAAATACGTCTTAGTACAGCAGATGTCTGCCTGCAAGAAACCAAATTGGTCAAAAACCATCATCCCAAATTTGAAAACAAGAACTACTCAAACATCTTCAAAGTGTTCAATAAGAAAAAGACGGCTGGTGTAATAACAGTAATTAGCATCACTGTCACCTTTGAATTTGTTTCAGAGTTGCAAGACGACAAAGACAGATATATTTTAATGGGATACATAAACCACCAACTATGTACTATAGTTAATATACTGTATATCCTGCTAACAGTGGACAGATAAGCTTTCTTAATAATTTGATGAACATTGGTGAGGAACTCAAACAAGGAGATCTTATTTTAATGGAGGACTTTAATATAGTTCCTGGTGGTGAAATGGACTCCACAGCTCCAGCCAGGCAGCGTTTTCTCAATTTAAAAAAAATTGGCTAATAAACCAGGAATTGCTAGATATTTTTAGGTGTGTGAACACCTCCTCTAGGCAAAATTAATTTTATTCAGCAGCTCACAAAACATTTTACCCATTGATTTTACCGTAACGGACATGTTTACATTTTCCAAATTTGAAAGTGTGGAAATAAGTGCTCAGTCTTTTTCCGACCATTTCCCCATAATTAGCCTGATTAATATTGGTACAGCCAATAACTCCAAATTTATTTGGAAATGCAACCCAGCCATCACTAAATCCCCTACTTATAGGAAAGACCTGGAATTACAGTGGGCTTTACACGCAACGATATCGCTAACGAGATGTTGTTGGGGTCACGGAATTCGTGACGCACATCCGGCCTCGTTAGCGACGTCGTTGCGTGTGAAACGCAGGAACAACCGTTAACGATCAAAATCACTTACCTAATCGTTGATCGTTGACCAGTCGCTCCTATCCCGATTATTGTCGCAGGACGCAGGTTGTTTGTCGTTCCTGCACAGCACGCATCACTATGTGTGACACCGCAGGAACGAGGAACATCACCGTACCTGCGGCCGCCCGCAATGATGAAGGAAGAAGGTGGGTGGGATGTTCGGCCCGCTCATCTCCGCTTCTATTGGGTGGAAGCTTAGTGACGCCGCTCTGACGCTGAATGAACCGCCCCCTTAGAAAGGAGGTGGTTCGCAGGCCACAGCGACGTCACTAGGCAGGTAAGTATGTGTGATGGGTGTGAGCGATGTTGTGCGCCATGGGCACTAAATTAGTTTTGTAACCTCATTGAGCTTTGAACTTCATAGGCAGGTGTATCCAATCATGAGAAAAGGTATTTAAGGTGGCCACTTGAAAGTTGTTCTCCTATTTGAATCTCCTATGAAGAGTGGCATCATGGGCTCCTCAAAACAACTCTCAAGTGATCTGAAAACAAAGGTTACTCAACATAGTTGTTCAGGGGAAGGATACAAAAAATTGTCTCAGAGATTTAAACTGTCAGTTTCCACTGTGAGGAACATAGTAAGGAAATGGAAGAAAACAGGTACAGTTCTTGTTCTTCTTAAGCCCAGAAGTGGCAGGCCAAGAAAAATATCAGAAAGGCAGAGAAGAAGAATGGTGAGAACAGTCAAGGATATTCCACAGACCACCTCCAAAGACCTGCAGCTTCATTTTGCTGCAGATGGTGTCAATGTGCATCGGTCAACAATACAGCGCACGTTGCGCAAGGAGAAGCTCTATGGGAGAGTGATGCTAAAGAAGCCGTTTCTGCAAGCACGCCACTAACAGAGTCGCCTGAGATACGCAAAAACACATTTGGACAAGCCAGTTACATTTTGGAAGAAGGTCCTGTGGACTGATGAAACAAAGATTGAGTTGTTTGGTCATACAAAAAGGCGTTATGCATGGAGGCAAAAAAAAACGGCATTCCAAGAAAAGCACTTGCTACCCACAGTTAAATTTGGTGGAGGTTCCATCTTGCTTTGAGGCTGTATGGCCAATGTCGGCACCAGGAATCTTGTTAAAGTTGAGGGTCGCATGGATTCAACTCAGTATCAGCAGATTCTTGACAAAAATGTGCAAGAATCAGTGACGAAGTTGAAGTTACGTAGGGTATGGATATTTCAGCAAGACAATGATCCAAAACACCGCTCCAAATCTACTCAGGCATTCATGCAGGGGAACAATTACAATGTTCTGGAATGGCCATCCCAGTCCCCAGACCTGAATATCATTGAAAATCTCTGGGATGATTTGAAGCGTGCTGTCAATGCTCGGCGACCATCAAACTTAACTGAACTGGAATTGTTTTGTAAACAGGAATGGTCAAATATACCTTCATCCAGGATCCAGGAACTCATTAAAAGCTACAGGAAGCGACTAGAGGCTGTTATTTTTGCAAAAGGAGGAGCTACAAAATATTAATGTCACTTTTATGTTGAGGTGCTTATACTTTTGCACCGATCAAATTTTGTTTAAATGCGGATTGCACATCTTCTGTTAGTACAATAAACCTCATTTCAATCCAGAAATATTACTCAGTCCATCAGTTATTAGATGTATGAAACTGAAATAAGTGTTGCAAAAACCCAAATTGTTATAAAGAAAAAAGGTTAACATTAATAGTGGTGCCCAAACGTTTTCATATGACTATACCTCTGGACTGTTTCAGCTCAGTGATTCTGACACTGTACTTCACTATTGTGGTAAATATAAATGGAATTTCATTACTTTAATTTGTAAAAATACCAGAATTTTGGCCAACATTTTGCAATTTTCAAATTTTTAGTATATATTATTATTACATTAAATGTCTACTTTAAATAAGCACCATTTTTTAAACATAAGGGTTTTTTTGTTAAGTAGTTATAAGAGTTAAACAATAATCAGCAATTTTTCATTTTTCGAGCAAAATGTACAAAATTATATTTTTGTAGTGACCACATCACACTTGAAGTGACTTTGAGGAACCTATTTGACAGTAAATAAGAAAAAGTAGCACAATTTTAAAATCTCCACCCGTCAAAGTGCTAAAAACCACATACAAGAATGTTATTAACCCTTTACATGCTCCACAGCAATTAAAGCAATATTGAAGGAAAAAAATTAACTTTTTATTTTTCCCACCAAAATTTTAAATGAGCCCCAAGTTTTTCATTTTTACAAAGATAAAAGGAAAAAATGGGCTACACAGTTTTTTGTTCAATTTATTCTTACTAAGTAGATACCGTGGAAAAATACTGTTTGGCCACACGGCAGGGCTCTGAGGGGAAGGATACCCATTTTACTTTTGGATTGCAAAAATGGCTGGAATCAATAGTGGATGTTATGTTGCATTTTGAGAGCCCCTGGTGTGCCTAAACAGTGGAAACGCCCCACAAGTGATTCCATTTTAGAAAGTAGACTAGAGAATTACATAGTCAGCATAGGGGTAATCAATATTATTTACAATTTGGCAAAGGCAACTAAACTCCTAAACTAAGGCGGGCTTTCCACGTTGCGACATCGCAAGCCGATGCTGCGATGTCGCACGCGATAGTCCCCGCCCCCGTCGCAGGTACAATATCTTGTGAAAGCTGGCGTAGCAAAAATTATCGCTACGCCGGCTTCACATGCACTCAGCTGCCCTGCGACCGTCGCTCTGGCCGGCGACCTGCCTCCTTATTAAGGGGGCGGGTCGTGCGGCGTCACTGCGACGTCACACGGCAGGTGGCCAATAGGAGCGGAGGGGCAGAGATGAGCAGGATGTAAACATTCCGCCCATCTCTTTCCTTCCGCATAACCTACGGAAGCCACGGTGACGCCGGTAGGAGATGTTCCTTGCTCCTGCGACTTCACACACAGCGATGTGTGCTGCCGCAGGAGCGAGGAACATCGGACCGTCGCGTCAGCATAATTATGGATTACGCCGACGCTGTACCGATGATACGATTACGACGCTTTTGCGTTGGTTAATCATATCATCTAGGCTTTACACACTGCGATGTTGCATGCAATGCCGGATGTGCGTCACTTTCAATTTAACAGTAATTAGCATCACTGTCACCTTTGAATTTGTTTCAGAGTTGCAAGACGACAAAGACAGATATATTTTAATTGGATACATAAACCACCAATTATGTACTATAGTCAATATATATGCTGCTAACAATGGACAGATAAGCTTTCTTAATGATTTGATGAACATTGGTGAGGAACTCAAACAAGGAGATCTTAATTTAATGGAGGACTTTAATATAGTTCCTGGTGGTGAAATGGACTCCACAGCTCCAGCCAGGCAGCGTTTTCTCAATTTAAAAAAATTGGCTAATAAACCAGGAATTGCTAGATATTTTTAGGTGTGTGAACACCTCCTCTAGGCAATATTCATTTTTTTCAGCAGCTCACAAAACATTTTACCCATTGATTTTACCGTAACGGACATTTTTACATTTTCCAAATTTGAAAGTGTGGAAATAAGTGCTCAGTCTTTTTCCGACCATTTCCCCATAATTAGCCTGATTAATATTGGTACAGCCAATAACTCCAAATTTATTTGGAAATGCAACCCAGCCATCACTAAATCCCCTACTTATAGGAAAGACCTGGAATTATAGCGGGCTTTACACGCAACGATATCGTTAACGAGATGTCGTTGGGGTCACGGAATTCGTGACATCCGGCCTCGTTAGCGACGTCGTTGCGTGTGAAACGCAGGAACAACCGTTAACTATCAAAATCACTTACCTAATCATTGATCATTGACCAGTCGCTCCTATCCCGATTATTGTCGCAGGACGCAGGTTGTTTGTCGTTCCTGCACAGCATGCATCACTATGTGTGACACCGCAGGAACGAGGAACATCACCGTACCTGCGGCCGCCCGCAATGAGGAAGGAAGAAGGTGGGTGGGATGTTCGGCCCGCTCATGTCCGCCTCTCCGCTTCTATTGGGTGGAAGCTTAGCGACGCCGCTCTGACGCCGAACGAACCGCCCCCTTAGAAAGGAGGTGGTTCGCCGGTCACAGCGACGTCACTAGGCAGGTAAGTATGTGTGATGGGTGTGAGCGATGTTGTGCGCCACGGGCAGCAATTTTCCCGTGATGCACAACCGACGGGGGCAGGTGCTTTCACCAGCGACATCGCTAGCGATGTCGCTGTGTGTAAAGCCCGCTTTTCTCTTAAAAATGATTTCTTGTTGATCTCCTCTGAAGAATTGAATCATTTCACCATCTAGAATGCCAAAGAAGAGGTTTAAAGGAGGAAATAGATTCAAATTTCATCTAGAATAAAAACAAAAAAAAGCTGCTATAATCAACATACAAACCAAACTAAAAGTCAAAGAATTAGAACAGCAAAATTTTCCAAATCCTTCACAGGATTTTCATTCTGAAATTATGAAATTGTGTTTTGAATTAAGAGATCTACTTTTTTCCAAATTTGCCAAGTAATAGGGATTCGACGAATAGGTCGCCGCTATTCGACTATTTGCGAATATTCAATGCGCAATATAAGTCTATGGGAAACCCGAATAGTTGCCGAATAGCAACTTTTCAGTCTTCCCATAGACTTTCATTGTGCATCGAAAATTCGCATAGCGGCGACCTATTCGTGAAATATTCGCGAAGCCGTATATTGACTAATATTTGTGATATTCAATCATCCCATCGCAGAATAATTAAAATTAAAAACTCTTATTTTATCTACCCCAAGAATATAGTGGAGAAGTTTGCTGAACACTTTAAAATGCAAACAATATAAAAGAATATTCAACATCTCTCGGATCAGTTCAAGTCATATCAGATTCTTTTTTGGAAAAAATAAATTTGCCTAATATGAGTGACCAACAACTGGAAGCCAATAATCTACCCTTTACTGAAGCAGAGATACTTCAAACGATTAAAGACCTTAAGGCCCTGTGCACACTAAAAAATGGAATTTTGTTAAGAAAATTCTGCAGGCACTGAAAGATTACCGAACCCGCGGAAAAAAAAGCAAAAAACCCGTACCAAAATCCGCATGCGGTATGTTGCATATTGTTGTGGATTTGGTGCGGAATTGCCGCGGGTTGTGCCCTGCAGGATTTCACAGTTCTCCCCACTCCTGCTTTCCGTGGTGCTGAAGCCTCCGGGCCGTGCTTTTGTCCCGTGCGGCTGCCTCCAATGCTCTGCTGTTTGCAGGTCAGCTGTGCACTGCATATGAGCCAGGCCGGCTCATGCATATGCAGTAATGCAGTGCACAGCTGACCCGCAAACAGCAGAACGCTGGAGACAGCCGCGCGGGACAAAAGCACGGCCCAGAGACTTCAGCACCATGGACAGCAGGAAAGCAGTGTCTGGAGGCAGCCTCGCAGGAGAAGGTGAGTATAAGATCAGAGGTGACTTCAGTCAACTGATGTGCAGTGACCGCTGGAGTCCTCCGCCTGGAGTCCTCCACCTGTCACATCAGTGAAGTCACCGCTGATTCCGTCGGCTCACTTCACTTGCATCCTGATCCTCACAGTGAGCAGTCATGGTCTATAGCCCTCACTGTGACGCTCACTGTGAGTTCCAGGTGTAGCAGAGCTGGAAGCATCGTGGGACATCTTGTGGATTACGTCGGACCTGGAGGACTGTAATTCTGGGTTAATAAAGTGGTGAAAGAGGGTTTTTTTTGTCTTATTTCAAATAAACGATTTTTGGGGTGTTTGTGCTTATTTACTGTCACTTACAGTTTAGTGATGAGGGGGTGTCATATAGATGCCTGCCATCACTAAACTAGGACTTAGTGGCAGCTATGCGCTGCTGCCATTAACTCCTTCATTACTCCGATTGCCATCACATCACGGCAATGGGAAGAGTGGGGAAAAGTCCGTAACTGTCGCATCTAATGGATGCGACAATCCCGTGCGGCTGCTTGCTGATATTTTTAGGCTGGCGAGCTCCCCATAATGTGGGGCTCCCCAGCCTGAGCATACCTGCCCCCAGCTGTGAGGCTTTATCCTTGCTGGTTATCAAAATTATTTATTTACTGTACGCTATAGACCCGCCCACCGGTGGCTGTGATTGGTTGCACTAAGAGAGCTGTCACTCAGCGTGGGGGGTGTCTACCTGCAACCAATGACAGCCACCATTGAGCAGGGAAGGAGTGAATACGAGATTGAATAATGAGCCGGCTCAGGAAGATGAAGGAGCCGCCTTGGGAGCATAGTGACAGCCGCCCGGTCATCGGTGAGTATGAAGCACTTGCTCCTATCCCTTTGGGACAGATTCTGTTCCCCATAAACTTTATATGAGGAACAGCATCTGGCCAGATACCGGGGATCAATCCTCCGCCGACCCAGAGTCAGCGGGTGATTGATCTTCCAGCCCTCAAAACCGCAGGGACCTGTGGAAAAGAAGTGACATGCAATTGTTTTCGCTGCGGGAATCCCGCAGCAAAACATGCAGCTGTCAAAATCCGCATAGTGCGCACAGCATTTTTTTTCCTCTAGGTTTTGCTGGTGAATGGTTTTGCACAGATGTTATGAACATTTCATGCAGCGAAACATACAGCAAAACAGCAGGAAATCTGCGGCAAAAACTGGAAAGTGTGCACAGGGCCTAAAGCCAATAAATATCCGGGCTGGATGGATTTTTTGGCAAATTCTGTCAGACATTTTCTTTTTTATGAGCCCCACATCTCTGTAAAATGTTCAGCTTTGCTTCACAGAATGGTGAATTTCTGAAAGAGATGCTCTAAGCAATAATTGTTGTCCTTCCCAAGCTGAATACAGATACAGAATTGGCCACCAACTACCATATTATTCGGACCATAAGACGCACTTTTTCCCCCAAATGTTGGGGGAAAGTTGGGGGTGCGTCTTATGGTCTGAATATAGGGCTGCGGCCGGAAATGAGGGTGCTGCGGTGGAGCGGGTCATCGGCAGCACGAGCAGGCTGTAGCAGCGCCTGCCATGAACACGTGGGCTCGCTCATTACATATGCACGCCCATCATCCTGCCCATCATCTCTCAGCACTGAAGCCAGCGCTGACAGGTGGGCGAAATGATGGCCAGGGGGTACGCATATTAAACAGCCGTCCGTGATCACCCCTGGCAACTACAGCCTGGAGTGATCATTTGCGGCTGTATTCACTACACCCTGCGCATTATCATCAGAGCTGGGTACAGTGAATAAGTACGGTACACTCACCCATCACCGTTCCCCTGCAGCACCGCGATCTCCTCCTGTCTGCCAGCCAGCTGATCTGTGTAGCAAGCGGTGAGCACAGAGATGATGTCATCCCTGTGCGCGCTCTCCACACACATCAGCCGGCAGACAGGATGACATCGCAATGCTGCAGGGGAATGACTCCACACAGGTCAGTGCCGGGGGCAGTGAATCAGTACACTCACCCGTCACCGTTCCTGCATCACCGCGATCTCCTGTCTGCTGGTAAGCTGATCTGTGTAACAAGCGGTGTCATCGCTGTGCGCGTCGCTAGTCACGCATGTCACGAGCAATGCTGCAGGCAACAGTGACGGGTCCACACAGATCGGCGGGGGGAGGAGCGATGCTGCATGGATTGAGGAAAGGTGATTATAAATGTTTATTTCTTTGTGTGATACAGGATACATGCCATATAGCAGCATGGGGCCATATAGTAGGATGGGGCCATATAACAGGGTGGGGCCATATAGCAGGATGGATGAGGGTATATAGCAGGATGGATGGGGGTATATAGCAGGATAAGGGCATATAACAGGATGGCAGTATATAGCAGGATAGGGTATATAGCAGGATAAGGGCATATACCAGGATGGCAGTATATATCAGGTCAGGGGGGGGCATATAGCAGGATGGCAGTATATAGCAGGATGGGGATAAATAGTAGGATGGGTATATAACAGGATGCCAGTATATAGCAGGATAAGGGCATATACCAGGATGGAATACATATACAAGGCAGGAGTATCATTACCAGGATGGGGTACCTTAGCAGAGAATTTAAGAACATTACCCCCATAACAGTGTAGGCAGCAGATCCTCGCCCCATAACAGTGTGTCATGACCACATTTTTTGCTTAAAATTTTATTTTCCTATTTTCCTCCTCTAAAACCAGGGTGCGTCGTATAGTTTGGTTCGTCTTATAGTCCGAAAAATACGGTATAGGCCTATCTCTCTAATTAATACTGATGTCAAACTTTATTCTAAAATACTGGCAGAGAGAGTAAAAAAAACTCCTACCAAACATTATTCAAAACAACCAACTGTGATTAGTAAAAGACAGGCAAACAGTAGACGGTAGGAGAAGGCTATTAAATATAATCGAATATTTTCAAAAAACAAAAGTTCCCTTCCTGCCCTTGTCTCTTGACACTGAAAAAGCAATTGAAAGGGTAAGGTGGTAATTCTTAGAAAAAAAACCTCTGTAAATTCGGCTTTGGTGGTGCAAATTATCATACAATCATGGTGTTTTTCACACATCTATCTGCTAGAATTCATTTGAACAACCATTTAGTGAATGCTTTCAAAATAGCAAACGGAACTCACTAAGGTTGTCCACTGTCACCTTTGCTTTTCACCCTGGTTATAGAAACCTTGGCTGAATATTTTACAATAAACAATAAAGTCAAAGGCATCTCAATTGGGGAGGAAAATGACAAAATATGTCTTTTTGCTGATGACATAATCCTATCGGTGAATGACCCCTACAACTCAATTATAGAAACACAACAAATATTGAATGATTTTGCCTTGGATTCTGACTTTAAAATTAACACAAAAGAAAAAAAAATTCTTAGCATTTAATTTGGATAAAGTAATCTACAGCAGGCTAAACGCAATCTGCAATTATCAATGGGAAAAAAACAACATCAGTTATTTAGGTATGTCTTTTCTAAAAAAATGATAAACATACTATAGCATTTAATGTGAAAAATGTCATTTCAACTGTTGAAAAAGACTTAAAGGAATATGTCAAATGTGAAACAATATGGCCGGGGAAGATCATTATACTAAAAATATTTGTACTTCCAAAAATTCTTTATAAGTTTAGAGCAAACCCCCTTCTGATACCAATTAGCTTGATTGAAAAACTACAACTTATGCTAAATAAATTTGTTTGAAATAAAGGCAAGTCAAGAGTCTCCAAAACTGTATTATACAAAAGTAAAAAACATGGAGGAAATGGTCTCCGTAATTTAATAGCATACTATTATTCAAACATCATTAAACAGACTCAAAAATGGCTTACAAAAAATATTAAGTTGCCTGCCTGGGTAGACCTTGAAGCTGCCTTATCAGGAGCAGTCTCATTGCAAAATTTATTGTTAAAATATTTAACAGAACCAGATACAAGTATTCCCTCTTACCAAACCGTCAAAGCAGCTGTCCTGACGTGGACAAAATGAGTAGAGGTTTCAAAACACAAATTGGAAATTGATCAGATAAAAAACATTCCATTGGACTTGGATTTATCCCCTAATAAAATAATTTCAGACTCTTTGAGAAAGGTTGGTTTAAAAAAGATTAAACACATATTTAATAGCTCTAAATTTGTTCCCTATATCCAACTTAGATTGGAGCATAAAGTCCCTTAGAGCGATTGGTCATATTAGATTGAAACTAGGAGAATGGTGAGACGTTTAGCTGACATTATGCGAATTTATGGTTACTTTGTTAGGCAACATCAATAATAACAGTGTCTGGAAATAGACGAATATATATAACTTCTTTAATGCTGACCTTTCTTTTACAAAGACGTCTTATCTGGACAATTGGGAGAAGGATTTAAATAAATGTTTTTCAGACGAACAATGGAATAAAGCTATGTCACGGATGTACGTCTCAAATATTTGTGCGACATTACACGAATCCTATTTCAAAATTATTACCAGATGGTACTTTTCCCCTTTCAAAGTAGCTACTTTTTATACGAACCAGTTTCCATTATATTGGAGAGGTTGCCGGTTGAGAGGCAGCATATTCCATATTTTTTGGCAGTGTCCAAAAATTAAAGATTTATGGACAATACTTTTTTGTAATTGATAAATCATGTTACACAACACAAGAACAAGCTGTCCTCACAACTGGCTTTTTATCCATAGATACAGATAGCTTAAACCCAAATTATAGAGCAATCTTACTACATATTTTCTTAGTGACTAAAAATCTAAAAATGAGATAGCGGCCTGTTGGTAGTCGATTAAAACTTTTACTATTCGGAACATAATAAAACAATAACATTGCACAACACGTACGAAAAAAGACACGCCATGACTAACAAGGAAGTACTATAAAATATGGGAACCTTGGACTGTTAATATAAATAACATTTTAGAACAATAGCGATTAGAGTAGGCTAAGTGCTATGTATTGTGTATTTTTTTTCTCAACTTCGAAGCAATGTTACTTTTTAATATTTTTCCTATCATATCATAGTTTTCTGATACTCCCATATGTAGAGTTAGTTTTTTTTAGTGTACATAGAAATTTATGTACTCCATTATGGGTTTTTTTTGGTTTTGGTATTTTTTGGGGGTGGGGTGATTTCTTTTCTTTTATTGTTTCTTTTAATTTTGCACATGAGATGACAATGCTGTGTAATTGATCTTTTTCAAAGTGGTAATTTTATGTGAATATATCTTGTTTTTATTGTTGTTTAAAAATTAAATAAAAATGTATTGGTTCATAAAGGTGTAGTGACGATTTTGTCTCTTGAAAACACCCATGGAGTCAGATACAGTGAATGTTATAGAATTAAAAATTTCAAATAAGCCATTATAGTGCTCTTACATTGTTCCCAACTTGTGCTTCTGGAGACACACACCCCGTACATTAAGCAGCCTCTCGTCTCTAGGACAATGCCAAATAGGTGAACGCTAAATGTGACTTAGGTACACTGTGGTGCTCATTTGGGGGATTTGGATTTGGAGGTGCAGATTTTTCTGGATATCTTTTTTGAGGGGGACTGCCACAGGACTTTTCAATAGCCTTTGTGCTACGAGTAATGTGGAAGTCTAAAATATTTCCATTAACAGATGACACACTTGAGTGGGGACTTGTATTTTTGTGGGTTGAGTTGAATGCTATTGATGGAAATTTGGAGTATTGAACATTTTGGATCAGTTCACATTTATCCTGTGCTCTATTAGGTCTTTCATTTACATCAGGCAGCAGAGTTACTCTGGACTCCATTTGACCTCTGTTCATCATTGTCCTTCCTTTCAAAAGGTGCACAAAACTGTTGTAGAACTCGATTTTGTGCATGCCTAAAAAGATGAGTAAAAAGTTTGACACCGCCGAATCACATGCCAGACAGTAGTTCAAAGTGACTCCCTTTGCCTCACTACTGTAAATTTTCCTTTGGAAACTTTGTCAGAATCATGGTTTTCCGAGATTTACACATAAGTTTTGGTATAAGCGCTCAGTGTCGAGCGCAGGAAAAAGGTGAATCGAGTCCTACTGCGATCTTTGGGACGCAGAATAAACAAACAACTTTCACCTTGCGATATAAGTGATAATATTAATTTATTTTTCAGGTTACTACAATTACAGCAATACTAGATTTATATAGTTTTTTAGGTTTGGCTACTATCACACTATAAAATGCTTTTTCTGAATCTGTTTGGACTCTGCTGTGGCAGAGTTGTATTTCTCACCTGGTCCTGTGGTCACCTTTTACCGGTGCTCGGCAGGTGGGTGGAGCCTATCCTGCCATGCCTCGTTCCCGGGATCATGCTACTTTATCAGGATGTCTCCTCCATCAGTGCAGAGCCAGATATAGCCCTGCTTTGCAGCGTGCACGCCTGGTCCCTGTAAGTGTTCTTGATTCTGCCCGTTACCTCATCTGACCTTCCTGACCTCGGTCCTCCCAGTCCTGCCGGACCTCCCTGACTTCAGTCTTCCCCATTCCGTCGGACCTCCCTGAGTTTGTTCCCTGTCATTTTGTTTTACCTTCTGGTCTTCCTCTCCTGCTCCCTGTTTGTTGTTCTAACCCTGTACCCCCCTCCTTTGGCTTACTCTCCTGGTTTCTGACCTCTGGCTCACTCCTGACACTGACTCCGCCAACTTCCTTGTACTGCGTGACTTCTCTGCCCTGACCCTGCTTGTACTACTTCTCTTAGTAATCTATCTGTGATTACTCCTGTGACACATTGTGGTTCCATAATTCTGTTACTCACTTCAGTATTCCGGTTCCCCATAGTGGTGACTTCACAGGTTTTAGACTGTTGTAGAGTGGTTGTATTGTACATATTTGATATTAAAAATAGTTTTTGTTAATCCTTATTTGTATAAATCATTTTGGAACTGATAAGATTATTTGCAGATGGATTGAAAATTATAAGATTGACACAGATTTAAATTGTTTGCAGATTGAAGTCTGCCCTGTTCTGTGATAAATGGAAGCAGTAAGGTCACAGCAGAAGTTGATTGTAGACAAAGACCATTCAAGTCAAAGGAAACTGTGGCAAAATTGCACCCTGTAGGCAAAATGGAAAAGCTATCGAAATGTTGCAAGAGTGAACAACAAAAAATCTCTTTATTTATTAGAAGTTAAAATAAAAAGAGTAGTTTGACGTTTTAAGAATGGTTTATTCAATCTGTATTTTGCCTTAAGAATCATGAAATCCACTTGACTAATCCAATCATTGCATTTCCTATGAAATAAGACTGAAATATATTCATTTTTACTAAATCAAACAAAGAGAAGCTGCAACATTTCCATCCATCTGTCACAAATCCTGAACATAGAAATGTTCTCTTCAACAAGATGATAGAACTGAAATGTGCCTTTTAATATGCCAGGGAGGTAAAAATTAACAGTCTCATATATAAATAATCCTGTATGTTTCATGTTTTTTTTTCTTCTGCAGCATTGCTCTGGGAGAAATAGACCTTCAAACAGCTTTAGCTTAAGGGCAGCAAACAATGAAAAATATACTATGCACAAACATGTTTCCAAGGGAAATACAGAGCAGCTGTGCAGCTATGGTGAGATTGCAGAGCACTATCATTAATTCTATACTGAGGCGCTCAAGTACAATAACTTATAATGTTTACATGTAAATGTGGATTAAAATGTATACAGTGTCAGTGTTCATGGGGTGTCAAGACCCTCAGAAGCCAACTTTAAAGCTGCAGGAAAATAGCTGTTGGGAATTATCCTTGTTAAAATGGAGTGTCGACTGTAAAATACAGATGGCTCCTGCACATCTACTGTGCCCACACCATAAATGTGAAGTAAAATTATAGTGATTTGCATCAAGGGATCTCCAGTGAAAATAAGTTATGAGCAGACCCGTGGAAGTTTGGGTTCGCCAGGGTCAGCCGGACTTTGGTTAAAAGTTTGGTTCGGGACCTAGACTTGACCCAAATTTCACTCCAGACTCTGAACCTCATATGTCACTGAGTACCCAAACTTTTGTGCTATAAAAATGGTTGTAAAATGGCATGGAGTCCCCTGTATTTTTGATAATCAGCGCAGGAAGATAGTTGCGGGCTGCAGCACTCAGATGTCTGCTTTACTTTAACTGATTACCAAAAATAGAGGTGATCCACAACCTTTTTATTAATTTATCCCCTATCCACATTGGTTTGCAGGGCAATAGGCTTGCTTTTACCACATTTTTGCTTCCTTTTGCCACTCTGTAGTCCATACTATTTATTTAAATAATTTTTTTAAACAACATGCAGTGCCCCCTTTTTGAGCACCAGGCAAGATAAAGCAGAAGCTGGGGGCTGGTATTATCATTCTGGGGAATCCCATTGTTATTTTGCCCTTCCCTTTGACTAAAGGCTCCCCTATGCTCCCCTGTTCACCTATTCATTAATTTAAAAAAATCTTCAAACTTCCAAAGTAGTACAATTGGAATATAAAGACTCCATAGTTCACCAATTTATGAATTAAAAATAAATTCTTGAAGTTTTGCTGCAACCCAAAGGTGTAATGTCCCACAACACCCATAGACTCCTATGGAGCTTTGTTCTGAGAACAAGACTCCATAGCTCACTCCTAGTCATTGTCAGGCACAGAATTTCACATGAGTATGAGAAATTCCTTGATTGCCACTGATCATAAGTGACCTATAGTGCTTCATTCTGAGACCATTCTCAGAATGAGGTTCCATAGGTCCCTCCTGGTCAGCGGCAATTTGGATTTTCTCATGCTCATGAGAAATGCTGGGCCTGCTGCTGACTGGGAGTGAGCTATGGAGAAATGTTCCATTCTCAGGCCAAAGCCCCATAGGTATTGATGGACATTGTAGCAGTAGAGAATGTGGTAGATACAAAGGTTTGGCCTGCAATCCTTGGGAATTCCAAGACTTGTGGAGCAGCCCCTTGCCCACCTGTCTCCGTCGCCACCAGAGTCACCTGGTGCCCAGTGAGATGTAATGCACTGGCCATGCTTGCTTATCCAGGTGTCAGTGGTGAGATACACCCTGTCAGACACAGTTTTTCAAGGAATGGGTAATGTTGTCAGCAACATGCTGGTGGAGCGCAGGCACAGCTTTATTAGAGATGTAATAGCTACTGGTCAACTGGTACTGGGGGATTAGCATGGCCATCAAGTTTGGGAAACTATATCCACCAGGTGGAAAGGCAGCATTTCCATGGTCAACAATTTAGATATCGTGAAGTTCAACCTCTGTCATTTGTAGGAGGAAATAATCTTTTACATGACCAAAACTGCAGGACTGAGGGTTGAATGTTGGCTGCTGTGCTGAGAGAGGGTGGATAGGGTGCACACAACAAACTGATGGACTTGGAGGGAGGTGTAGGCGGAAATGTTATGCTAGATTGAGAAATATATGGTTTGTTTGATGTCAGGCATCGGTAAAAAAAACAACAAGCAGGTCCACTTCCTTAACAGCTGTTAGGTTCTCAATCACCCTACTATAGCAGGTAAACAAGTGGAGGTTCTGTGGCAAGCGACCTGAGTGAGAACACTTTCTATGGGAAAGGAGGAGGAAGAAGCAGCAGATGCAGTTGATGAGGTGGTTGGTAGGTGTGGAGTCCAGCTAGGCCACGTTTTAGCACAGCAAGCTTGCCAAAGTAACGTAAGTTGGTAGAGTATGTGCCAGTTCATTCATGAAGGAGTCACATTATTGGAATTGTTGCCTCTACTCAGTCGTTGTTTACAAAGTTGACAGATAACAATAGTTGGATGATCCTTTTCGGTCTCAAAAAAGGCCCAGGCTAGGCATTGCTTCCTGCGAACTGCAGACCCACAACTGATGATTGCCATTGCCAGAGTTGTGGCTGAACAGGCAGTGCTTTTCGTGGTTGCATAAGTACATTTTTGTGCAGGAATCGGCAACATAACCTCCTCATCTTCCTCCACCTTCTCTGCTGAACTACTTAGCTGCATGCCTCTGGAATCACACCAAGTGCAATCTCCAATCTCATCGTCATCCTCTCTGTCACCCAACTCATCCCCCTGACAGTTACCCTCTTCATCTTACTGTCCTGACACCATAGTACAGTACACGTACACCTCAGTCATCTGAATTTCATCATCATCAAATCCACCTCTGGAACTTATTCTCTGGTGATCAGGGTCTGGATTCTGTTCAGACCCTACTACATCCGACCCCAGATCGAACTGACAACGATTTTGGGTATACATGCAGATGCTTTCCTCCTCCCCTGTGATTCCCAAAAGTCAGTTGGGCAGTTGGAGAGTTGTGGCAGAGGGGGAAACAATGGTAATTGGGGTTCCACCTCTGCTAACTGTACTGTGTGGGTAGTTGAGGTGGAGAAAGAGATGAAGAGGCCACTTGATGCAACGCTTGCCATCCACTATAGCACATACTCTTTCTGTCTGTCATCTAAAAGTTTTACAGCTGTGCAACTACCAAAGAAAAGAAATGGAGTAGCCCGTCCAGTAACAAAAGTTGTGAGTTGTCTTTGGTTAAGATGAAGTGTTTTTGTTCAGTAGAGCTTTCAATAACTTTAGCACCTACCCCACATACACTTTGAACACCACGCTTATTCCCTCTTCCACAACAACCTCTGGATTTCACACTCATGTTTAATGTACCCTTTCCCTCTTTTAACCAGCTGTTTCACAACACCTATTAGTCAGCTATCACTAAATTATCAATCACTATTTAGGTGATAAAATGACAATTTTGACCTGGAGCACAGATTTTGCAATATTTAGATCATGAAATAGTTCTTTGCTTGAGCTAAAAATTGCTAACACTATTTAGATGAAGAAATGTCAATTTTTAGCTCGACAACAGAATGACCACTATTTAGATGAGAAAATAGCAATTTTTAGCGGGAGCACTGATTTTCTAATATTTAGATACCGAAATAGCAATTTTGAGCTCAGCAACAAAATAGCCACTATTTAGATAATGAAATAGCAGTTTTAAGCTCGACCACAGAATTGTCACTATTCAGATACTGAATTAGCAATTTTGAGCTTGACCACAGAATAGCCACTATTTAGATAATGAAATAGAAATTGTTAGCTCCACCACAGAGTGACCACTATTTAGATATTGGAATAGCATTTTTAAGCTTCACCCCAGAATGAACATTATTTAGACAATGAAATAGCAACCACATGACATTTTGAGCATGACTACAGATTGGTCACTAGTTGGATAATAAAAAAGCAATTTTTACGATCGACCACAGAATGGCCACTATTTAGATAATGAAAAATAAATGTTTAGCTCCACCACAGAATGGACACTATTTAGATAATGGAATAAAACTTTTGTGCTTGACCACAGAATGTCCTCTACTTAGATAATAAAAAAGCAATTTAGAGCTCGACCACATAATGGCCACTATTTAGATAATGAAATAGAAATGTTTATCTACACCACAGAATGAACACTTTTTAAATATTGGAATAGCAATTTGAGTTCCACCACAGGATGTACACTTTTTAGATAATGAAATAGCAGTTTTAAGCTCAACTACAGAATGGACACTATTTAGATAATGAAATAGCAATTTTTAGTTGGACTGCACAATGGCTCCAACTTCTGAACCTGCATGTGTCCAGAAGTGCAGCCACGGTCTTGCAGCAGGATGCCAAGAGCCCACATGAGTGGGAAACCGGCTGGTGACAGGAGCCACATCTCTCTCAACTGGTGCAGGCTGAGGGGCCTCCATGGGAAAGGCTTTGGCCTTAGACCACTTGACGGAAGGAGAGAGGTGAACTCCCTGATCCTCCGGAGTCCATCTCCAGGTGAGTTCTTTGCGCTGGTGCGCTATCCTCCTGTACCTGTCCTATATAGGGACAAGAAAAACACTGAGAGGGTGGATGTGGGAGGAGCGTTAAACCTCTTGTGTTTCCTATCCCTATAGAGGATATGAGGAGCAACCTCCACTGGAACTGTGATGAGGGGATGACCTGGAAATAGCAATTTTGAGCTCAACCACATCATGCTGATTGACAGCAAGCTCCCCAGCAGAGAACTGTGAAAGAGAAGCCACTGCTCTTTCAACATGACATCAATGGAAGCCACTGAGATGCCAGCAGAAGCAGTTTGTGACCACTCTATGTCATCAGACTTTGACGCCGGTTACCTGCCTGTTAGTTTTTAGGCAATTGCTAAAAGTTAGTCCCAGATAACCACTTTAAGGCTGGCCATGCACATTAGTTAACTATGGGAACTGTCGGCCTAAAGTTCCAGATGATCAGCTGACAGCCATCTCAGCTGTTTTAAAATTCAGTCAATTTAGCTGACTCCAGCTTATTTTTTGCCTTACTCATGATGTTGTCTTGATAAGGAGTGATATCAGGGCAATCAAATAGCATAAAGTTAAACTAATGAGAATCTGTCACCAGGTTTTTGCCATCATGAATAAAGGACTTATCAAACCTTTTGGCATGTAGTTATACATATTCATGAACTCTATAATCTCACCCTTGCCACTGATAGGAAGTTCCCTGCCTATGCACAATGTGTACCGAACCCTCTCTATCACTGGTGTGGTAAGGAGCTTAGAATTTAGAGAACTGGTAGAACTGCAGAAGATAAAACCATTATTTTATCATGGGTACAACAAGCAGCTCTTAATCAGGGTCCCTGCCCCTACATCATGCTGTTCTCAGATGTGATAGCAAAATTCTATTTAGTAACCGATGGGAGCTGGTAAATTGCACTGTCACTCTCAGCCCCCCTCTTACACCACCCTGAAAACTTTGTTTATTGCCTAAATAAAACCATGATATTATTTAAAAAGAATTGTATCCAAAATAATTGTGTATTCACTTAAGTCATTGTTATTAGGCATACTACAATACCTAGTTGTTACTACTAATTCAAACTTTGACATTACAGATGAATGGATCTTTTGAAATTTAAATTTACCGCCTTCACCGAATTTTCCTCAATACAGGAAAGCTTGAAATTGCTCAGAAAATAGACATGGCAGAGAGGAGAGAGAGAGAGCCCGCTGATCAGAAAAGTATCCGGCTGATTGTAAGAGCATACACTCTATAAGGCCTCCTTCACACGTCAGTGATTCTGGTATGTATGTTGCCATTTTTATACATACCAGAATCATGGACATACACAGACCCATTAAAATAATGGGTCTGCGGACACATCAATGATTTCTCACTGACGTGTTTCCATGCAGCGTACATGTGTGTCCATGTGCTCTGCATGGAGACAAGTCCGTTTTTTTCTGGCATCACTGTGTCCCATGGACCACACAGTGGTGTGATCTGTGAAACATGTACCAGAAAAATCATGTACATTTGAAATAAAAAGCTTTTTAAACTCACCTGTCTCCAGTGATGCTGTGTTCAGCTGCTGCTGTCTCTGTTTCCAGGCCGGCTAATTATGGTCATGAATATGCACTGCACAGCCATTTTTTGTCCTATCTTGTTATTCACAACCCGGAAGTAGCTGCAGCTGGGAGACAGTGGCGGCCGGACACAGCATCGGGGGAGATATCAGCACCACGGAGAGAAGTGGCATGTACAGGTGAGTATAAGTGCCTGATATCCATGTATTATCACAGATAGCACACGGAGATCACACGTGTGCCAAAATCACGGCACACAGAGAAACATACGTACCTTTAACACGTCAGTGAAAAGTGTGTGTTTTTCACTGATTGGTGAAAGAGGCCTAAGAGAGAGAGGGGACCCTGCTGACCATAGGAGTGTACACTCTACAGGGAGAGAGACTTAAGGCCCTGTTAGACAGGAATATTTTTAACAATAGCAATTGATGAGCGAATATTTATCACATTGTTATCATATGTACAAGCTCATTACTACACAAGCAAATGTTTGCTTGAAAGATCACTGTTGCGGTCGCTGGAAAGTCACTAGTCGTTCATAATGCTAGGTGTGTGTAGTGTGAAATCCTCTAGTGCAGTGTGTTAACGAGGTGGTAGCAAATTATTACACACTGAAATTTTATGCCAACAAGCAATAATTTTTAAACAAGTTGAAAAATCTGGTTTCACGAGAATCAAATATTACGATTGCTTGCAGCTATCATACACTGCAAATAATAAAATATCTGTTTTGAACGATATTGTGATATTCTGCACAATGTTTGCCCTATCTAATAAGGGCTTTACTCAGTTACTGTCTGGATAGGAAAAAAATATCTCCTGAATAAACAGTGCCTCAATGAGAACCATTGTTGGCCCAAATACTGACCACCACTGTATAAGGTAAGAGGTCATCTAGATTTCATCACTGCATGGCTTTATGGGAAGGCCCGTGTAGCAACGCAAAATAACGTTAGCCTGCAATCTGATGCTTCAACAGTGTGGGAAATGGTGTTGAAATTGTTGTTTTGGGCTTTTTTTTTGCAAACTGCGAACAAACTAATATCGTGGCATTTGCGTGAACCATGAATTTCAGGAAATTCAGCGAGAACTTGACCGTCCATCAATACGGTATATTTGGCAAATATTTTCCCTTTACTCTTTGGGTATTGTTTTCACTGTTTGTATGAAAGTGTAGTTGATTTTTGCAGTGCATTATTCTGTATATTGCCATTGATTTTTGTCCATTTGTACATTACAAAGTATATTGCTTTTCAATGCAAAGATCCCAAATATGAAATGTATATCAGCTTAAAAGTCTCCAGGCAAAGCAGCTTAGTGTTCTGTTTTGTGAGCCATCCAGCCTTTGATCAGAGCCTTTCATTTGTTGTTTATTTTCTTCCCATTATCGGAAATCTTTAAAGCTGCAGATTAACTTCCAAATATTGACAAGGCTTAATCTGTTTACACCATAGTTGATGCATATGTAAATAAGCAACAACCCTATAGCAAGTTCTATACTGATTTTGACAGGTTCATTTTTACCAATTTGAACTCTATTTCACTTTATATAAGAATTGATTTTACAAATACTCTAAATTGAAATTGTTATGCATTTTTTTAAATGTAGTATAAAAATATTTTATTTAATATTGATAGCATTGTGCAAAAGTTTTAGGCACGTGTGAAGAGATACTGCAAAGTAAGACAGTGGGCTAGAAATTGCTGTACAACCAAGTTGAGGGCGCAATCCATGCAAGGCACATGTGTGATGTCGCCCAGGTGTAGGGCCACCACCAGGTTCGCAATGTTATCCCACATGACCTTCCCTGGCTCCATGTTCAGTTGATACAGCCTTGATCAAACTTGACCTGGATAGCGGTCCACAACTCTGCAGCTGTATGACTGCTTTCTCTAATGTATATTAATTTCAGTACTGCCTCATTGTGTTGAACCCTGTCTGCAGTGTACAGAGCTGGGGGAGATTGTCTTTGAACTGTTGGTATGCATGTTACATTAAGGGAGAGAATGAGGGTGCAGGTGGTGGCCCTAGAGGTGGTGGAATAAGCAGAAGCCCAGAAGGAACCAGTAGATTCAGAGGTTTGTCCCACAAGACTTGGGGATTTCAAGACTTGGGAAGCAGCCCCTTCTTCACCTGCCCTTGCAGCCACAAGAGTAACCCCTTGACCCTTCAGCGAGATTGAACACCCCTGGCCATGTTTGCTCATCCAAGTGTCAGTGGTGAAATGAACCCTGGAAAACAGAGAGTTTGTCAAGGAAAAGGTAATGTCTGCGAAATGATGGTGTAGCACAGGCACAGCTTTATTAGAGAAGTAATGGTGACTGGGCAATTGGTACTGGGGGACTGCAATGACCATCAGATTTTGGAAACCATTTCTATCCACCAGGTGGAAAGGCAGCATTTCTGTGGCCAAAAGACTTGATATGGTGAAGTTCAAACTCTTAGTATTGGCATGTGTAGTAGGAAGTAATCTTTTCCATGACCAGAACTGCAGGACCGAGGGCTGGCTGGTGAGCTGAGAGAGGGCAGAGTAGGTTGTACATGACAAACTGGTGGACTGTGAGGCATGTGCAGGCAGAAATGTTATGATTGAATGTGAAACATATGGTGTTTTTGGTCTGTGAGATTAGTCAAAATCCACAGGCATTTCCACTTCCGTAACAACTGACAACAGGCTCTCACTCACCCTGACTGTAGTTGGCAAACAAGTGGACATTCTGCGGGTGGAGACCTTGGTGAGAATAGTTTTCAGTGGTATGAAGGAGCAAGAAGCATCATATGGGGTTGATAGGGCACCAGGTGGTTGAGGATGCCCGATATCCCACATTTTTGAACCGTAAGATTCCCAGACTAACACATGTTGGTTGGTTATGTGACAGCTCATGCATGTAAACTATTTGAATTTCTGCTTCCACTGAGCCTTTTTTTTACAAAGTTTCCAGAGAACGTGAGTTGGGTCATCCATTCCAGTCGCAAAAAAGGCCCAGGCTATGTAACCCTTGCTGCCCATGCTAAATATAGATCTGCCACCACTACTGGATACAGCCAGAGTTGGGGCTGAGGATTCAGTGGTTGTCCTGGTTGCATCAATCTGTGTCTGTATGGGAAGCACCCTGTCTTTCTCCTACTCCATTTCCTCTGCTGAGCTACTCAGCTGTGTGCCTAGGTTCACACCAAGTGGGATCTACAACTGTATCGTCATCCTCTCTGTTGTCCCACTCCTCATCTTGACAGTCACCTTCCTCCTCTTTCTGACCTGACATTACAGTACAGTAAATATACAAAAAGGCTGACTACAAACATATACAGCTGCCCTCTGTCATGGAGGTTTTAACCCAGATAGTGGCATTTCAAATTAGTTTTTTAGTCTGGCTGCCCAGACATGGAAGTTTTCAACTCAGATATTGGCATTACAGGTTAGGTTACCAGTATACAGAGATTACCTTGCCATTGGTACGGGCTCACATGCATTGGCCAATACATATGCTAAATATCTCTTTTTTTCAAAGATTCCTATAACAGTAATGCAATATCAGAGATCCCTTATTCATTGTTAGCATTTTAGTATAGCACCTGTTCCCACCTGTTGGATGTGCGGGTCAGTCTTTTTGTATATTTATAGTCCATTTCTTTCTGATTGAGCACTCCACCCTATGACCAGGCTGTGTTCACTCCCCTTTATAGCTGGAATCTAGCTACCCATATATGGGGGTTTTAACTACATTCAGAAAAGACAAAAAAAAGGTGGAAGAGTATGTATATTTGTTAAATCTAACAAGACCTATGTTCAGTGACCATGTAGGGGGGAGTCATGACAATGTAGAGTCAATATGGGTCAATGTACATGGGGAGGGGAATAATGGAAAGCTGCTAATTGGAGTTTGCTATAATCCTCCTAACATACCTGAACAGGTAGAGCGTGAAATGCTGCAATAAGTTGAAAAGGCAGCAAATAATAATAATTGGGGCCTTATTATGGAGGAATTCACCTATCCAGACATTCAGTGGGACATAGAATCTTCTGGTTGTGCTAAAAGCTGTAAGTTCTTATCTACAATTGAAGACAATTACCTCTGTCAGATGGTAGATGAACCAACTAGGGGAGATAATGAGTTAGATCTGGTCCTGTCAAATAGACCAAATAGAATTTCAGATCTACAGGTCCACAAGCACTTGGGCACCAGCGATCATAATATGGTAAGCTTCAAAGTAATGTTCAATAGAACATTTAAAAGGGGAAATGCTAAAACCTGGAATTTTAGGAAAGCTGATTTCAACAAATTAAGGGAAAAGCTTAATCATGTAGATTGGAGCAATGTCAAGGTAACTAGGGATACTGAACATAAATGGGGTATGTTTAAGGATATACTGCTAGAGTCCTGTAAAAAACTTATACCCTCTGGTAATAAAATGTCCAGGAATAAAAAGAAACCACTATGGATAAATACGATAATACAAAGTATTATAAAACAAAAAAGGACATTCAAAATCTTGAAGGTTGAGAATACCAAAATTGCATTTCAGAAGTATAAAGATAGTTATAGGAAATGTAAAAAAAAATCAAGCAAGCAAAATAAGCAACTAAAACAAAAATCGCCAAGGGCATTAAAATAAATCCTAAACATTTTTATAAATACATTAATGCCAAAAGGGAAACAAAGAATAGTATGTGCACCTTAAAATATAATAACAAGTTAATTATAGAGGACAAAGCAAAGGCTGAGATATTAAACAGGTACTTCTCATCCATGTTCACAAAGGAACTGACTGTTCAAGGGATCATTCAACAAGTAAAAAAATCAAAGTTCACCACCTGATATAATTAATTAAACACATGACGTACTCCAGCGTCTGAGTAAATTAAACATTGACAAATCTCCTAGGCCAGATGGCATTCATCTATGGATACTGAGGGAATTGAGCTCAGTAATTGACAAACTACTGTATCTCATTCTCTTAGACTTTCTTGTAACAGGGTTGGTGCCTCAGGATTGGAGGATTGCTGACATGGTACCGATATTTAAGAAAGGTAAGAAGGTGGATCCAGGCAACTAACATCCAGTAAATGTGACATCTGTAGTGTGCAAAGTTTTTGAGGGCATTTTAAGGGATGACATGCAAAAATACATTGCAGAAAATAATAGCGAATTCCGAATAGCAAGTACAATGCATGTCGATGGAATATACGAGTAATTTTCTGATGGACTCCAGCAGAAAATTACTCGCATTTCCCAATCAGCAGACAATTACGCGCATATCCCATTGACTTGCATTGTACTTGCTATTCGGAACAAATATGTGAGTATTACACAGTACTCTTTATGAATATCACAAATACGAATATTTTGAAACTCACTCAACTCTAGTGATAGTATTTGCCCCTTGTATGTGGTATTATTGGTCATTTAAAAAAAGTATGTAACACATTCCCCTAAATAAAAATAAACAAAAACATACCTAAAAAGAGTATTGGATATTTTAAGAAAATTTTAATTGGTTAGAGTAGAGTATGACGTTCTTAAAAGAGGCTACCTTGTCATGGTGGAAAGCTGAAAAAATATTTTGTCCAAAACAAAAGCTGATGACTGTGAATGTAATATGGTGTTTGATGAGAACTGTTAATGTGTGATTAGTGAGAACATGATGCAGAAGTAGAGTTTTTCCAAGATTGGGCGGTTGGACTGTTGAAGGTTCGAGGGGTAGAAGGAGAACTGGAGTGAAGGTGGAGTCTCAAGGGGGCCCAAACATTTTGCCAGTATGGGGCCCAGAAATTCCTGGTGGTAGCCCTGTCCATGGCTTCCAAACATCAGGCAGCCATTGCGTGCAAAGGATTCTCCACAAAAAAATTAACATATTATTTATGGTATAGTAAATTTGTCCCAATACTTTTGAGCTCCTGAAATGGCTGAAAGGCTTTGTAGAAAAATAGTTGCAATTCTAAAACGTTTCACAGGATATTTGTATTCAACCTATTTAATTAAACCTGAAAGTCTACACTTCAGGCCTAAAACACACGTCCTCGATAACCACACACGTGTAATACCACCGTGTGATAACCACGCATGTTTTTCATGTCCGTAATCCGCTTTTTGGTCCGTAAATAATGCACGTGTGGTGGCTGTGTGTCCGGCGTATAGTAACCACGTGTGCGTGTGGAATGGCCGTGTGTGCGTGTGAAACTTAACTGACGTGTGTGTGTTGTCCTTGTGAAATGTCCGTGTGTGATGTTAAATGTCGTTGATACATGCTGACTGACACCAGACAGAGTCGCGCGCTGAGAATGAACTCGGGTGAACTTCACCCGACTTCATCCTCATACCGCGGCTCTGTCTTTGTCGCGTACTGATTAGCGGTCACTCGTGAAGGACACCCTGGTGACCGCTAATCACCAGAGTGACTGAATGGAGTACCCCTCTCGCATACTCACCGTTCCCCGATCACCGGCGCGGCGCTGCATGGCTGTTCCCTAAACTCCGGCGGCTTTTCCTCTTTTCAAAAAGCCGGCCGCTCATGAATCAATCTCGTATACCCTGTTTCCCGCCAACCGGCAAATATGATTGGTTGCAGTGAGACATGCCCACACGCTGAGTGACAGCTGTGTCACTGCACCCAATCACAGCAGCCGGTGGGCGTGTCACTATGAAGTATAGAAATAAATAAATAATTAAAAAAAACAGCGTGCGGTCCCCCCCAATTTTAATACCAGCCAGATAAAGCCACATGGCTGAAGGCTGGTATTCTCAGGATGGGGAGCTCCACGTTATGGGGAGCCCCCCAGCCTAACAATATCAGTCAGCAGCCGCCCAGAATGGCCGCATACATTAGATGCGACTGTTCAGGGACGACAGTACCCGGCTCTTCCCGATTTGCCCTGGTGTGTTGGCAAATCGGGGTAATAAGGAGTTAATGGCAGCCCATAGCTGCCAATAAGTCCTAGATTAATCATGTCAGGCGTCTCCCCGAGATACCTTCCATGATTGATCTGTAAATTACAGGAAATAAACACACACACACACCTGAAAAATCCTTTATTAGAAATAAAAAACACAAACACATTCCCTGGTTCACCAATTTAATCTGCCCCAAAAAGCCCTCCATGTCCGGCGTAATCCAGGATGGTCCAGCGTCGCTTCCAGCTCTGCTGCATAAAGGTGACCGGAGCTGCAGAAGACACCGCCGCTCCAGTCAGCTCCACGCAGGAAATGAAGAGAGCCGCGTGATCAGCTGAGCTGTCACTGAGGTTACTCGCGGCCACCGCTGAATGCAGCGGTGGCCGCGGGTAACCTCAGTGACAGCTCAGCTGATCACGCTACTCACCGCCGCTCCGGTCAGCTCCACGCAGCAACTGAGGCGAGTAGCGCAATCAGCTGAGCTGTCAGTGAGGTTACCCGCGCCGGTGGGCGGGGAAAGCAGGGAATACGAGATTGTTTAATGAGCAGCCGGCTTTTTCAAATTAGAAAAAGCCGCCGGAGCAGTGTGAACGCCGTGCAGCGCCGGTGATCGGTGAGTATGAGAGAGAGGGGGACACTTCAGTCACTTGGGGGATTAGCGGTCACCGGTGAATCCTTCACAGGTGACCACTAATCATTACACAGCACACAGAGCCGCGGCATGACAATGAAGTCGGGTGAAGTTCACCCGAGTTCATTCTCATCCCGCTACTCTCTCTTCCGACATGTAGTAACGACATTTCTCACGGACATTTCTCACGGACAACATAACCACGCATCCGTGCAAGGAACGTTTAATTTGGACTCCCATAGGCTAACATTATATCCGTGTGTGCGTGCTCCGTTCCAAAAACGAACATGCTTCCGTGCCAAACGGAGCAAAAAACGTGGGACGCACACGAACACACGGAAGATCAAATAACACGCACGTGTGCCTTTAAACATAAAAAAACATATGTGCACGTTTGGTCGTATCTCCGGTATGTACGGAAACGGACCAAACACGCACGTTTATTATAAATCAAATAAATTTGCATGAAGAGCAGAAATCATGAAGATTTGGGCACTGTCTAAATACTTCTGGACCCAAACTGATTAATGTAATCTAAAATTGCTAAGCCTCATTCAGACATCTGTTTTTCATGGATGTCTTCTATCTGTGATCTTCACAAATAGTAGATGTACCCATTATAATCTGTGGAACTATTCACATATCTATGTTTATTTGCTCACTCTGTGTCCATGAAAAATTCACAGAAGTGTTTCCTTTTTTTACAGGTATCATAGATGAAAAGCACCAACACTTGTTTATGGGTCTGTAAAAAGCATCTGTGTGCAGTCTGTGTGCTGTACATGACTAACATTTCAATAAGGAGGAGAAGCTTTGTCATTTGTTTATTTATCCATATGTGAAAAACACTGATGACACTCTGACCAAACACTAATGACACTCTGACCAAACACTAATGACACTCTGACCAAACACTAATGACTCTGTGACCAAACATTAATGACACTCTGACCAAATGCTGATAACACTCTGACCAAACACTGATGACACTCTGACCAAACGCTGAGGACACTCTGACCAAACGCTGAGGACACTCTGACCAAATGCTGATGCTACTCTGACCAAACACTGATGACACTCGGACCAAACGCTGATAACACTCTGACCAAATTCTGATGACACTGACCAAACACTGATGACACTCTGACCAAACGCTGATGAAACTCTGACCAAACACTGATGACACTCTGACCAAACACTGATGACACTCTAACCAAACACTGATGACACTCTAACCAAACGCTGATGACACTCGGACCAAACGCTGATAACACTCTGACCAAATTCTGATGACACTGACCAAACACTGATGACACTCTGACCAAACGCTGATGAAACTTTGACCAAACGCTAATGACACTCTGACCAAACACTGATGACACTCTAACCAAACACTGATGACACTCTAACCAAACACTGATGACACTCTGACCAAACACTGATGACACTCTAACCAAACACTGATGACACTTGTACTTTGTTTTGCATACATGAAAAACACTAATGTCTAAGCCCAAAAATTGTAATTGTATGTGTAAGTGAGGCCACCAGTCAGATTGTACACAGCAGGTCCACATGCAAGCATTAGAATTAACGCAAACCTCTGAAAACCAAAGATAAAAAATGATCAGAGTTTTAAGCAATGGTCCAGAATGCAATATGTTCTGCATCGAGAATTTAGATCAAAGCAGATCTCCTGCTGAGGAGAGTAGTGATCTGCTTTGAACTCTAAAATACTTTCTGGAAAATGATGTATTTTGACATTTAGAAAACCAAGAAATAGTTACATAACATAACCTATATAAATAGATCCAGACCAGCCATGGCACTCTTGTTCAGTAATGTTAGTTAGCTACTGCCCCTGGCATATATTGAACATTGGTAAAAAAAAACAAAAAAAAAAACATACACAGGCTTATCGTTAAGATAAATAAACACACAGTGAATAATTCATACATGGTATCATGGTATAGGGAGGTACTCCTTACATACATACAATATAACAAACCCTTGTTGGAACATAAGAAAATGTGAGCTCACACCTAATGTAACACAAATAATTTTCTAAAAGTAAAACATTCAAATCCATGAGGAGTGCTCATTGCTTCTCTCTTCTCCCTTCTACAGACTATTGTCTGAAGAATTTACCTTAAAGGGGTTCTCAGTCATGGAGCTGCATAAGAAATAGACTTTTGCAGCCAGATTTCCATACAGAAAATATCTAGCGCCAAGGGTCCTAGCAATGGGATATCCCGTCATTTTCAAAGGGATTTGCTACCAAAAAATAATGTCTTTTGCATACTTTAAAAGTACAATACACAGAAAAAAAACAAAAAATGAATTTAGTAAACCAATTCTCGTATAGGAGATCACCAGCAAGTACTTGTATATACAAGGGTAAAATGTCTGACTGAGGAAGCTGAGATATATAGGAATAAAGAAAATGGTATTAATGTGTGCAAAGATAATTTATTTATACTGCTACATGATGACTTCATCAGTTATATAGACAAAAAAAATCATTGTGCTTTATTAAAAAAAATAAATAAATAATTGCAAGTAAAATATGCGGACACTTAGTCACTTTGCAAAAGTAATAGCACATCCAATAACAAAGATAAACAATTATAGCATACTAGGTGTAGAGATTTTTACCTTGCATCCCAGAATGGAGAGATAAAAAAAAATAGGCATTGATAGAAACAGAAGAAATATTGGGAAAATATGTTAAAGGGTTATTCACATTTCAGAGATCCTATTCTAATATGTAGTAGATGTAATTATAATATTAACACATACCTCCAAGTAGAAATGTTGTATAGTTCTCTTGATAGAGCCATGTCTCTTACCTCATATGCAGGGCATTGCTGCTTAGGTATCCATGGTTACATCTAGAGATGAGCAAACCCGAATTGTAAAGGTCATGGTTAATATCAAACATGGACTTTAAAAAAATTAGCGTCCAAATTCAGAGATCGCATGCTGTTCGTATGCTAACTACTTGATTGAGCGTCGGGTTGCTCGGGTACACTCAGTACTCGGATCAGTGCAAGCTGCTTGCAGTCTGAATGGCTCTTACTGGGGGTAAAAACATTTTTAGATGTAGTGTGTGCAAAAAAAATAAGAAAATCCCACCCTCCTTTCCCCAGAAATGCTCTGTTCATGGCTGGCTACATAGTACCCTATGTTTATTTATATGCATTATGCTTTTAATTAGTTACAGCAGGGTATATCTTTATATTATTTTCAAAAAGTAAATAATAAAAAACCTGCGCTTGAATAAAGTAAAAATTAAACCAATGGGGATTTTTGTCAGAACAATAATTGCTTGAAAAGTACTATTAAGGATGCGTATTTTTATTTTTAAAATATGTAAATATTTCTAAAAGAATCAGTACTACTAATGGTACAATAAAATGGTACAACTTGGGGGCTGCTCCGGCCGGTAGCAAACCTCCTAGATTATGAACAATTAAAAATTAGATGTAACAACATCAATAAAATTGCATACAAAAAGGTCAAGGAAGTCCGCAATAAATAAATGTATAATTAACAGATCCACTGCGGTGAAACCGCTCCGTAGTACATAGGGTCAGGTATCGAGGTTGGTGCATAGGTCCGAAACCTATCTAAGGTGATGAGGGACCCCAGGGACCAGCGGTAGGTTTGGTCAGGGTTCACCATCTCCCCCTTCCATAGACACAGGGTTTTCCTTCCCTTCCATTTCCCTTGGTACTTCCCCATAACTAGCGTGACGCAAGAATCAAACCAGACCAGTTTACATTCATTGCCCTTAAACTGTATGACTTAAGTCAAACATTTTCGATCTCCTTCCACAAGCTTCTCACAATTTTTGGTAGGAATTTTTGCCAATTCCTCCTGACAAAACTGGTGTAACTGAGCCATGTTTGTAAGTCACCTTGCTCGCACCTGCCTTTTCAGCTTTGCCTATTCATTTTCAATAGGATTGAGATCAGGGTTTTGTGATGGCCACGCCAAAAAACATTGAATTTGTTATCTTTAATCCACTTTGTAGCCAGTTTGGCAGTATGTTTGCTGTCATTGGCCCTTTAGAAGATCCATTTGGAAGACTGCTCTGTGTTTTTTTTCCTATTTCTTTAAACCTTTTTTTCTACTTTGTACTGCATTTAATAGTCAACTTAGGGAACTTGAACCCACAGTCATCCCATCACTTGTTCCATATACAGCAATGCCACATCATTGCTGTATGTAGAATAAATCACTGTCTCCTATGAACCCCAGCCATGGGCTAGTTTTCATAGGAGTAATGTGATGACAGACACAGGGGTCATCAGCTGACCCTTAGCTGTCACAACTACTCATCAGTTTTCCTGCAATTGCATCATGTACACGCCAATTAGGGCTCAGAACATCCGGAGGCGGAGTGCCACTTCACCCTCTGCAGTTAGAGGCAGATGATGGCTGAGTCATTTAGCCTTCAAACTTCAACTGCAGGGAAAGATTTAGGCTTAGCGTGTGAGTCTGCATCAAAGGCAAGGAAATTAATGTGTGTCGCCCCAGGGGTGATGATCCTATTCGGGGACGCCACAAGTCTTGTTTAACATGGCAACAGGTAAAGTCAGTTTTTATTTTATATGTCGTGACACCACTCACGGCTTGCGGTCAGTAATGTGAATGACCACCGCTGCAGGTTTTATGAGCGTCTGGGGCTGATGGGGTCTGCAGCCAGATGATGTAGCCTCCCGTAAGTGAGGCAGGCCCCAGGGGCTCGGGTGAGCAGGGTAGTGGGTCCCAGAATAAATAAGTCTTTCAACTCGTTTTTACTCACTTACATGTTGTTGTGAGCTGACCCGGGCGTTGCTGGGATTAACCAGGTAGAACCAGGGCTCCTTCAGACCAGTCTGAGGGTAACCTGTTAGCTTGCCTTCCTAGCACTTCTTTATTCGGATAACCCCTGACTTGAAGTACCATGAGGTCTATCCAGGGAGTCGCAACTGCCTTTTCTCCCCTGTGTTTGGCACATTTGCCGACAACGTGGACCAGCTGAGATGGCTTCAGGCTCTGTCTCTTTATGGGTCCCTGCTTCTTTGCTGAGGCTCGTACTCTGAAAAGTTGGTGAGGTACTTGTAGTTCCCCTCACAGACAGGTTTAGCAAATAGTTAAACTGGAGTCTGCTCTAGGGACCTGTTCCCCGTACGTGCCTAGTCACTAGGAGCACCATACTCTGAGTACCAGGTGACCATTCTCCCCCACTAATGGTTATTACCCTTGTGCAGGGATTGACTAGTGTCCACACGCGTATCCCCTCACCACTACCAGACTGGCTCACTCCACTCCTTTCCTGACAACCTCTGCACTTTAGCTCCCAAGCCCCTCAAATTCACCCCTTGAAAAGATTTGAAAGCTAGCCCTCTCTGGAGACTACCCAAGGGTCCCCTCTAAAGGTGTGGGAGACCTGGTTGCTATGTGTCTGTGCGTACACACCTCATTCTGGCCCTTAGGATTACCTGGAAGTACTGTCCCAGCATGGGTACAGTACTCAGTGGTGCCTGACCGGGTCAGGGGCGAGAAACACATGCATAGCATGTCATCAGTCGTTAAGGGGTTAATTCAGCATTATATGGGTTATTGTGTGGTAACACTATATAAATTATGATATTTTAAAACCATATTTAAAGACAGAATAATATTTTCCAGACCACTGTCGTTCTATTGTCTGCTGTCACACCCAAAATGCATTTCATACAAGGGTTCAGAGGGCTTTTGAAATGGTAATGATCCAATCAGAGATCATTACCGGCACATTGTCTTACACAATCCTGCAAAGGATAGATAATAAAAGGACCTGAAACTGGTGATAGTTAACCAGATCAATTCAATGAGCTGTCGATCTGTGTTCGGCCAGAACAGGCAACGCAGGCAGAACACAATAGCTATAGTATGATGGACAGCCAAGAAAAGAATGGCTATGTGGGGGCTTTGGCACTGGCAACAGCATAACACTATATAATACACTTGCAAGGCAAGTAGATGGTATGATTGATTTGATCATTGGCATTAGCCATATGTGAATTAAAATCAGAGCTGAGCCATGCCTGATTCACTTTGACAAATGTAAAGTTTTCACATTTACAAAGAACAATCTGATCTGCTTGGATGTGACAATGCCACCTAAATTACAGAATATCCTCTCTGACAATACAATGGTGGATGCCGTTCAAGACAGTATACCCTTGGCAAACTGAGCCAGTTCTTGTCACTTGTTCAATCTGCTGACCCTGAAGTCTATGGGGTATGACTTCAAATATGACCAAAACTGGCTAGTGAGGCAGTGCATCCCTGTTTAATGATGTGCTACTTGTTGTAGCCCTAGTGCTGGCACAGGTGAGGGAACGTTAGCTCTGAAACGCGTGGAGAGAGTTTTCTTGATCATATGTGCAGTCAATAGTTGTCTACGCAGTGAAAGCTTTAGTGAAAAACACAGATTATCATGGTAACGTGTCAATTTTTTTGTGTTTCAAAAAACAGAATAAAGTCCTTATTTTGCATTTATAGCTTGGGTCTAAAAGCATGGATGCCCAGTAGGCACCCCTTTGCTTGATGTTAAAAATACACCTGACATCCCACACGCAATGAAACATGCCGTTCACCATGCTCACTAGCAGGACTAAGGGTCCTTTTGGTTCCTTTCTTGCGCCCCACTGCCAACAGTTAGTCATCATATCCAGTGTGTTTATCGATATCTTTTTAACACTTAGTAAAAGACTTGTCACCTACCTGTGCTTAAGTTAATTCAATGGCTCTCTGCACATCCATCTACTGCTGCTCCACCTTTTCCTCTTCTTCCTCCACACCATGCTGCATGTAAAATTGTCATTGATTATCCCCAGCAGCACCAAGGTGACAAAGAAAATGTCAAAAGTATTGTTTTTCCTTCTTCCCTGATACATTCATGTGAGTTTCTTTCCAATATAAATATTAGAGGGATGATATAATTAATAGTACAGTTTTCCCTACTGACTAATTTAGTAGCTTATTTGAAGTGCCTCAGTAGGTGACACCCATCTGTCATCACCTGCCAATCTAAAAATAAGGAGCGCTAATAGTGTAATACCAAATGGACCAGTGCTGTATATTAAAAAATATACACTCACCTGAACGGGTTGTGACAGTCACAACCACTAGTACGCATGAGATAATGCCGTCTGCTGCAGCCCCACGTGGATGAGTATTCAAAATGGAGTAGAGAAGGGGTTAATGCCGCGCATCAGCCAAATGAAGATGTAGAAATGTTGATGATAATTAACTCTCTTTTTATTCCATAGGTTTACGCGTTTCGAGGTGAAAACCTCTTCCTCAGGACCAGTACATCAACAAAAAGCCAATTTTTTTTGATGATGTACTGGTCCTGAGGAAGAGGTTTTCACCTCGAAACGCATAGACCTATGGAATAAAAAGAGAGTTAATTATCATCAACATTTCTACATCTTCATTTGGCTGATGCACGGCATTAACCCCTTCTCTACTCCATTTTGAATGATCACCTGCCAATGGCGGATTTTAAAATTTCAGAGTAACCCAAGCTTCAGTTTGCCCACTGTATAAAGTAATTAGACACAAATCATGCTACTCTTCCAGACTCTCCAGTATATGCAATGCTGGGTTCCATCATATTGCAATGTTGTAAATTTGGCGGTGCTTAAGCATGACATTCTGTTTTTGCAAAAGTAAGAATGTGTGTATCACAATATAAGAATGATTGAAATGCCCTGATACTCTGATTGCCACTGCCACCACCTTCTTTAAGGCCCCCTTCACACGTCCGTGAAAATCATGCACGTTTTTCACGAACGTGTTAAAGGTGTGTATTGTCCTCCGTGTGCCGTTTTTATGGCACAACGTGTGTTCTCCGTGTGTTACAGCCATAATATTCAGAGTATTGTCACTTATGACAATACATAGTTTCAGATGATGGGGTGCCAACCAGCAATAGGTTTTCTACTTGACGTAAAGAAATTGCCCGTCTAATGTATGTCTTATGACAACCACTTTTACAGGCTGCAAGACAGCTTGACAGCACTAAAATTACAGGAATTAAAAAACTGAGGGTAGGCAGTAGATGCAATTCTGTGTAGTTTTGTAGCTGAAGATGTTATGTCCATTGAAGATGATGTGAAGGAAAAGTTCAAGGAAATGGATAAGTGCACTTTGGGTGAGGACCAGACCTAGAAGTTTTCACCAACTGTTCTGGTTGCAGAGGTACATCACTGCCACTCAAAACATTGACACAATCATCTGTGATAGACAAGACTATCACTGTCAGTAGTTGCGACTCCATGTGTAAATGGTGCTCTGCATTTCAAGGTCAATGCCAAGTCAAAACTTCAGCCTGTATTCTCCTGAATTTGATAGCACATGTAGAGCAATTATTTCTACAAGAAATAATGGTATCTTGACATTTTCCAGCAAGGATGAGCGCACGGCATAATTTTTCCAAAGACAGTGAAGTCCACTAAGTGGTACTACAGCAACTGCACGAACAACAACTTGACCAGGTGAGAGTTGAGTCTGCACACAAGTGGATGATATGGAAAGTTTCCTGCCAACAAAAGCACATATGGATTTCTAACAGTGAACAAGGAGGACTGTTCACAGTAGGACAAGCAATAGTTGTAGGATTCCCCTCCAATAACATATATACATTTGTAAGCACTTTAGCAGGACTGTTTTGAGTTTGAGGACACAGTCCCTCTGTGCCAGCATCCACAGATCTTGTCCTAGCTTCTTCTTTTGGTGCAGTGCTTATATTAAATATTCTCCTCTGGTCTCACAGGAGTAGAACTCATGAATGATTTATCTGTAGGCAGCAGCTCTACCATTGAACCACTGACTGGACTGGATTTGGCAATCTTGACCTTGCAAGATTGTTCAGCTACTGTACATAGAGATACACTAATATATCTTAATGTCCCTGGAGATGAAGAAAAAGTCAGATTTTTAGTTCCTATAAAAGTGCTATAAAATAATAAGAAATAATTACAAAAATGTAATTTTTTTAAAAAATGTCGCCCCTCCCTGAGACTCAAACCAACAACTTTCATACATTTCCGCAAAAGCCATATTCTTTATATTCTTTAAGATACAGACTCCAGTGATATCACAGGGAGAATTTTCTATTCTTGAAACTGCAATGTAGCATCTGACTCCACAGACTGATTGTATTGGACATGCAGATCCATTGTACATAGCAGTGTATTTCAATGTACTGTATTCTAGAGGGACAATAAGAGATTTGTTTTCCACTAATAAAATTACTAAAAAAATAAGAATATTGTCATTTTTAATGTGTTTTTTTTTAATAATAAACATCACAAATCAGCAAATAACATGGGCATATTTGGTGTCCCTATAACTGTAACAACCTTCACAACACAGCAAACAGACTATTTATAGGGATCATAAAAATATGGAGTAATTCATTATTTGTCTTTATTAAACCCATAAAAATGTAACGCTGGGCCCATGTTTACATGTAGCATATATGCCTCATTTTTTCTCCAAGTGTTGGCACCACGCAACGAAACAAGATATTTGATACATGTGTATTGCAAATATGAATCTGGGTTTTTAACCCCTTTCCTCCGGGCAATTTTCCGTTTTTGGTTTTTGTTTTATGCTCCATTTCTTCTGAGAGCCGTACCTTTTTTTATTTTTCTGTCAATCTTGCTATATTAGGGCTTATTTTTGCAAGATGGGTTGCACTTTTGAATGAAACCATAAGTTTTACCATATAGTGTACTGGAAAACAGGAAACAAATTTCAAGTGTGCTTAAATTCCAAAAAACTGCAATTTTACAATTGTATTTGAGATATTTTATTCACAATATGGTAAAAACTAACATGTTATTATAATGTCTCAGGTCAGTATGAGTTCATAAATACAAAACATGTGTACTTTACTTTTATCTAAGGGGTTAAAACATTTCAGAAGTTTGTCCAAAAAAAGAATTGCACTTTTGGCATCAATTTCCATGACCCATAGTGTTCTCATTTTTCAGGATCTACGGCTCAGTGATGGAATATTTGTTGAGTCTTGAGCTTACGTTTTTAATTGTACAATTTTTGTGTAGATGCTACTTTTTGGTAGCCTGTTATTGTTTTATTTTGAAAAATTTGCAGCTACTAAAAAACCTAATTTTGGCCTTTGGAATTTTTTTCTTGCACCGCCGTGTACCAATAAGGTTAATTGATTTTATATTTTGATATATCAGGCATTTTGAACATGGCAATACCAAATATGTGTATATTTTTTATTTCTTTAACTGTTTTATTTTTAATGGGGCAAAGAATGGGGGGTGATTTGAACTTTTATTTATTTTTTTATTTTTATATATTTGAAAACTTTTGTTTTTTGTCATTTTTTACTTATTTTACTAGTCCCCCTAGGGGACTTTATGGATCCACTGTTTGATCATTTGTATATTTCTGTTGAACATGATAACAACAGGAGTCATCACAAATGATGGAAAGTTTGTACGGCAAAGTCGCTTTCCATCTACAAAGTAACTGGATAGATCCCTCTCGCTTGTAGAGTGTAAGCTCTTAAGTACATCAGGGTCCTCTACCTCTTGCCTGTAAAGGATAAGCTCTTATAATCAATAAGGGCCCCTCTCTCTCAGTTTATGGCTCCTGTAGAGTGTAAGCCCTTATAATCAGCAGGTTCATCACTTTCTCTTCCGTAGAGTGTAAGCTCTTATGATAAGTAGAGTCCTCGCGCCCTCTCACTTTCTGGTAGAGTGTAACCTCTTATCGTCAGCAGTGTTCACTCACTCTCTCCTTTCCAGCAAGTGTATTTTCTGAGACATTGTGAGACATTGCAAGCTTTGCAGTAGAGAGATTAATGCAATTTTTTACTAGACAAATCAAATTGTTGGGTTAAGTTTATCAAAGTCAATAAACTTGAATTTTAAAATGTGGTCATCTCTAATAACTCTAGTTACATTAAATAATGCTACAAGTATAGCTGGGACCCATAACCATAGAATATCAAATAATATAAATCTAATGAAATAGTCAAATCCAATAAAAAATTAGGGTAAATAAATATAATATGGTATCAACTGAGGAGAGAAGTAATTATTAAGCATTGTCATAGCTCAAGGCAGAGGTACACTTATTCCAATCAGCAGAGAAAACTTTGATAACCTTTAAATGACAAAGGTCCCCATTCATCAAAGTAACCTCAGCAGAATTTGTTTAGCATCCTTATACGAGGGGCTGCTGATAAGTCTTGGCTTTACCCAGAAACAAACAAGATAGAATGATGAAACTTTACATTTATTCCACATACTCTCCACTGATGTCAATTGTCAACACACTTCTTACATTGGTATTCCAAGTTTTGTATGCCTAGCAAAAAGAAGTATTTCGGTTATGCCTCAAACCAGGCATCTGTAGCAGCCATGGCATCAGAAATGGTTGGAAATTTGGTTCCCTGGAGGTGTTTCTTCAGATTTTGAAACATATGATAGTCGAAGGGAGCTAGATCTGGTGAATAAGGTGAGTGGTCAACCAGCTGGATCCCGAGCTTTCCATGTTTTGCCATGGTCTCTTGTGCAGTGTGAGTGGAGGTGTTGTCTTGTAGTAACAAGATTCCTTTGGACAGCTAGCTGCACCTTTTGGCCTCCAGAGCTGCCTTCAATTGGTCCAAAAGTTCAATGTAATACCTTGCATTGATGATGGAACCCTTTTGAAGGTAGTCCACATGCAGCACACACTCTTTATCTCATAACACAGACACCATCACCTTATAGGCTGATTTTTGCATCCTGAACTTCTTTGGATGAGGAGAACCACAGTGCTTCCACTCTTTTGACTACTGCTTGTTTTTAGGGTCATACAAATAAATCCAGGACTCATCTGTAGTGACTAGTCAATCCAGGAAGATCTTATCAGTCCCAAAATTCTGACAAATGGAGAGGGAGGTTTTCACTTGCATGCTTCTCTGATCTGTTGTCAAGCATTTGGGGATCCACTTTGCACATAGCTTTCTCATGTCCAAATGTTCATAGATAATGACACAAACACGTTCTCAGCAAATCCCCATGATGTCTTCTATTGCTTTAGTTGAAATTCGTTGATTCTCCAGTATGAAGTTGTGCACAGCATCGATGATTTTCGGTACAACAACCACTCTCTTTTGTCTAGGACGTTAATCATAGAGATGAGCAGTGTTCGAATCGAACCGTTCGCCAATTTCAAACTCGAGTTGTTTTGGGTGATGTTCGAGTCGTTCGACGAACTCGAACGATTTGCTTAACGTTCGACCGTTCGAGTTACCGTTCGATAACGCTTCGATCACCAAAAGCGTAGCTAGTTACTAGCTGGCTTTTCACTGTAATACTGTCAGTCACTGTTAATAATGATATTATCAAAATTCAGCGTATAGTGTTTGCCCGGGGATAGGGTTTAGATCAGTGCTTCTTAGTGCTGAAAGAATGGCGATCGCCATTTTTTTTTTCCTAACCGCACGTACAGTGGGGCGGGCCAGGCTGTCAGCCAATCACAGACACACACACACCAAAGTGGATGTTTGCCAGACAAGCAAGGGCATGTTTCATTGGCTGTTCATGTCACATGTCCTTGCCCTATAAGACCAGCCATTTTTCCCATTGCCACCATTATCTCAGTGCCGTGGGTGTGTGTCAGTCACCGCTCCTGCTGCTGCTGCTGCTGTGGGCGCTATACACTTATACAGTGCAATCTACACATTGGTTAGGGATTAGGAGCTTCTTGTAATTTCAGCCCTTTTTAGGGCTAGATTAGAGCAGTTCATAGCCATTTTTGCTAGGCAGGTCTGTGCCAGTGCTGTGCAAGTGTTTTTCACAGCATCTGTCTAAATCAGCTCAAGAAATTCTTTGGGGCATAGTATCAGAGTGTGTGATACTCAGTGACGTACCACTGCTTTCCACAAACATAGCCCACTTCGCCATTTCTGCTAGATATTTTGTAACTGCAAAAAGTGCAGGCTATTCCTTGGGGCATAGTATCAGCGTGTGTGATACTCAGTGACATACCACTGCTCCTCCATTTCTGCTAGACAATTTTTAACTGTAAAAAGTGCAGGCAATTCCTTGGGGCATAGTATCAGCATGTGTGATAGACAGTGACGTAACACTGCTTTCCACAAACATAACCCAGTTCTCCATTTATGCTAGACAATTTGTAACTGCAAAAATTGCAGGCAATTGTTAGGGGCATAGTATCAGCATGTGTGATACTCAGTGACATACCACTGCTTTCCACAAACATATCCCAGTTCTCCATTTCTGCTAGACAATTTGTAACTGCAAAAAGTGCAGCCAATTGTTTGGGGCAGAGTGTGTGTGTGATACTCAGTAACGTACCACTGCTTTCCACAAAGATAGCCAAGTTCTCCATTTCTGCTAGACAATTTGTAACTGCAAAAAGTGCAGGCAATTGTTTTGGGCATAGTATCAGCGTGTGTGATACTCAGTGACGCACCACTGCTTTCCACAAACATAGCTCAGTTCTCCATTTCTGCTAGACTTTTTGTAACTGCAAAAAGTGCAGGCAATTGTTTGGGGCATAGTATCAGCATGTGTGATAGTCAGTGACGTACCACTGCTTTGCACAAACATAGCCCAGTTCTTCATTTCTGCTAGACAATTTTTAACTGGAGCTAGTCCAGGCAATACCTTGGGCATAGTATCTCTGTGTGATATTTAGTGGCATAGCACTGCTGTCAAGAAAGATACCCCACCTCTCCATCTGTAGTAGCCAATTTTTAACTGCATCTAGTCCAGGCAATCCCTTGGGCATAGTGCCAGTGTGTTATAGTCAGTGGCGTAGCACTGCTGTCAAGAAAGCTATGCCACCTCTCCATCTGTAGTAGCCAATTTTTAGCTGTAGCTAGTCCAGGCAATCCCTTGGGCATAGTATCAGTGTGTGATAATCAGTGGCGTAGCACTACTGTCAAGAAAGCTACCTCACCTCTCCATCTGTAGTAGCCAATTTTTAACTGCAACATACAGTTGCCAATTTGTTCGCATACAAAATGAGTGGCAAAAGGCCAGATGCTGGTGGAAAGGGGAACAGGCATGTTGGAAAGGGAAAAAAAAGTTTGTGTCAGTGGGGTAGGTGGTAAAGCAACAGTAACATCTGTTAAAGAAAGACCATCTTCCAGCCAAAATAAGATGTCTACTTCTTTCCGTTGACAATCTGATATGATTCCTTTCTTACGGACATGACCATCGCTACCAAACGTAGATGAGGCACAAAAAGAGCAGGTGCTTGAATGGATCTTAAGTGCTCCATCAAGTGGCCTCTCCTCCACTTCAACTTCATCAACATGCCATATACTCCAGTCCTCTGAGGTGTCACCCCAATCGCATTTACTTCCTACCAACTCTCAAGTCTCCACCCACCCTGCTGAGTATGGGGTAACAGAGATGGTAGAGTCTGCAGAGCTGTTCAGTCACACTATAGACTGAGTTTCAGCAATAGTTGTCTCTACTACAGATGAGCGATGTTCGAGGTTCGAGGATCGCCAATTTCATGTTCGAATGATTTTGGGGGTGCTCGAGATAGAACTCGAACGTGAGCTTTTTGCTAAAAGCTCGACAGCTCGAGTTACGTTCGAGAACGGTTCGATCAGCAAAAAGCCTAGCTAGTTACTAGCTGGCTTTTCACTGTAATAGTGTTGTAGCTGTTCTGTTTTGTCACAAGTCAGCTTATGGGATCACCAGTGAGGTCCTCTGAATTAGGCTTCTTCAGACCTAATCAAGATCGAGCGCTCGGAGAAAAAGACCTGCATCCATGTGGGCATGATCAATTTTTTCTGTTTATTTAACCAAAGTACAGTTTATTTATACCATTTACAGATCAATGTGATATTGCAAAAAAAAGCTTCTAGCTGGACTTCACAAGTTGCTCATATGACCTTTAAGTTTTAGCAAAACAAAAATGTAGAGTCATGCATATGAGATAAGAAGAAGATAAGAAGAACATTTAGAGACAATAATAATCCTTGAGCCTGTCTCTTATTCCGTAGGCTCCATGACTATGAACTACCATCAGATATACTTACTAATAACAATAAAATATCTTTAATGAAGAAATAGAGAAACTATTAACCCTTCTATATCAATTTCCCCCTTTTGTAAATGGTATAACCTTCACTACAGGGTCAGTAGGCGTCCAAACAGGAGCTGCTGGCTCATGGGCCTAGTACCCATGAGGGGTCTTCCTACCACTTCACCCATCCACCCTCAGTGTGGACACCTACTCCCCGTCAGCAGAGGCCATTTGGGGTCCGTAGTAAACTACAGAGGGTTCAATGCTGGGACTCTTAGAACATACATTATTCATTAGTTTAGGTAATGCATATATCAATGTTTTTACAGCTATGTAAAGCAGTAGACAGAATAACAATATTTGCATACAGGTTTGTATAATGCCAGAAACCCAACCTGCTAGGCCCTTAAACCAATTGGCTGGATTCATAAAAGAACATGTATTTCCCCACCAGGAGTCCTTGTTGGCATCGTGCTCTTTTAACCATTTATCCCTAAGTTCACTTGTTTTCTGTATATCTGCTCTAACCTGGAGGTTGCCTGCAGGGTCAATGTAATGGCAACAGGCAGGACCAATTATTTGACACATTCCGCCGTCTTTTGCTGTCACAAAGTCTAGCACTATAGTATGCTGGTTAGTGACTACAATTAATTGTTTTTGTATAGCATTGGTAGCATTTAGAATCTCAAGAACCCGAAAAATTTGATCATCCAGGTAGTCAGTGGACTCTACTAGCTTGTCCCACATTTGCATTAAGAAAGGGTGTATGAAAATAGCACTAAATACCTTATTTGCTTTTCCCATTTCTACTACATGAGGCCTACCATTTGGCCGGGGTTTATTATCTGCTGCTCGTTTATACAAGGTATGAATTGGGACAGCTGCTACATCTACTTTACTATGAGGAACTATGAAAGTGGCAGGTGTAAGTCTGGCAAGTGTGCAAACCCCTCTCATGTCAGGACTCACCCACTTGTGAGCACGATTCCCACAAACCAAAAACACTCCCTCTGGGAAAATACAAAAGTGAGTTTGACTTTGTACACAATAAAGTAGATTCAGAAGCCCCTTCATGACTTTATGAGCACACCACGTATTGTTCATTTGTTTTCCCGTCATACCCGAGATACAGCTACCCCGCTCCCTCCTAAAAGTCCGTCTAATAAATGATGATGTACAGCCCTCAATACCCTTCTGATATACTATCTCATTGTCCTTGGTTAAGTCATGTGTATGTATATAGAAACAGTTATTGTCTTTTCCACAATTTCCAACACCATTGTATTGAAGACTGAACCATAATCCATCATGGGGAATGGGTCCCGAATGAGGAATCTTAGTCTTTATTTTGGCAATTATGCCCTTGTCTGAATCGTATTCCATCCACCATGAGTATCCATCGGGCCGTGTGATATTTAGCTGGAACCAGGGTTTAGTGACCCATCCAACTATAGTCAATGTAGCAGATACATCACGAGGTACATCTTCTCCCAAAAATCTAGATTGAGTCCAGGTTTCATTGTGTATACAGTCTGGTACCAATACCTCCTGTGGTTCCAGAGGTAAGGCTAAATAAGGCATAGTCTTTGAAGAAATAGGACTGTGTGTGCAGATCCAACAGTCTTTTGGCTTTTCTCCTTCCATGTCCTCAGTAAGAGAAATATGGTGGCGAATGAGTTTATTATCCCAGTCCGTATTTAAAAGTTCGCTCAGTGTCTTTGTTTGGTGCAGCAACCCTGCTACACCTAGCAGGATAATTAGCCAAACTGTCATTCTGCCGGTGGAGTGACCTTTTTACAGTGACTAGCGTGGATCCAGGTGGGTTTTCCCTCAAGTTTCACTGAGGTGGATGTGGTCAGCTGGACTTGGAATGGGCCATCAAAGCGTGGATCTAGGCTCCTTCTCACGTGTCTGCGCACGACCACCCAATCACCTGGATTCAGCTGATGCACATCTGCACTTGCATTGGGATCTGGAATGGATGAAAAGACATGTTTATGCACCACATTAAGTCTTTTCTGTAAGGCCTGGACGTAGGCTGTCATAGTGCCGTGTTGCATCTGTAACACTTGTGGAAAGTAGAGACCTGTTTTTGGGGCACTACCAAAAAGGACTTCAAAAGGAGACAAGCCTGTCTTTCTATTTGCAGTGTGTCTGACTGAAAAGAGTGCCAGGGATAAGCACTCTATCCAATTTTTTCCTGTCTCTGCCATGGCCTTTTGAATTTTTAGTTTAAGTGTCCCGTTTAATCTCTCTACTTTTCCACTGCTCTGTGGATGATAAGGGGTATGGAATGCCTGCTCTATTCCCAGGGCCTGCATAATGTCCCTCATTATTTCTCCAGTGAAGTGTGTCCCCCTGTCACTTTCTATGGCTTCTGGGATGCCATACCGACAGACTAGTTCCTTCATCAGTTTTTCTACAGTTGTTTTAGCATTGGCACATTTTACTGGATAGGCCTCAACCCATCCTGAGAAGAGATCTACACATACCAGGACGTATTCATACACTCCTACCTTGGGTAGTTGTATGTAGTCTATTTGCAGTCGTTGAAATGGGTAGAGCGGTCTGGGTGTTGCTTTCTTAGGGACCTTTACTGTTTTACCTGGGTTGTGTTGTGCGCAGATAATGCAGGATTGTACGTGTTTGGAGGCTACGTAACTGAAGCCAGGAGCGATCCAGAAGGCATTCACCTGGTTACACATGTGACTTTTTGAGGCGTGAGTGGGGCCATGTGTTGCTTGTGCCATCATAGGGAACAGGGACCTTGGTAAACACAACCTATCCTTACTTTCCCATACTCCATTCGAGTTCAGCCCAGCTCCCATTTTCTCCCAGTGTTCTTTCTCTGTTTGGGCAGCCTGATGCTGGAGGGTTTCAGGACATCCAGACTCACTGTGGCTGGGACTTGCTGGCTCCCTGCCACTATCCTCTGATCCCTAGGCCTCTTTGCCACTGCTTTCGCAGCTGCATCCGCCCTTCTATTGCCCGCTACCTCCAGTGAGTCACCTTTTGTGTGTGCTTTCACCTTAATGATGCCAACCTGGACTGGTAACATTAGTGCCTCCATTAACCGTTTTACCAATTCTGCATTTTTAATAGGCTTACCAGCTGACGTAAGAAAAGCTCTACTTCTCCAGATAGGGCCAAAATCATGACAGATCCCAAATCCATAATTTGAGTCTGAATAAACATTAATTTTCTTACCTGATCCCGCTCTACACGCCTCAATGAGCGCTGTTAGCTCCGCCTCCTGCGTGGACATGTGCGGCGGGAGTGGTTCAGCTCGTATTACCTCATGTGAGGATACTACTGCATATCCAGTGTAGAATCTCCCATCCAGGTGGTATCTGGAGCCATCTACAAAAAACTCAAAATCTGCATTAGTAATAGGTGTATCATAGACATGTGGAAAACCTGCTGTCTCCTGACTCATCAGCTCTATGCAGTCATGCTCGTGCGTCATGTCAAAGTATTCATCCTCACTTGCTACCATTGTCACCAATTCCCCCTTTTCTGAATCTACTGGCAAAAGGGTGGCTGGATTCAGAACATTACACCTCTTGAGGGTGACATACTCAGGAATCAGAAGGGCACATTCAAGTCTGAACTGTCTGGCCATAGACAGGTGTTTTGGTTGGACTTACACAATTATAGCATGAATGTCATGCGGGGAGTAAGTCTCTTCGGAAAGGGGGAAATTGTTAAGGGAAATGTCAATGTGATCTCGCAAGCTTTCCCTAGCAGTACTGCAGCAGCCGCTACAGCACGGACACACGTGGGTGACCCTCTGACAACTGGGTCCAATCGCGCTGAGTAGTAAGCTATTGGTCTTTGTTTGTCACCATGTTGCTGTGTGAGGACGGCTGTCGCATGCCCTCCCTGTTCTGTGCAAAACAAGAAAAATGGTTGATCGTAATTTGGAATACCCAGGGCCGGGGCAGATACAATGAGTAGTTTAAGGGAATGAAAGGAATCAATAGCTTCCTGAGTGAGGTCAAAGGGGACAGATGGCAGACAATCATAGAGGGGTTGCATCATTTGCGAGGCAGACCTTGTCCAAGGCCTGCAGTATGACACTAAGCCCAAAAAGGTGTGCAGTTGCCGGTGGGACCTGGGTAAGGAGAGATTTTGGACTGCTTGTGTTCTCTCCTCAGTCAGGTGTCTTGTACCTTCAGAGATACAGTGACCCAAAAAGGTTACCTTTTGCTTACAGTACTGTAATTTTTCACGTGAAACTTTGAAACCATTCTCTGCCAGAAAACACAGCAAAGAAATTGTGACTTCTTTGCAGGACGTCTGGTCTGGACAGCAGAGCAAAAGGTCATCCACGTACTGCAATAGCGTAACCTGTGGATGAGGCGGTTGCTACTGTTCCAGAATTCCTGCCATAGCTGTAGAATAAATGGTAGGTGAATTCATTCCTCCTTGCGGGAGGACTGTCCACATGTACTGTTTCCCCTCATGTGTGAAGGCAAAAAGATACTGACAGTCAGGGTTTAGAGGCACAGAGAAAAATGCATTTGCCAAATCAATTACTGTAAAACATTTGGAGGTCCCTGGGATTTGTGACAGTAAGTGGGTTTGGAACAATTGGTGTTACACTCTCAGTGACAGCATTGACAGCTCTCAAATCAGGCATTATTCTGTACGTGTCAGGGGAACCTTTGGGCCCTTTTTTCTTGATTGGATACAAGGGAGTGTTACAGGGGGAGGACCTTTGTACTAGAGCCCCTGCTTGCACATATTCTCTTATATCTCTGGTCAGGGCCATTGATTTGGCTGGGCTTAAGGGATACTGTTTTAAACAAGGAGGAGTGGAGCCTTCTTTTAATTTTATCATGACTGGGGGAATAGGAAGCTGACCAACATCAGTTTTTCCCTTTGCCCAAACAATGTCTGGAACTTGTTGCATTTCTATGTCTTCACTAGTTCTGGTATCGGACACTTTCGCAGATTTGGACATGTACACCATTGCTGCAATCTTGCACAAGTGTTTGTCAGAGAGGGGACTTGTGACTGTAATACCTTCTGGGGTGTATTGTATGGTAGCCTGGATAGCACTTAACACATCAGCCCCCAGCAAATTCATAAGAGTATTTTCACTAACAATAAGCTTTGTGAGAATTTCCTGGCTATCTTGTAATCTCAGCTTCATCTGTTTTGTCAAGGGAGTTTCAGACACCAATCCCTCCACCCCGACACACTCCACAGTCTCGTCAGTAATCATATCTGGCTTTATCAGGTCTTTATGTACCACAGTGCCGGCTGCCCCAGTGTCAATTAAAAATTCTGCCTCCTTCCCCCCTGGCATTGTTATGGTCGTAAGTAAGGTGGGACCAGGTCCTGAGGGAACGAAAACAGGGTACACATTTGTCACTGGGTTGCCAGTTTCCTAGGTCAGAGGCAAGGGAGGAGGGAAATCAGCCTGCTCACTCTCCTTTTTGGAGTTTTTGCACTGTCTGGCTACTTGCAGAAGGTCTGTTGGGTCCATGTTTCTCCACTCAGGTCTGGCCGTCTGTACTGCTTCTCGTAAAAACTTATTCATACCGTCAATGAATGCATTCACCAATATTTTGATATCAAGGTCGTTTCTTGCACTGTACCCCATGTCTGTCCACTTCAGCTGTAACCTCCCAAAGTACGTCTCTATACTCTCCCCTTTTTGCTGTGTCACGTCAGTCATCAGTAGAGACTGCTCTGTTTGTTTCTTTGTAGCCCATCCTTTCAATGCCTCACAGTACGTCATTCCAGACCTCTCAGACTGAACATCCATGACCCATGATTGCTCCTTTATCATATCAGTATGTGATTTAATTATGTGTCCCAGCATGTCACCTGCCTTTGCAGTCACCAAACTCTCGAGGTCTGCCCAAGTGCATTTATAAGTCACCTGTATTGTCTGTATTTGCCTGTAAAATGGGAAAGGTTGATTTTCAGGGTCAGGTAACTGTTTCAACATAGCTAGCTGGTCAGAGGGGTTCCAGGGATGATATTCCTGTGTCTGTCTGATTCTTGTGACCTTCCTCGGTCGGGATGTATCTGATTTTTTTTGTACTGGTCCCAGGGCGTTCTTTCCTTTCCTCACCGTCAGCTTCCTCCCCAAAACTCAATTCCTTCACTACCTCTGTCTCAGAGTCAGCGTTCTCTGTCATCACATGTGACCTGGTTCGAACAGGATTTAGTGCAATCTGCTTAGGGCGAGTAACATTACACGTAGCACAAGTACCTCTCCAGTCTGGGTTTTTCTGACTACAATGTTTACAAGTCCATTCATCTGGTCTGGGTTTCTGCTTATGTGAAGGGGGGGCGGTAGCAGTCACAATTCCTGCTTTTGATGCATTAAAACATTCATAATACACCTTATCTCCCGCTGTGGTCTCTTTATATCCACAATGCTGCACCTCTTCAGCCACACGACACCATTTATTTACTTGCTGCTCTACCCTCTTGTCTTTTATCGAACCTCTCTTTTCTTCCCTGAATCTGTGCCATTTCTCAACATCCAAACATCCGTACTCTGGCATGTCTGCCTTTTTGAGTATCGGTCTGACATTTTTCACTGCTTCTTTGCCTTCTCTTTCTTGCACTATCTGTTTGGCTGTTTTGGATCCTGCTGGAGCCCCACGCTGCACACTGAACAAGTTGCCCATGGCTTCAACTTATTCCCACACAGCCCACCTTTCTGAAAATGCCCTCTCAGTGTCCCTGGACTTTGTCAACAGGCCACACGTCTCCTGGCAAGTCAGAATGGGCTCTCAAGTGGTAGCTGGAAGGCTAAATCAGCATTCACTCTCACCTGCTACACTTGTAGGGCGTATTGGGAAGGGTTAAAAAACACCTCTCTCACCCAATAGACCAGATGACTAAAGCAGGAAGGACCAGGTGTGATAGTCCTCTCACCTGCTAGACCACCTCCATGTAAGTGGGAAGGCCACAATGCTCTCTAACCCACTTCAAACCTGATGTGCAGTTGGGTACTCCATGCTGGTCCTTTACAAAGTATTCCGGCAACGAACGTAAACTAGAGTTAAACCAAAACAATCCTCTGAGCTGACTTCTCACAGAGGGCAGAAAATCGCGCAGCTGTTCACTTGACCCCTCCCAACAGAATATCAGCGCACAGTTTGTTTAGCAAGAGTGTTATCTCAAAAGAATTCTTCGTCCAGATTCAGCTTTTCCACAACATCCCTAATACCCACTGGTATAATACACAATCCCAGCAGAAAATTGAGACTACTTATATACCTTCACAGCACTTGATTCTAGAAACATATGTAACAATACACCTTCCAAGGATCAGTTAACCTCACATGTAAATAAAATTTTCTAAACCGCTCTTGACACTGATGGGAAAAAAAAAATACATATGTCAGGTATCCACCCAAATACTCTATATGGCTATGCCCTGTGATATTTCACAACCAGAACATCCTTTCACAGTCCACAGTATGACCTATAACCATTAAACTTATACATACATATTATTTCACCAAGTCTCTTATCTCAATTTCTCATCACTTTGTTATTCAGAGGCTTCTCATCAATATGCAACAACCTTTTGCCTGCCTACTTTATCTAGGCATTAATATGACACCACTTATGAACACAAATCCCTAGACCAGTGTATTGCCCATCAAAGATGCAAAGATGGCCAAAGTAAAACACAAAACACAGCAACACAGCAAATGCAATTATACAGAGACTGTCCCAAATTCCGTGCTATGCAATCTATGCAATCAGTTAATGGACGGACAACAGATTATCTTATTACTCTATATTTCAACTCTCATTCAGACATGCATGAAAAAACAATACTCACTGGTGATGCCAGAGTTCTTGAACCGTGTGTACAGCCTTACCCAGAATATTCGGGAAATCAGAGAGAGTGAAATAAAGTGTAAGAATAAAGCTTCTCACCTTGCTGCAGCTGAAATTTCACTGTCTCCAGAGTCCCCAAAACTTCTTCCGAATAGGCTGGTTGGCCACGGCTCCACGTTGGGCACCAAAAACTGTTGTAGCTGTTCTGTTTTGTCACAAGTCAGCTTATGGGATCACCAGTGAGGTCCTCTGAATTAGGCCTCTTCAGACCTAATCAAGATCGAGCGCTCGGAGAAAAAGACCTGCATCCATGTGGGCATGATCAATTTTTTCTGTTTATTTAACCAAAGTACAGTTTATTTATACCATTTACAGATCAATGTGATATTGCAAAAAAAAGCTTCTAGCTGGACTTCACAAGTTGCTCATATGACCTTTAAGTTTTAGCAAAACAAAAATGTAGAGTCATGCATATGAGATAAGAAGATAAGAAGAAGATAAGAAGAACATTTAGAGACAATAATAATCCTTGAGCCTGTCTCTTATTCCGTAGGCTCCATGACTATGAACTACCATCAGATATACTTACTAATAACAATAAAATATCTTTAATGAAGAAATAGAGAAACTATTAACCCTTCTATATCAATGGTGTCACTCTGTGATTCACACTATTATCAAATTTCAGCGTATAGTGTGTGGGGGCGGCACGTTTAGATCACTGCTGCTGGGATTCGCCATTTCTTTTTTTCTCCTAAGCACGCGTGCAGTGGGGCGGGCCAGCATGTCAGCCAATCACAGACACACACACAGCTAAGTGGTCTTTTTTGCCAGACAAGCAAGGGCATGTGTCACAGGCTGTGAATGTCACATGTCCTTGCATTATAAATACGGCTATTTTCCCTCACGGCGCCATTATCTGTCCCACTGGTGCCAAGCAATTTCCAGCCCCTCTGCATTCAACCCTCATGCACATTTTGCTACACTATTTTTATAGCAAACAGTGCTGAAATTTAGTGGCACCCAAAAAGTGGCTGCTATACTCCATTGTTGTCCCACTGGTGCCAAGCAATTTCCAGCACCTCTGCATTTTACCCTCATGCACATTTTGCTACGCGATTCTTATAGCAAAAAGTGCTGAAAATTAGTGGCATCCACAAAGTGTCTGCTATACTAATTTTGTGTCACACTTGTGCAAAGCAAGTCCCAGCACCTCTGCATTCAACCCTCATGCACATTTTGCTACGCTATTCTTATATCAAACAGTGCTGAAACTTAGTGGCACCCGAAAAGTGGCTGCTATACTCCATTGTTGTCCCACTGGTGCCAAGCAATTTCCAGCACCTCTGCATTTTACCCTCATGCACATTTTGCTACGCTATTTTTATAGCAAACAGTGCTGAAACTTAGTGGCACCCAAAAAGTGGCTGCTATACTCCATTGTTGTCCCACTGGTGCCAAGCAATTTCTAGCACCTCTGCATTTTACCCTCATGCACATTTTGCTATGCTATTCTTTTAGCAAACAGTGCTGAAAATTAGTGGCATCCACAAAGTGTCTGCTATACTAATTTTGTGTCCTACTTGTGCCAAGCAAGTCCCAGCACCTCTGCATTCAATCCTCATGCACATTTTGCTACGCTATTCCTATAGCAAATAGTGCTGAAAAGTAGTGGCATCCACAAAGTGTCTGCTATACTAATTTTGTGTCCCCCTTGTGCCAAGCAAGTCCCACCACCTCTGCATTCAACCCTCATGCACATTTTGCTACGCTATTCTTATAGCAAACAGTGCTGAAAATTAGTGGCATCCACAAAGTGTCTGCTATATTAATTTAGTGTCCCACTTGTGCCAAGCAAGTCCCACCACCTCTGCATTCTACCCTCATGCACATTTTGCTATGCTATTCTTATAGCAAACAGTGCTGCCAGTTTTAGGGCCATAGTTGCATTGTCAGGAATAGTCAGTGTTCGTTCTTCAGCTGTCAATAAAGCTAGACCCCCTCTGCAATCTACACCACCTCTCAATTTTTGCTACCACATTTTAAGTGGCTAATCTTGTCGCTAACAAAATGAGTGGCAAAAGGACAGATGCTGGTGGAAAGGGGAACAGGCATGTTGGAAAAGGAAAAAAAGTTTGTGTCCGTGGGGAAGGTGGCAAAGCTACATTAACATCTGCTGAAGATAAGCCATCTTCTTCCAGCAAAAGATGTCTCCTATTTTCCGTGGACAATCCGATGTGCTCCCTATTTTACGGACCCGAACAACTGTAAGAAAGGTAGATGATGCACAAAAAAAGAACATGCTTGAATGGATCTCAAGTGCTCCAACAACTGCCCTCTCCTCCACCTCAACTACCACATAAAAAAAACCAGTCCTCTGAGTTGTCATCCCAATCACACTTGCTTTCTCTCAGCTCTCAAGTCTCCACCCGCCCTGCACAGTATGGTGTAACAGAGATGGCTGAGTCTGCAGAGCTGTTCAGTCACACTATAGCCTGGGAATCAGAGGTCTGCACTTAAGCTACAATGAGTACAGACCAGGAAATGGTCTGCAGTGATGCCCAGAAGCTTTGTGACTCAGATTCAGGTCCTGATGGCCAAGTTTATGAGCATAATGTTGACCCTTGTTCCCAAACTGTAACACCTGTTGGTGGAGACAATGAGGAACATACTGATGACGATGAGATGCAAATACCAGATTGGGATGACAACTTAAATATTTGGTCAGGGCAGGAAGAGGCTAGGTCTCAGGGTGAGGGGAATGCAAACACAACGCTTGATGATGAAGTTCTAGATCCCACTTACTGTCAACCCACAGTCAGGCACTCGAGGAGGTCAACAGAGGCGGTGGAGGAGGATGCTACTGACGACGAACTTACCTTGCACCTTCCTGAACAGAGTCGGAGTACTGGTAGCACGTCTACAACTGCATCCTCAGCCACCACTCTGCCTCTGAGCACAAGTCGGGGTGGCTCTGCAGGTCGCATGTCCTCTAAGCCTTGCCTAGCCTGGTCCTTTTTTGACCTTGCAAAGGATCTCCCAAATCATGTGATCTGTAAAATTTTTCGGGAATCCATAAGTAGAGGCAAAAACCTCAGCAGTTTGACAACTGAGAACATGAAGAAATGGAGGACGAACTGTCCATGGACATGGAAGACTCAGCAGATGAGGGAGACCTTGGTCACATTTCAGTTGAAAGAGGTTGGGGGGAGATGTCAGAGGAAGAAAGAATGGTTAGCACCTCTATGCCACAAACACAGCAAGGACTTGGTCCGCATGGATGCGCAAGACACATGAGCGCCTTCTTGCTGAACTACCTACAACATGACCCTCGGATTGTCAGAATTAAAAGTGATGATGACTACTGGGTTGCCACACTATTAGATCCCTGGTACAAGTCCACATTTTGTGAAATAATTCCAGCCATAGAAAGGGACGCACGTATGCAGGAGTATGAGCAGAAGCTGTTACTCAATCTTATCTTGGCTTTTCCACCAAACACAAGTGGTGCACAGAGTGAATCTCCCAGTTGTAACTTGACAAACATGGGACGATCTCGTCATCAACAGTCTAACCATACCAGCAGCACCGTATCTGTTGCTGGTAACAGCAATTTTATTGAATCGTTTCATAATTTATTTAGACCATACTTTGCAAGGTCAACAGAGACAAGAAGTCTGACACATAGTCAACGGCTGCAGAGGATGATACAGGAGTATCTCCAAATGAACATCGATGCCATGACTTTGCAACTGGAGCCTTGCTCATTTTGGGCTTCAAATCTTGAAAAATGGCCTGAGCTCGCCACTTACGCCTTGGAGATCTTGTCATATCCAGCTGCCAGCATTGTGTCTGAACGTGTCTTCAGTGCTGCTGGGTGTGTGCTGACAGATAAGTGCACGCGTCTGTCCAGTGACAATGTGGACAGACTAACGTTCATCAAGATGAACAAGTCATGGATCCGCAAGGACTTTACTACCCCTGTGTCATCCTGGGGAGAGTAAAGGCTTGGGGATTTGGAATGTGCTTGATGCAAATGTACCTGTCAAGTTTGCAACTAGGGCTCAAATGATGCCACTGAAGGGGTGTCTGTGTGGCCCAATTTTTGGAAAAAAGGGAGACTCTGCTTGGAGTCCCCCTGCTGTGTTTTTAAAAATGAGCCAAGATGAACAAGTCATGGTTCAGCTAGGACTTTGCTACCTACCCCGGTGTCATCCTGGGGACAGTTAAGGCTTGCGTATTTTTGAATGTACTTGATGCAAATCAACACATCCAGTTTGCAACTGGGGCACAAGTGATGCCACTGAAGTGGTTTGTGTGGCCCAATTTTTGGAAAAAAGGGAGACTCTGCTTGGAGTCTCCTTGCTGTGTTTTACATGACTTTAGAAGGGCATGCCATCCCTATATCTGTGTCTCCTCCTCTTTTTCCTCGACCAGCTGTCCAGTTTTTGCATTGATATTTGTCCTTGTCACTTTCCCATGTGTTTGTGTTGTCTTGGGAGTTGTTTGTCACCTTTTTGACACCTTTGAGGGTGTTTTCCAGGTGTTTTAGGTGTTTGTGATTGCCTCCCATTGTTTTCAATGGGGTTCGAGAGGTTCGTCGAACGGCTCGTCGAACGGGGCACCGTTCGATGAACCGAACCGAACTCGAACTCTAGGTGGGTGGCTCATCTCTAGTCTCTACTCAATCTGCAGCCAGGGAAGGCCGTGTGCGACAATGCTGCAAACCTGGGTGCGGCCCTACGCCGTGGTGATGTGACACACATGCCTTGTATGGCTCACGTGTTGAATCTTGTTGTCCAGCAATTTTTAACCCACTATCCCGGCCTACATGGGGTTCTGCAGAGGGCATGGTCACTATGTGCTCACTTCCGCCATTCATATCCCACAGCTGAATGACTTGCATCTCTCCAGAAGTCTTTTGGCCTGCTGGTTCACCGGCTGAAATGCGATGAGCCAACAGGCTGGAATTCGACTCTCCACATGTTGCAGCGACTGTGGCAGCACCGCCAAGCCCTGGTGCAATACGTTATGACGTATAGCCTGGGCCAATGAGATCCAGAGGTGGGGAAGATCACGCTGCTGGAGTGGTCTCAGATCAAGGACCTATGCACCCTTCTGCACAGTTTCGACATGGCAACAAGGATGTTTAGTGCTGACAATGCCATTATCAGCATGACAATTCCAGTCATTTACATGCTGGAGCACACTCTAAACAGTATTCGGAGTCAGGTGGTGGGACAAAAGGAAGGGGAGGAAGTACAGGAGGATTCATATGCGGAAAGGCATACCAAGATCTACAAGGTCTAGATGGTCAGCAGCACCAAAGCGGCAGGCATGGGACGGTGGAGCAGAGGGATTAAAAAGGGCGCATGGTAGCAGTCACACTGTTGAGGAAGGTGCAGGAGCCCAGGAAGAAATGGAGGTCGAACTGGCGATAGGCATGGAAGACTCAGCAGATGAGGGAGACCTTGATCACATTTCTGCTGTGCGAGGTTGGAGGGAGAGGTCAGAGGAAGGAAGCATGATTCTCACCTCGCCTCCACCAACACAGCAAGGACTTGTTCCTCCTGGATGTGCAAGACACATGAGCGCCTTCTTTCTGCACTACCTACAACATGACCCTCAGATTGTCAGAATTCGAAGTATTGCTAACTACTGGGTTGCCACACTCTTAGATCTCTGGTACAAGTCAAAATTTGGCTAAATAATTCCTGCCATAGAAAGGGACGCATGTATGCAGGAGTATCAGCAGAAGCTGTTACACAATATGAGATTGGCTGTTCCCATAAACACCAGTGGTGCAAAGAGTGAATCTCACAATTCTAACTTGTCAACCATGGGACTGTCGAGTCATCATCACTCAAACCATACCACCAACACCGTATCTGTTGGTAACAGCAATTTTATGGAATCGTTTCATGAATTTTTTAGACCATCCTTTGCAAGGTCACAAGACACAAGAAGTCTGACACATAGTCAACGCCTGGAGAGGATGACACAGGAGTATCTCCAAGTGAATATCGATGTCATGACTCTGCAACTGGAGCCTTGCTCATTTTGGGCTTCCAATCTGGAAAAATGGCCTGAGCTCGCCACTTACGCCTTGGAGATCTTGTCGTGTCCCGCAGCCAGCGTTCTCTCGGAACATGTATTCAGTGCTGCTGGGGGTGTGCTGACAGATAAGTGCACGCGTCTGTCCAGTGACAATGTGGACAGACTAACATTCATCAAGATGAACAAATCATGGATCCGCAAGGACTTTTCTACCCCTGTGTCATCCTGGGGAGAGTAAAGGCTTGTGTATTTTAAATTGTGCTTCATGCAAATCAACATTTTAAAATTTCAACTGTGGTACAATTGATGTCACTTAAGTGGTGTCTGTGGCCAAATTTTTTGAAAAAATTGAGACTTTTCTTGGAGTCCACTTGCTGTGTTTTACATGATTTTAGAAGGGCATGACATGCCTATATCTGTGTCTTCTCCTTCTTTTACTCATCCAGGTCTTTTCTTTCAGCATGAGTAAATGTACTTGTCACTTTTCCATGTGTTTGTGGCTTCTTCTGAGTTGTTTGGCACCTCTTGGACACCTTAGAAGGTGTTTTCTATGTGTTTGTATGTGTTTCTGTTTGCTTGCCATTGTTTTCAATGGAGTTCAAAGGTGTTCGACGAACCGAACTGAACTCGAACACTAGGGGAGTGGCTCATCTCTAGTTAATCATTATTGTTGCTGAAGTGGCCCGTTTTAAATTTGGCAACCCAGTTCTTCACTGTGGAATTTGAAGGGCATTGATCCCCCAATATCTGTAACATATCACCATGAATATCCTTTACTTGCAGAAATAAGAATTCTATCACTGCTCTGCTCTCAGTTACTGGAATATTGCATTAGACTCTGCCATTTTGTTTTCCCGTGTGCGTAGAACACTGTTGCCATAAGCTCCACACACAAAATTTTTAAAACATATATTAGACACATAAGTCTTTCATGTAATGTAACATTCGTTACCATAGAAACAAAAAAAAATCTCAAAGCCAAAGACTTACCAACAGCCCCTCGTACCAGTTTTCCCTAAAATGAACAGAGCTGGGGCAGAACAAGGGTCTAGCTTGCCTAATTCATGACGAGCTGGCTGTCACTTTCCATACACCAAAAATCTTACTCCAGAGACTGACAAAATTAAGATTTAAAGAGGAACTAGGCACTCATCTCCTGATAGTTTTACTTTAGCTTTAAAAGTTCTTAAATGGAAAATCTGACAAAATAACAATATAACTACGAGGGGCGATCCAAAATTAATGATAATCGGTTATTTCTATTGCACACAAAATTAAAATAAAATGTTTTCTTCTCTCTTAGATACCCACTAGTCCAGGAAAAAAAAATCACTTAAATAGGCCACGATTCCCAGGAGCTACATTCATTTGAATATGAACTGCCGAGGAGTGAACATCAAAATGGAAAAAAACGAGCTCAGAGCTGTCATCAAATACCTCTGCTTGAAAAAAATTACTATCAAAGACATACACAGCGACTTGGTGGAAACATTGGGGGACTCTTCTCCTCCATATTCCACAGTTGCACGCTGGGCCAAGGAATTTAAGCTGGGAAGAACATCGACGGAAGATGAACATCGTGAAGGATGCCCATCCACGTCCTTCAATGAAGAAAACATGAAAAACGTTGAAGAAGTTGTATTGGCAGATTGAAGAGTGACTATCAGGCATGTAGCTGAGGTCACAGGGATCTCATATGGCAGTATTCAAAGAATCCTTGCGAAAGAATTGCATATGAGAAAGGTCCCCGCGCGTTAGGTGCCAAAAATGTTAACCGACGTGGAAAAGAAGAAACGAGTTGACATTTCAATAGCAAATCTCGAAAAGTTCCAAGCAGACAGGGAGAATTTTTTGTCACGTTTTTTGACCATGGACGAGACCTGGATCCCCCACTTTGATCCCAAAACTAAACAGCAATCGATGACATGAAAACGAGCCGACGAACCAACGCCGAAGAAATTCAAAGTGTCAAGGTCAGCAGGAAAGGTTATGGCGTCCGTTTTTTGGTACGCTGAAGGAATTATTACGGTGGACTATTTGGAGAAGGGAGCCACTATTACGGGCTCCTACTACGCAGAACAAATAAGAAGATTGCGGGAGGCTATCAAGGAGAAAAGGCGCGGCAAACTGCGGGCTGGAGTGCTGTTTCACCAAGATAACGCGCCGGCTCACAAAGCTGCAGTTGCCATGGCAACCATTCAAAAAGCGGGCTTTGAACTGGTGGAACACCCCCCCTATTCGCCAGATCTAGCCCCCAGTGACTTCTTTCTCTTTCCTCGCCTTAAGGAACACCTCCAGGGCAAGAAATTTGACGACAATAGCGACGTGATAACCGCTGTTGGGGATTTTTTTGAGGGTCAAGATCAAGAATTTTTTCGAAGGGAATTCTAAGTTTAGAAAAGAGATGGACTAACTGTATAGACTTGTTAGACTATGTAGAAAAATATATATTTTTTTTAATATATTCATTGTGTTTATTATTGATTATCATTACTTTTGGATCGACCCTCGTATAATAAGGGTTGGGCTAAGCAGTTTAGATTAAATCTCTATTGCTGATGATGTCTTACTGATCCTGTCAGGTTCACTTACTTTGGTACCATATAAAAAAGTAATGTGAAAAAATATTGTGTAACGTTAAATCAAATATGAAAATATTAATAGAGTTAAATTTTAACTTTTTTCTAAGGAATAAATCTACCCAACATAAAGGAATATAGGTTGAAAATTAGAATTGATGAGTTACACATGTTAAATTACCTAGCTATCTTAAAATTAAAGAAAATCAAAAGAGACTACTTTTTATCAAATTCCTTACAATTTTGGATAAAAGTAACACTATAGAAATGCATGTATTGCCAAAAGTACTATACTTTTTTTAGACACTGTTTACCAGGTCATATTAATTAATTTGCAATTAAGAATATATAAGATAGCTAATGAAAATACACCTGGGGATATAATGTAGAACAATGTTTTTGCAGGGTAAGAAGGTGGGTAATTCTTGTTAAGAAAAAAGATCTCTATGGGTGAATCTTGAGAAAAATCTAGTAAGACAATTTAACTAAAGGGATAAGGGTGTGTGTGTATGATTTTTTTTATAAAAATATATATATATATATATATATATATATATATATATATATATATATATGTATATATATATATATATATATATATATATATATACATATATATATATATATATATATATATATATATATATATATATATATATATATATATATATATATATATATATATATATACATATATATATAAAATAGTTAACAATAGACCATTTTCCTTAAAAGAAGGGCTTAAATTTAGTAACATTTTTAAAAGTCCTTATTAGAATTTGGGAACTAAGAAAAAACATTGTAAATTAAAATCATAATTCTCATTGGTTTGTAAACAATGTAACTTCAGGTATTGGATTAGAAGTGGACTGGTTAAAAATGCTTTTAAAAATATGGAATTTTATACAGGAGGGTTATGCAAGCTCAACATTGTTGTAATCATAAAAAAGGCAGAGGACTTGCAATGAATTAAGTAAAGGCAGCATGCAGCCAATCTTAATATAAAATTCATGGAATAATTTATATAGGCTCTATCTGGCATCTGTTAGATTAAGAAAAATCTATATTAGGGGATAAAATGGTAGAAATTTCCTGCTGAGTGGTGTGAGACCTAGCATACATGTACAGTTAATTCCCATGTTAACGAAACCCCTGTTGTTCAGCTAATTGATAAGACCAATGGCAGGGCAGGATGAATGGCCAATATCAGCTTATGGAGTCCATTTTACTCTTATCTCACTCTAGAAGTCAGTAGCTACTCTACAGATGCAACCCAAGAGTTGCAACCCAAGAGTTTAGGGGTTAAAGGGTATAAAAAAAATCCATTAGGCTATGTATACATGTTGAATATTTGGTTACAGACATTTCTCCACCAAATCTGCATCTCCTTACAGAAAAACACAAAAATGCATCAAAACTGCATTGTGTTTTTGGTGTGTTTTTCTTCCAGGAGATGCAGATTTGGGGAAAATTTCTGCAACATATTTGTGCAGCAAATCTGCATCTCCTGGCAGAAAAGTGCATCAATAACGCCTCATGTATTTGGTGCATTTTTCTGTCAGGAGATACAAATGCGCAATGTACGCACATAGCCTATGGGGGTAACCCAGCATTGAGTCCATTGAGTTCACTTCAAGTGAGTTCATACAGTTCACCAGAGGTGAGTTCACTGAGTTCATTGACTTCACTGAGTTCATTGAGTTGACCTGAGGTCACAGCTGAGGTTCCATGGGAACTGCCAACTGTTACATAGGGTAAATTCACTGACATCACTGCTCACAGTGGCAGCTCCGTCACTGTGTCCCTAATGCCACAGTGATTGGTCATGTTTTCCAATGTGACTGTGCACTGCAGCCTCAGATATAGCAGAGTCGGGGTCTTATGCAATGTCGCGTCTGTGGATTACATCGGACCTGCAAGTGTGTTTTAGGATGGTACTTAATTGGAGAATTGTTTTTTTTTTTTAAACAAAGGATTTTTCTCTGTATTTTGTGCTTATTTCTTTTTTTGCTTACATGATTAGTAATGGGGGAATCTCATGGATGCCTACACATTACTTACCTCAAGCTTGACGACAGCTGTGATTAACCAGTTACATAACCCATCTAATGAATGTGCCAACTCTAAGTTGGCTGCAAACTGTTATTTTTAGGTTAGGGAGGGCCCAATAACCATGGGCTTCTCCCACCTGAGAACACCAACCCACAGCTGTCTGCTTTATCATGGCCTGGTATCAAAATTGGGGGACCACATGTCGGCGCTATACTCACCAGGGCTTCGGTGCGGCTATGGCTGCTTTCACGGCCACTCATTCTTCTTCTGGAGCCAATAATTAGGTTCATGCATATTCACTGCTTTCCCCTCCCATCTGTGATTGGTTACAGTCAAACGTGCCCTCATGTTGAGTGACAGCGTGTCTGACACTTCCAATCACAAACCCTGTCTGCGGTTCTATATGGTACAGTAAAAATAACTAAATAAATAAAAAAATCAGCAAAGGCCCTCCCATATTATGATACCCAGCAAAGATAAAGCCCACGGCTACAGGCTGCAGCTCCCAGCCATGTGCTTATCTTGCCTGTGTATCAAATTAAGAGAAACTGCATGCGGCTTTTTTTTTTTAAATTATTTAAATTAATAATTAAAAAAATAGTAAGTGACACCCCCAAATTTAGATACCCAGCCATGATAAAGCCCGAGTCAGGCACAGGCCAGAAGACCCTTTTTTTAATAAATCCGTTGTATGACAATTCTTTCAACATTTTTGCAGCATTTTTTCCTTATTTAAATGAATAACAAAATGCTGTAAAAATGCCTGTATAAACACACACAAAACATAAAAATATTTTTTTTTTTTTCAGCTCACCGAACCACAGCATATGTGAAGTCTGGAGGAGTCCAATCAATCCAGGGCGGTGCAGGGAACCAAGACTAAAAACCAAGAATAAAAATTACGTGTACTATGCAGTTTTTTTTTCCTGAACAATCCTCAGAAAAAAAAACTGTGCATGTGAACATACCCAATAGATGTTTTATGAGACAAAAATAAAATAGTTTAGCATTAAAATAATAAATCCCCTGCGGCTCCAGCACCGATGCTCCTGAAGCCTCTGGCAGTCTTGGCCGCAATGATCTTGTTCCTGAACCTTACATTATAACTGCAAAGTAAATAATGATTGGCAGGGACACCGGAGTATCGGTATTGTAGCATGACAGTGAGATGATTTACCAGAGCAGTTTGGGGAACAAATTACTTTTTTATCGGTTTTTATTCTACTATTTGCAAGATAGGATGTACAAAATATGGCAATCCTGCCAATGCTTTCAAATGTCTGTTAGGGCTCATTCACTCATCTATATTTTTGATCCCAATGATGTCTGTGAAAAAAAAACACACTCTGGCCAAACTTTTTCAATGAGGCAGTGCAGAGAAGTGACTTTTTTAATTTTTTTTTTTTTTTATATTTCACTCTCTGACCAAATCTCCGCATGAAAAAAATCACCGTATGCATAAGTGTCTACTGTAAATCAGATGAAAATCACCCATTCACGTATATAGGTGCATGAATAAAATCAGATGCCACACGAATCCAAAGTATGGTCTCCGATTTTAACCCCTTCAGCCCCGGGCACTTTCCCTGTTTGCGTTTTTGTTTTTTGCTCCCCTTCTTCCGAGAGCCGTAACGTTTTTATTTTTCCGTCAATCTTGCCATATGAGGGACTGTTTTTTGCAGGACGAGTTGTACTTTTAAATTAAACCATAAGTTTTACCATATAGTGTACTGGAAAATAGCAAACAAATTCCAAGTGTAGAAAAACTGCAAAAAAGTGTGATCACACAATAGTTTTTGGGATGTTTTATTCACTGTGTTCACTATATGGTAAAACTGATGTGTGGGTGTGATGCCTGAGGTCGGTGCGAGTTTGTAGACACCAAACATGTATAGGTTTACTTGTATCTAAGGGGTTAAAAAAATTCACATGCGTGTCCAATAAAAGTGTCGTACGTTTTGCACCGTTTTCCAAAACCCGTAGTGTTCTCATTTTTGGGATCTATGGTTCAGTGATTACTTATTTTTTGCATCTCGAGCTGACATTTTTAATGGTACCCATTTTGCGCAGATGCTACGTTTTGATCGTCTGTTATTGCATTTAGCGTAAAACTTGCGGCGACCAAAAAACGTAATTTTGGCGTTTGAATTTTTTTTCCACTACGCCGTTTACCAATCATATTATTTGATTTTATATTTTGATAGATCGGGCATTTCTGAACGCGGCGATACCAAATCTGTGTATATTTAATTTTTTTTTAACCCCTTAATTTTAATGCGGTGAAAGGGGGGTGATTTGAACTTTTAGGGGTTTTTTTTAAATTTTTTAAAACTTTTTCTTAACTTTTTTTAATTTTACTATAAAACAGCAATCCGATCGCTGTTCCTTATCTGCTGTAAACAGAAGATATGATCACTTATTGATTCATTCGTTTCCGGGCCGAATGAAACTGAAAGGGACTCGTCATAGCTACAGGCGTCATCACAAGACCCTGTGCTACCATGGCAACCACCGAAAGTCACGTGACCATGCACATGACTTCCAGTGGGGGCGGCGGTAAGTGAAAATCATGGCCGCGCGCATATACATCTCGCTGCCAGACTTTAGCAGCGAGATGCAAGGGGTTAAATGTTGCAAGTGCAAGCAATTCCACTCATAACATGCAGGCACACATGTCAGCTGTTGAAAACAGCTGATATGTGAGCAGATCGCCGCATACTGCCCGCGGCAGGGGGCGGGGCTTAACGCCAACGCTCCATGACGGATAGATCCGTCAAGAGTAGTGAAGGAGTTAAGGGATACAATTCTGTAACATAGGAATATGATTAATAACTATAAATAACTAATAACTGCTATTATACAAAAGAAACGATATCACATGGATTACCGGTGAGAAAAAAATGGTCCCACTTTTCAGGGGAAACTTTCAATGATTTTTTATATGCTCTTGTGAACCTTCCCTAGTTAATGGAATCGGGCCGGTTTGAGAATCTGAGGGTACGAGACCAAGATTAGGACCTGCCATGTCCTGACCTGTAGGGCCGTGAGTTTCCTCTGCAGGAGAACACAAGAGACCACAACCGCCCATACTCACTATCAGTGTTCGGGACACTGTGGTCTCTCACTTGTGTTCTGCCTACAGAGGACGCTTGCGAATCTGCAGCGAACAATTGACCAGCTGCGGCTCAAGAAAGCCGCACTGCAGGTCAGTATTCGCTGTGGGCCGCACATGCACAGTGAGCAAGGGATTTGTAGAAATCCATCCACTTTGCTTGTTCTGTACATTGCAGTGTTTTGGACACAGCTGAAGCATGCTGCATCCAAAACACTGTTAACCCTGATCGTGAGATCGCACCCTTATTTTTACATTTTACATTTCTACCAGGTCTCTAATTTATCTAATACCAGCTTGGTCACAGCTATTCAATAGGATAAAGAGTTGCACACAAGTCACAATGTATATGGGAATGATGAAAAGCAAAACTGCTATGGGAATACTAGACTTAAAAATACAATGAACTATCTGGAAAAATGAAAAACATGAAATTGGAATATGCACAACTGATATGAATAATAGGAATATAAGAGATGTTTAGCCATTGTATTGATCAATGCAAAAGAGCCCCAAAACCAACGCCAAGGTAATCTGTATTTTTGGGATCCCTAGCCTATACAATAGGATAAAGAGTTGCACACAAGTCACAATGTATATTTTTGTCTGAGAACCCTGCCCCACCCACAGCCATTTGTTTTAATTCACATATATAGCTTGATCCTTTGCTTCCCATACAGAGCACGTTTTTTAACTGCAGGTGAGGTTACATATAGGCTAGTGACCCCAAAAATAGAGATTACCTTGGCGTTGGTTTTGGGGCTCTTTTGCATTGATCAATACAATGGTTACACATCTGTTATATTCATAGCACTTATGCATATTCCAATTTCATGTTTTTCATTTTTTCAGATCGTTCATTGTATTTTTCAGTCTAGTATTCCCATAGCAGTTTTGCTTTTCATCATTCCAATATACATTGTGACTTGTGTGCAACTCTTTATCCTATTGAATAGTTATGTTTTTGAGTCTTGCACCATGTTCACACCATTGGTGTTCAAGACATACATTCTTTAGTTGGTCACAGCTATGGGTTTAATCCATTTCAGACTTAACCAACTGTCATTTTGAGCTGTAGTTTTGAATGAGAATATTAAGTTATAATATTTTTTTATTCTAGGGATTGGAAAAAAAACTGTTTAAAAAGTTTTGGTTTGTGTCTCCACTTTCTTAGACTTGAAACATTTTAACTTTTTCATTAGTGAAGCTTTAAGGAGGATTTTTTTTTTGGAGGATGATCTGCAGCTTCATTGTTAAGATTTGGGGATAGATCCTACATTTTGATCAGTTTTTATTTCATTTTTAGGTGGAGATGTGTTGACAAAAAAATGACAGTTCTGACATTTAGATTTTCTTTGTAGGAAATCCCCTACTGGTATAATAATTTTATTCTTTGATAGATCAGACCTTTATGGATGCGGCAATACTGTGAAAACGCAATTCTTTAAAAATCATTTATTTATTTTTGAATTAGGAAAAGTGGGGGTGATTCATATTTTTATGTTTTTTTATTATATTATTTTACATTTTTCACTGTATTTTTAGTCTTGACAATGGACTTGGGCCAGCAACTGTTTGATGGCTTGAACTACTGAATATGCTGCTATAAGTGAGAATTATTTCAGCAGGACTTCTCAGGAATACTGAAATAGCAGTGCTGAGGACCTTTAGCCAGTCCACACCTGCAATGGCAACCTACTGGTACCAGTGATTATTGGGTCCGCCATGATCACTCCATTTAAAGACCTACTTAGATTGACAGAGGCAGCGAAGTGATTTAACTGCAGCAATTGGAGCTGGCAGGCAGGTGTATAGATGAGCTCTACATCTGTAGTTATAGAAAGATATTTCTTGTTGAGGACAAGAAAAACAGCAATTACAATTTTCTTTGCTACATATGTGATATGATGCTTAACCCCTTCATGACTTTGCCATTTTCCTTTTTTTGTTTTCGTTTTTTCCCTCCCTTTCTTCCAAGAGCCATAACTTTTTTTATTTTTCAGTCGACATAGCTGTATTAGGGCCTGTTTTTTTGGTGGGACAAGTTGTATTTTTGAATGAACCATTGATTTAAAAAAAGAATTAAAAAAAAATCGAAGAGAAGTGAAATTGCAAAAAACAGTGCAATTTCACAATTGTTTTGGGGACTTTAATTTACTGTGTTCACTACATAAACTATTGTTTTTATTGACACCATTTTTTGGTAGATACGATGTTTCAATAGCTTCTTCTTGTACAGTTAGGTCCAGAAATATTTGGACAGTGACACAATTTTCGCGAGTTGGGCTCTGCATGCCACCACATTTGATTTGAAATGAAATCTCTACAACAGAATTCAAGTGCAGATTGTAACGTTTAATTTGAAGGTTTGAACAAAAATATCTGATAGAAATTGTAGGAATTGTACACATTTCTTTACAAACACTCCACATTTTAGGAGGTCAAAAGTAATTGGACAAATAAACCAAACCCAAACAAAATATTTTTATTTTCAATATTTTGTTGCGAATCCTTTGGAGGCAATAACTGCCTTAAGTCTGGAACCCATGGACATCACCAAACGCTGGGTTTCCTCCTTCTTAATGCTTTGCCAGGCCTTTACAGCCGCAGCCTTCAGGTCTTGCTTGTTTGTGGGTCTTTCCGTCTTAAGTCTGGATTTGAGCAAGTGAAATGCATGCTCAATTGGGTTAAGATCTGGTGATTGACTTGGCCATTGCAAAATGTTCCACTTTTTTGCACTCATTAACTCCTGGGTAGCTTTGGCTGTATGCTTGGGGTCATTGTCCATCTGTACTATGAAGCGCCGTCCGATCAACTTTGCGGCATTTGGCTGAATCTGGGCTGAAAGTATATCCCGGTACACTTCAGAATTCATCCGGCTACTCTTGTCTGCTGTTATGTCATCAATAAACACAAGTGACCCAGTGCTATTGAAAGCCATGCATGCCCATGCCATCACGTTGCCTCCACCATGTTTTACAGAGGATGTGGTGTGCCTTGGATCATGTGCCGTTCCCTTTCTTCTCCAAACTTTTTTCTTACCATCATTCTGGTACAGGTTGATCTTTGTCTCATCTGTCCATAGAATACTTTTCCAGAACTGAGCTGGCTTCATGAGGTGTTTTTCAGCAAATTTAACTCTGGCCTGTCTATTTTTGGAATTGATGAATGGTTTGCATCTAGATGTGAACCCTTTGTATTTACTTTCATGGAGTGTTCTCTTTACTGTTGACTTAGAGACAGATACACCTACTTCACTGAGAGTGTTCTGGACTTCAGTTGATGTTGTGAACGGGTTCTTCTTCACCAAAGAAAGTATGCGGCGATCATCCACCACTGTTGTCATCCGTGGACACCCATGCCTTTCTGAGTTCCCAAGCTCACCAGTCAATTCCTTTTTTCTCAGAATGTACCCAACTGTTGATTTTGCTACTCCAAGCATGTCTGCTATCTCTCTGATGGATTTTTTCTTTTTTTTCAGCCTCAGGATGTTCTGCTTCACCTCAATTGAGAGTTCCTTAGACTGCATGTTGTCTGGTCACAGCAACAGTTTCCAAATGCAAAACCACACACCTGTAATCAACCCCAGACCTTTTAACTACTTCATTGCTTACAGGTTAACGAGGGAGACGCCTTCAGAGTTAATTGCAGCCCTTAGAGTCCCTTGTCCAATTACTTTTGGTCCCTTGAAAAAGAGGAGGCTATGCATTACAGAGCTATGATTCCTAAACCCTTTCTCCGATTTGGATGTGAAAACTCTCATATTGCAGCTGGGAGTGTGCACTTTCAGCCCATATTATATATATAATTGTATTTCTGAACATGTTTTTGTAAACAGCTAAAATAACAAAACTTGTGTCACTGTCCAAATATTTCTGGACCTAACTGTATTTTATTGCAATGTTGCTGAGGCCCAAAAATGTAATTCTTATGTTTTGAATTTTTTTTGGTTACACTGCTTACTGACCGGAATAATTTATTTTATATTTTGATAGATCAGACATTTCAGTAATACCAAATATGTGTATTGCTTCTATTTTTAGTTGCCTTATTTTCAATAGGGCAAATAGTGGGTGAATTGAACTTTAGCATTTTTACATGCTTTTTTTCACTTTTTATTGCATTTACTTGTCCTCGACGTGAAGCTCCAGTCTTTATGTTGCTTGTTCTATACAGGACAGTGCATCAGTATCAGCACTGCCCTATATAGCAGAAATCATAATCTCCAATTAACACTTGATCGCAACCGGCGTTCACAGAAGGATGGTCATGAAAGACACAGGGGTCATTAGCTGACCCCTGGCTGTCATGACAACCCATCGGTGCCCTACAATCACGTTATGGGTGTAACGATGGGAGCAAGGAATGATACACTCTTAGAGGCACATGATTGCTGATCAGATCACATTAACTTTTGTTCAGGTCAGTATGATTAAACAAATGTCAAATTTATGTATAGTTTTATGGTTAACTACTTAAGGACAAAATAAAATGAATTAGTCTACTGTGATTTGTCCAAATGAAGATGTGAGACACTTTGAAATGCGTAGATTAATAAACTGCATTTGTGGATTTCTGATTCTTTCTCATCATTTGTCCGACAAAAGTGCTGGTTTAACCCATTTTATTCCAGTCTCTGATTTTCCCATTCACTTGTCACGCACATCCTATTCGGCCACTTCACTCCATGTTGTGGCTTACTTATATGACAGTGCCTCTGATGTCACCGCATGCCATTCCATTGCGTTCCACATTAATGCTACAATATGTGTCATCTGAGGCCTAAACAGTGCTGTAATTTCAGAGGAGTAATTGGCCATTGAAGTTATGACATGGAGTGAAGCAGCCAAAGAGGTTGAGGAAAAGAAGATGTGCGGAGGACCACATGGCAGGCAGTGGGGTGGCAGGACAAGTGAGTCTTGAGGTGAGTATTTGTTTTTTTATTTCTTTTTACATGTTGATTACTGATGTCTGGAGAGAGTATAGAGCATAATAAGGAACATTTAAATTGCATAAAATACATTTCCTGAAAATTAAATTTCCATGGAAAATCCGTGTGATTTTCCAAATTTGTATCTTCGTAGATTTGATCATATATAGCATGTATTCTACCTTACATCTGGACATAAAACTCTTAAAGGCTATAGTGTGCCTTTATCCTTCATTACTATTATTCTACATAAGCCAAAGCGTATACTGATTGTCACCTGTATTGACTTTAAACTGTTGTACTAATGATTTCTTTTTAAAAACAATGACTCTTCATTACTTATTTACAAAGTAAATGTTCAGTCCAGACAAAGTCAATTAAATCACTCCTCCTTTTGATATAACAACCAAAAACAAAAACATGGAATGCCACATGAAAGGTCACACACAATAATGTTCATTTGTCTTTGATGTCATGAAGATACCAATAAATAAATTACAATGAAATCAATACAGACGTGAATAAAGTATTGGAAAGTAAATTGCAGTTTAGCCTCATTTTTCTCATTGTTATATTTGGTACATTTGTATTTGACTTCACAATTAGTCAAAATGCCATAAGCCTCAACTTAAAGTGTGCTAATAGTGACGATAGAAAAAAAAAATCAATATTTTATTGAAATCTGATCAATTTTATTATTTGATTGATAAGACCAATGGTGTAATTGTATTTGTTTGATATTTAATACCTATTCTCACTGACTCCACACAGGTCATTTGTCAGCATGCATTAGACTGATGCCTCTATTGCAGAATGCAGTTTGTGAATAATAGTGAGATTACACTTACTGATATTGTGGCGTTAAATGCGGCATCATTTCTTAAATATTTACACTCGCAAATAGCACTTTAAAGCACTATACCGCCCCAGCAGCAGTCGAACCGCTCGGATCCAGATGTCACTGCTCGTGGCTCGAGGGTCTCCAGACCCGGGGGCTAAAGGTCACACCCAAAATGAAGAAGGGGGTATTTACAGGGGAGATGTATATAGAGTTTGTGCCGCCACCCATGGTGTACGGTAATAGGGAGTACCGGGGGTGATGGAGTGGGGCAGCTAGATGTCGTCACCCTCCACGGGTAGGGGAAGGCCCTGGGACTCTGGACGGTGGAATGGGGTGCAGGGGGAGCGCAGGCTCGCTGGTTGCAGGGGTCAATCAGGTACTCACTCAGCAAATAAGCAGACGCTGACAACATGGTACACCAAGTCTCTGGGTGCCGCTGCCCTCTTGGGGGAGCTCGTCCGGGTCCTCTCCCCTGCAGCACTGCCTGGTGGTCCGTAACCTGCCTCCTGGCACATTAGTTTTGAAGTGTCCTTTGTGGCCCATCAGCTTTGAGCTTTCCAGGCATCACTCCCCACTATGGCTAAGCGGAAGAGCTTGCTATCAGGAGCTCATGCTTAGGAGTTCAGTGGGCTGCTTGTTTGGAAAGCTCTATCCCCTTCATTGCGCTAGTGCCCCCGATCTCTGAGCTTCTTGGGAACAGTCCATAGAGGTCCTGTCCTCCTCAGGTTAATTGCCGGGTCGCCTGAAACTTCTCCTCGACCTAGGGTCCATGTACCCCGTCGTACCTTCGGACCAGACCGGTGATTAGGCTCAGGCTGCTGACCGTCCTCTAAGACAGGTCCCAGGCACCTAGCCTTAATCCCCTGCGAACGGGGGTCCGACTCCTCCAGGTCCAGACCACTGTCTGCGACCTAGTCTGCTTCCCACGGGAGCTACAACTCCCAGCTTCCTCAAAGCTCCTCTCAGCTTGAGGGCTACTACTCCACTGAACTGACACCTCCCACCTCCCTACCTGACCCCTAGGTGGGCGGCCCTATTCTAGCTTAAGCCGATCACTGGTGTGCCTGATGGGGTGTGGTGCAAGGTGTATCTAGGATTTTTTTTGCTGGTGGAGGCAGTACTGCAGAATGTTAACCCAGAACCATGGGGGGTTGAATCCTGCACTGGAGGGAAAGATTGTGCCATACCCTGTGATGACCTGAATAGTCCAGGGACGTCACAGCACCACTCTGCAGTGGGGGGTTTTCAGAGCTGTGGTGATGCTTTAAATCTAAACCCCCTGCAACTGGTCTTATATTAGACATGGTAGCTCAGTGGTTAGCAATGCTGTTTGGGGTCCTGGGTTCAAATCCCACCAAGGACAACATCTGCAAATGGTTTGTATGTTCTCCCTGTGTTTGCGTAGGATTCCTCCGACACTCCAAAAAAATACTGATGGGAACTTTAGATTGTGAGCCCCAATGGGAACAGAGTTACCAATGTATGTAAAGCGCTGTGGAAATAATGGTGCTATACAAGTGAATAAATTTTATTCTAAATATTATTCTCACCTTCCTCTTTCCGGAAGTCAGAAATTACATCATAAGCACTCAATACAAGTCTATGAGACCCAGAATGAGGCCAGAACAAGGCTCTCATAGAGTTGCATTGAAGAGTGACCTCATGTGCGCACCATGAAATACTAGAGTAGTCAGCAGGTCACAAAGTGTAGAAGACTGACGGGTATGGCGATGATAACAAATGAAGACAGTGGCAAGTGAGTATAAGACCTGGGGCAAGGGACTAAGATCTGAAGCACCACTTTAAAGCCGGTGTCACACTTGCGAGTGCCTCGCGCGTATTTCGTGTGAGTCTCACGTTGCATCACCCAGCACGGATTCACACTCTTTTCACAGGAGCGGGTTAGTTGCATGTATCTCTATGCAGCTGAGACACTCCTGTCCGGAGAGTGTGTGGCCGTGCCGGGTGATGCAACGTGAGATTCGCGCGAAATACACGCGAGGCACTTCCAAGTGTGACACTGGCCTAACACTAAAAATACTTAGATTGCTCAGTGCAAATAGACTGCCATTCTTCTTGGATAACAGGTTTTGTGTACACTAAACAAAGTGGTGCCAAGAACAATCAGCTTTTTGGCAAACCGAAAGAGCATTTCACCTGACAAATGATATTTTTGCACATTAACTTTATACAGCTCTAGGAAGTTCAACAGAAAGAAGCAACCACAGTCAATGCTTGTGTGTTAATGTTAACACTTTTCTGATGTCCTCCATACATGTAGGGTGCAAGTTGGGAGTGGGTTAAATCAGTTGCCTCTAACAAGTAGTATAGGTACACCCACTTCTGTTAACTCTAAGGGGCACTTTGGAGACTACGACATTGCAAGCCGATGCTTGCGATGCCGAGCTCGACCGCGGCTCCGGGAATTACATGATCGGAGCACCGTTGCTATGGTAACGCGTCTGTCAGCGTTACCGCTGTTACCGCTGACAGCCAGCAGCACTGATCACTCACGGAGTGAAGGCTGCACGCTGCTTCCCGTGCAGCCTTCACGGAGTGAAGGCTGCACGGGAAGTAGCGTCTTCCCCCATGCAGCAGTGATGGAGCAGAGCTGCATTTGTTGAACGAGAAAGACAGAAGACCATGGATCGTGGAGGGCTGACAGGGGGTAATAAAGATGGAGTCTCTAATGTGTCTGTGTATTTATTTCTATTAAACTATTTTTTCTCTGTGTGGTGTCTTTTTTTTAACCCTTTATTGGAGATTCTTAATGGCCGGGTCAAACGTGCCTGACATTAAGAATCTCTGGCTTAATACTAGCTAGTAAAACAAAGCTAGTATTAACTCATTATTACCCAACAAGCCACCCAGCTTCAGGGCTGTTGGAAGAGTTGGATACAGCGCCAGATGATGGCGCTTCTATTAAAGCGCCATTTTCTGCGGCGGCTGCGGACTGCAATTCGCAGCAGAGGAGCCCAGAAACCTCGGGCTAACCTGTGCTGCGGATTCCAATCCCCAGCTGCCTAGTTGTACCTGGCTGGACACAAAAATGGGGCGAAGCCCACGTCATTTGTTTTTTAATTATTTCATGAAATAAGTGAAATAATTAAAAATGGGCTTCCCTATATTTTTGGTTCCCAGCTGGGTACAAATAGGCACTGAGGGTTGGAGGCAGCCCGTGGCTGCCTGTTGTACCTGGCTAGCATACAAAAATATTGCGAAGCCCACGTCATTTTTTTGGTGGGCAAAAAACTTCTGCATACAGTCCTGGATGGAGTATGCTGAGCCTTGTAGTTCTGCAGCTGCTGTCTGCTCTTCTCCATACAGACAGACAGCAGCTGCAGAACTATAAGGCTCAGCATACTCCATCCAGGACTGTATGCAGAAGTTTTTTGCCCCCTGAAAAAATTATGTGGGCTTCGCCATATTTTTGTATGCTAGCCAGGTAGAGCAGGCAGGTACGGCTGCCCCCAACCCCCAGTTGCCTATTTGTACCCGGCTGGGAACCAAAAATAAAGGGAAGCCCTTTTTTTATTATTTCATGAATTTCATGAAATAATTAGAAAACAAATGACGTAGGCTTCGCCCCATTTTTGTGTCCAGCCAGGTACAACTAGGCAGCTGAGGATTGGAATCCGCAGCACAGGTTGGCCTGAGCTTTCTGGGCCCCACTGCTGCGAATTGCAGTCTGCAGCCGCCTCAGAAAATGGCACTTTCATAGAAGCGCCATCTTCTGGTGCTGTATCCAACTCTTACAGCACCTGCCTGCTATACCTGGCTAGCATACAAAAATATGGCGATGCTCACGTCCTTTTTTTGTAGTTTTTTGGCAAAAAAAATAAAAAATGCTTCCCTGGATTTTCCATTGCCAGTGAAGGTAACACCAAGCAGTGGGGGTTAGCAGCCAGTAGCTGTTTGGATTACCCTTAGCTAGCATTACAAAAAATGCAGCGGGAGCCCATATATATTTTTTTTAATTATATATTTAAATAACTAAAATCAAAATGGGCTTCCCTGTATTTTAATTGCTGGACATCACAGAGCTGTAAAAATAAATCTTTAAAAAAAATGACGTAGCGCTTCGCGGTATTTTTGATTCTCAGCGCAGATAAAGCAGACAGCTATGGGTTGCCACCCCCATCTGCCTGCCGTTACCTTGGTTGGCAATCAAAATACAGGGAAGCCCATTAATTTTTTCTATTTAAAAAATAGTTAAAAAAAAAAATGACGTTGGGTCCCCCCATTTTTGATAGCCAGCTAGGGTAAAGCAGACGGCTGTAGCCTGAAAACCACAGCTGGCAGCTTTACCGTGGTTGGGGATGCAATGTGGAGGTCCCCCCAGGCTCTTTTTTTATAATTATTTTATAAATATTAATAATTACACAAAAAAAGTAGGGTCCCCCCCAAATTGGTTCACCAGCCAAGGTAAAGCGGACAGCTGTGGTCTGGTATTCTCAGGGTTGGAAGGTCCATAGTTATTGGGACTTCACAGCCTAAAAATAGCAGGCCGCAGGCACCCCAGACGTGGCGCATCCAATAGATGCGCCAATCCTGGCGCTTCACCCCAGCTCATCCCGTGCCCTGGTGCAGTGGTAAACGGGGTAATAAATCGGGTTGATACTAGCTGTAAAGTCACCTGAGATCAAGCCCAGCAGTTTGTGATGTCATGGCGTCTATTAGATACCCAACATCATAAACTGTCAGTACTAAAAAAAAAAAAAATCGACAAAAGAAATTTATTTGAAAAAACAGTCCCCAAAACATTTCCTCTTTCACCAATTTATTGTAAGAAAAAAAATAAAGGGGTCCCACGACGACTCTGGACCGTCTAGAATATGGGGGGAGACACTCAGGGAACGTATCCCCCATTTTCTAGGAGTGCAGACCCTTCATGTGAGGAGTGTGGGTGCAATGAATCTGCACTCACTCTCCCCGGGTCCACAGCAGCAGAGTCCATGTCGTAATAGTTGCTACCAAAGCTGCAATGCCCTGCTCATGAGGTAAGGGCATGCCTAATCAGGAGAACTATTCTACATTTCCAAATATTGGTATTTGCTGATATTATTGCTATTCCACCTACTATATATTGGGGATAGGATCTTGGAGGTGGAATACCCCTTTAAGTCCAGTTATCCAGCTGAATGAATACTTAACAACAGAGCTCGCTATTTAGATGTGTTTTCTTGTGGCGTATAACGGACTCTCATGTTTGGTAGTCATTCAGCAGGGAAACTATAAAAGCAAATCCCTCCATTTGGAAATGTAGTATATAGCTCTCCTGATCAATTATGTTCCTTACCTTATGAGCAGGGCATTGCAGTAATAATAATTTATTCATGTATATAGCGTTATTAATTCCATAGCGCTGTATGTCTTTGGAGTGTGGGAGGAAACCGGAGTACCCGGAGGAAACCCACCAAACACGGGGAGAACATACAAACTCCTTGCAGATGGTGTCCTTGGTGAGAATTGAACGCAGGACCTCAGCGCTGCAAGACTGCAGTGCTAACCACTGAGCCACCGTGCCGCCCATTTAGCTTACAGATGCATAACCACCACTCACTGTGTCTGAACATAGGAAGCTGAGCTGACAGCCGCTCTGTGCATGCGGCAGCGTCTATTGTGAAGGAGAGGGCCGTGGGGGGATCAACGCTGCACAGGTACCGTGGGATACCGGGGAACACTGGTGGGGTTATAGGGGGTGACCTGGCAGGGCCTGGGGAGGAGTTTTCTGTCACATGTGTCATGGCACATGGGACAGAAATCAGAGGAGTAGGGTGATTGCGGCCGGCGCGCTGCTGTGCGCGCGGCCATCTTGGATTTTTGGGAGGCCATCGGGGGGGGCACTTTGGCGACACCGGGGGACCGGAGGGGACCGGGGAGGAGATTTATCATGTTTATTCATGCCAGATGGGAGATAAATAATTTTTTACCGGCGCTGACATTTACTGTAACGTGATCATCGGTGTACGGTGTATACCTGTGATCACGTGAGCGGGGACCGGAAAAACCGTCCTGAATCATGATCTCCAGGGTCTCAGCTAGCCCTGAAACCCCGGAGATTTTCTGACGCTGGGGGGCGTTATTCACTTATTTCTGCCTGCTGTTTATAAACGGCAGATCAGAATAAGGCTACATTAACACGACCGATCCATTTTTGCGGTCTGCAAAAAACAGTCCGTTTTTTTTACGGGTGCATCCGTGTGGCATCCGTTTCCGTTCCGTAGACGGTCCGTATGTCATCTGTTTGTCATCCGTGTGCCTTCCGTTTTTTTCGTGTACTGCAAAAAAATTGAAGGAGGGAAAATACATAAATTTACCCAGGATCCATAGCTTCATCCTACATGAGGCGGTCAAATGTTCACTCCAGTGCCATTTTCTACTGCTTTTCACAGCGTAGAGCGCTCTGGTGATTTTCTTGTGCTTGTGCACTTCATATCAGTCTTTTCTGTCATTATAATGGCAGAAAGACACATAATGTCCCACTCTCCTGCATTTTGTAATGTTGCACCCTTTGGTGCCTTTCATGTGGCACTAAGGGGTGCTTAGCTTTGTATTTAGCCAAAAAATGAAAAAAAATGACGTAGGGTTCCCCCTATTTTTGTAGCCAGCTAGGGTAAAGCAGATGGCTGCAGACCACAGCTGGCAGCCTCACCTTGGCTGGTAATCCAAAACTGAGGCACCCCACGATGTTATTTTAAATTAAATAAATCATTTTAAAAAAAAAACACGTAGGGGCCCCCCCAAAATTGGATCACCAGCCAAGGTAAAGCAGACAGCTGGGGTCTGATATTCTCAGACTAGGGAGGTCCATGGTTATTGGACTCTCCCCAGCCTAAAAATAGCAGGCCGCAGTCGCCCCAGAAGTGGCGCATCCATTAGATGTGCCAATCCTGGTGCTTCGCCCCAGCTCATCCCGTGCCCTGGTGCGGTGGCAAACGGGGTAATATATGGGGTTAATACCAGATGTGTAATGTCACCTGGCATCAAGCCCTGGGGTTGGTGAGGTCAGGCGTCTATCAGATACCCGACATCACCAACCCAGTCAGTAATAAAAAAAAATAGACGACAAACACATTATTATTTGAAAAAACACTCCCCAATACATTCCCTCTTTAACCAATTTATTAGAAAGAAAAACAAATCCAGGTCTGGTGTAATCCAAGGGGTTGTCATGACGATCCACACTGTCCCAGTCAATGAAGAGCAGGATGTTCCCCATTGGCTGGGAGAGCAGTGTAGTGACATGAGCTAACATCAATGGGTCAGCCCAGGTCACTGCAGGGGATGACAAGTGCTGCTGTCAGCGAGGTACATTACCTGCGCTGATCTCCTGCACTGCTGACAGCACCTGTCACTGAGTTCAATGACCGCCGCCTTCACAGCCAAGTATCGCGAGCGGACCGTGATGTCACCGCTAGTCAGTCTCGGGTCAAAAGAGAGAGAAGGTGATGTGACAAGCGGCGGCCATGGAGGACAGTGACAGCGCTAAGGTCGGGACTTCATCACCGCAGGTAAGCCGAGCGGGACCATGTGTGCAGAGTGCAGGTAGGCGGAGCCATGTGTGCTGGTGGCGGAGTGCGAAGTGGGTGGCGCTGAGGACGTCAGTGTCGTGGACTGCTTGGCTGGGGACAGGTGAGTGTGAGTGTGTGTGTGTGTGTGTGTGTGTGTGGGTGTACATGCCGCGTGCAGGAGGGGGAAGTGTGGGCTTCCTGCACGTAACTAGGATAAACATCGGGTTAATAACCAAAGCGCTTTGCTTGGATACCCGATGTTTATCTTGGTTACCAGGTTCTGGCAGGCTGCCAGCGATGGCTCCTGCACACTGTAGCTGTAAAAAGCCCTGCTTTTTGCTGATAGAACCGTTCTCGAACGTATCTAGAACTATCGAGCTTTAGCAAAAAGCTCGAGTTCTAGTTCGATCTAGAACAGCCCCCAAAATCACTCCAGCCGCGAACTGGAGAACCTCGAACCGCGAACCGCGCTCAACTCTATTCATTAGTGTCCCACTGGTGCCAAGCAATTTCCAGCACCTCTGCATTGCACCCTCAAGCTCATTTTTACTAAGCTATTATAATAGCAAACACTGAGGAAACTTAGTGGCATCCTAAAAGTGGCTGTTGGACTCCATTAGTGTCCTACTGGTGCCAAGCAATTTTCAGCACCTCTGCATTGCACCCTCCTGCTCATTTTTACTAAGCTATTATAAAAGCAAACACTGAGTAAACTTAGTGGCATCCTAAAAGGGGCTGTTGGACTCCATTAGTGTCCCACTGGTGCCAAGCAATTTCCAGCACCTCTGCATTGCACCCTCAAGCTCATTTTTACTAAGCTATTATAATTGCAAACTGTGCTGCCAGTTTAAGGGCCATAGTTGCATTGTCAGGGATAGTCAGTGTTGTTTCTTCTGCTGTCAATAAGGCTAGAAAACCTCTGCAATCTACACCACCTCTCAATTTTTACTACCACATTTTAAGTGGACAATCTTGTCACTATCAAAATGAGTGGCAAAATGACAGATGCTGGTGCAAAGGAAAAAAAGTTTTTGTCCGTGGGAAAGGTGGCAAAGCTACATTAACATCTGCTGAAGATAGGCCATCTTCCAGCAAAAGTAAGATGTCTGCTACTTTCCGTGGAGAATCTGATGTGTTCCTTTTTTACGGCCCCGAAAAACTGTAAGAAAGGTAGATGATGCACAAAAAAAGAACATGCTTGAATGGATCTCAAGTGCTCCAACAAGTGCCCCCTCCTCCACCTCAACTACCGCATTAAAAAAAAAACATTCCTCTGAGTTGTCATCCCAATCACGCTTGCTTTCTCCCAGCTCTCAAGTCTCCATCCGCCCTGCACAGTATGGTGGAACAGAGATGGCTGAGTCTGCACAGCTGTTCAGTCACACTATAGCCTGGGAATTAGAGGTCCGCTCCCAAGCTACAGTGAGAACAGACCAGGAAATGGTCTGCAGTGATGCCTAGAACCTTTGTGACTCAGATTCAGGCCGTGAGGACCAAGTTTCTGAGCATAATGTTGACCCTTTTTCACAAACTGTAACACCTGTTGTTATAGACAATTAGGAACACACTGATGACGATGAGACGCAGATACCAGATTGGGATGACAACTTAAATAATCGGTCAGGGCAGGAAGAGGCTCGGTCTGAGGGTGAGGGGAGTGCAAACACAAAGCTTGATGAGGAAGTTCTAGATCCCACCTACTGTCAACCCACAGTCAGGCACTCGAGGAGGTCAACAGAGGCGGTGGAGGAGGATGCAACTGACGACAAAGTTACCTTGCACCTTCCTGGACAGAGGAGGAGTACTGGTAGCATGTCTACAACTGCATCCTCAGCCACCACACTGCCTCTGAGCACTAGTCGGGGTGGCTCAGCAGGTCGCATGTCCTCTAAGCCTTGCCTAGCCTGGTCCATTTTTGACCTTGCAAAGGATCTCCCAAATCATGTGATCTGTAAAATTTGTCGGGAATATGTTAGTAGAGGCAAAAACCTCAGCAGTTTGACAACTTCTTCCATGAATCGTCACATGAATAAATATCATATGTCCAAGTGGGAAGCTCACCATGCTGCAATGCGGCCTAGCAGAGCGGACCATCCACCGCCTGCACCCTCCAGTGCATCCACGCGCTCTTCATCTTCTAGGACAGTAGGGACAGCTGTCACACTTGGTTTTCCACTCACACCTTCCACCACTGTAACCGCAACAGGCAGTTTGCTTGGTAGGTCGTCAGTTGGTTTGGAAGGGGAAACAAGTGCGTGTGTACAGCTCTCTCAGACATCGATAGCACCAACGTTGGATGAAGGCAACATCATGTCTACGCCAGCACTTTCCTCACAAACCTGCATTTTTCATGGGACACCCTACTCACCACCGTCTACACACAGCAGCCATATCTCAGTCCCTCAGATGTGGACAACTAAAAGGCCATTTCCTGCGACCCAAGACAAAGCTAAGAGGTTGACTTTATCCCTCTGTAAGCTCTTGGCTACCGAAATGCTGCCTTTCCGCCTGGTGGACACAGGATTTTCGATCCTTATGTCTGTCGCTGTGCCGCAGTACCAGATGACCAGTCGCCACTACTTCTCTAAGAAAGGTGTGCCTGCGCTACACCAGCATGTCGCACACAACATCACCGCTTCCTTGAGAATCTCTGTGTGTGAACGGGTGCATTTCACTACCGATACTTGGACCAGTAAGCATGGACAGGGACATTACATGTCGCTGACTGGGCACTGGGTAACTATGGTGATAGATGGTGAAGAGTCTGCTGCACAAGTCTTGCCGTTCCCACGTCTTGGGCGTCAATCCTCTGTCTGTCCAAGTTCCTCCACTGCTTTTGCCTCCTCAACCTCGTCTGGGTCCTCCACCTCCGCCCCAAGCCTGCCTGGTCAGGCCACCAGCGTTGAAACTGCGCACAAGGAATCACGCACCCCTCATTACTATGCTGGCAGCAGAGCGCAACGGCATCAGATGGTCTTTATCTTGAAATGTCTTGGAAATAAGAGTCACACAGCGGTTGAGTTGTGTGCAGCTCTGGAGACTGAGTTTGGTAAATGGTTGTCTCCACTCAACCTGCAGCCTGGTAAGGCTGTGTGCGACAATGCTGCAAACCTGGGTGCGGCCCTTCGCCTGGGCAAGGTGACACACGTGCCTTGTATGACTCATGTGTTGAACCTTGTTGTCCAGCAATTTTTAACACACTATCCCTGCCTAGATGGCCATCTAAACAGGGCACGAAAACTGTCTGCTCACTACGGCCGTTCAACCACCGCAGCTGAGCGACTTGCATCGCTCCAGAAGTCTTTCGGCCTGCCGGTTCATCGCCTGAAATGCGATGTGCTGACATGCTGGAATTCTACTCTCCACATGTTACAGCGACTGTGGCAGCACCGCCGAGCTCTGGTGCAATATGTCATGACGTATAGCCTGGGCCAACGAGATGCAGAGGTGGGGAAGATCACTCTGATGGAGTGGTCTCAGATCAAGGACCTATGCACCCTTCTGCACAGTTTCGACATGGCGACGAATATGTTTAGCGCTGACAATGCCATTATCAGCATGACAATTCCAGTCATTTACATGCTGGAGCACACGCTAAACACTATTCGGAGTCATGGGGTGGGACAACAGGAAAGGGAGGAAGTACAGGAGGATTCATATGTGCAAAGGACAATAACATCACCAAGATCCAGACGTTCATCATCACCAAGGCGGCAGGCATGGGACCATGGGGGATAGGGATCAACAAGGGTGCATGGTAGCAGGCGAAATGTTGAGGAAGGTGCAGGAGAACATGAAGTAATGGAGGATGAATTGTCCATGGACATTGAAGACTCAGCGGATGAGGGAGACCTTGGTCAAATTTCAGTTAAAAGAGGTTGGGGGGAGATGTCAGAGGAAGAAAGAACGGTTAGCACCTCTATGCCACAAACACAGCGTGGACTTGGTCCGCATGGCTGCGCAAGACACATGGGCGCCTTCTTGCTGCACTACCTCCAACATGACCCTCGTATTGTCAATATTAGAAGTGATGATGACTACTGGCTTGCCACACTATTAGATCCCCGGTAGAAGTCCAAATTTTGTGACATAATTCCAGCCATAGAAAGGGACGCACGTATGCAGGAGTATCAGCAGAAGCTGTTACTCGATCTTAGCTCGGCTTTTCCACCAAACCCCTGTGGTGCACGGAGTGAATCTCCCAGGAGTATCTCCAAATGAACATCGATGCAATGACTTTGCAAATGGAGCCTTGCTCATTTTGGGCTTCAAATCTTGAAAAATGGCCAGAGCTCTCCACTTACGCCTTGGAGATCTTGTCGTGTCCAGCTGCCAGCGTTGTCTCTGAACGTGTCTTCAGTGCTGCTGGGTGTGTGCTGACAGATAAGCGCATGCGTCTGTCCAGTGACAATGTGGATAGACTAACGTTCATCAAAATGAACAAGTCATGGATCCACAAGGAATTTACTACCCCTGTGTCATCCTGGGGAGAGTAAATGCTTGTGGATTTGGAATGTGCTTGATGCAAATTTACCTGTGAAGTGTACAACTGGGGCACAAGTGCTGTCACTGAAGGGGTGTCTGTGTGGCCCAATTTTTGGAAAAAAGGGAGACTCCGCTTGGAGTAACCCTTGATGTGGTTTTAAAAAGGAGCCAAGATGAACAAGTCATGGTTCAGCAAAGACTTAGCTACCTACCCCTGTGCCATCCTGGGGACAGTTAAGGATGGCGTATTTTTGAATGTGCTTGATGAAAATCTAACTGTGAAGTGTACGACTGGGGCAGAAGTGCTGCGTCTGTGTCGCCCAATTTTTGGAAAAAGGGAGACCCCGCTTGGAGTCACCTTGCGGTGTTTTACATGATTTTAGAAGGGCGTGCCATGCCTATATCTGTGTCTCGTCCTCTTTTTCCTCGTAACGCTGTTTTGTTTTTGCATGAGAATTTGTTCTTGTCACTTTCCCATGTGTTTGTGTTGTGTTGCGAGTTGTTTGTCACCTTTTGGACATCTTTGAGGGTGTTTTCTAGGTGTTTTTATGTGTTTGTGTTTGCCTCCCATTGTTTCCTATGGGTTCGAGTGGTTCGCCGAACCGGTTCACCAAACCGAACTCGAACGAGACCTCCGTTCGGCGAACCAAGCTCGAGCCGAACCGCGACCAGTTCGCTCATCTCTTGTTTTAAGCTGCAGCGTCACTTTGTCAAAATGTATGCATTCTTCTTCCCCAGCAAAGTCTATGAGAATCATGCAAAATATGTGCGTACAATGCTTGTTTAAACGCAGCATTTTGATTGTCAAAAATTTGACAAAATCTCTGCGTTTAAAAAAGCAGCATGTTAATTCTTTTGTCCGTTTTGGCAGCATTCTACACCCATTGAAATCAATGAGTTGTAGAAAAATGCTACCAAAATGCTAAGCAGTGCATTTTTGTTGCGATCCGCATGTTTTTTTGACTTAACAAACGCAGGTCTTTTGGTCTCTCTCTCTCTCTGTCGGTCTGTTGGTCGGTCTCTCTCTCTCTGTCGGTCTTTTCCTCCCACTCCCTCTCTCATACTCACCGATCCTCGATCACCGGCGTGGCGCTGCACAGCATTCACTCTGTGTGGCGGCTTCTCCTCTTTTGAAAATGCCGGCCTCTCATTATTCCATCTCGTATTCCCTGCTTCCCCCGCCCACTGGCGCCTATGATTGGTTGCAGTCAGACACGCTCCCACACTGAGTGACAGCTGTCTCACTGCAACCAATCACAGCTGCTGGCGGGTCTATATCGTGCAGTAAAAAAAAATAATAATTAAAAAAAAACAACGTGAGGTCCCCCCCGATTTTGATACCAGCCAGGGTAAAGCCACCTGGCTGAAGGCTGGTATTCTCAGGATGGGGAGCTCCACGTTATGGGTAGCCCCCCAGCCTAACAATATCAGCCAGCAGCAGCCCGGAATTGCCGCATCCATTAGATGCGACAGTCCTGGGACTCTACCTGGCTCATCCCGAATTTCCCTGGTGCAGTGGCAATTGGGGTAATAAGGAATTAATGGCAGCAGCCCATAGCTGCCACTAAGTCCTAGGATAATCATGGCAGGCATCTGACCGAGATACCTTCCATGATTAACCTGTAAGGTAAAGAAAATAAACATACACATACAAAAAATCCTTTATTTGGAAAAAAGACAAAAAAACACCCTCTTTCACCACTTTATTAATCCCAAAATACCCCTCCAGGTCTGAAGTAATCCACATGAGGTCCCACGATGCTTTCAGCTCTCCTACATGAAGCTGACAGCGAGCGACCACAGACCACAACCGCTCACTGTCAGCTCCACGCAGCAACTGAAGTGAGCCGCGCAATCAGCGGTGACGTCGTCACTCTGGTTACTCGCGGCTACCGTTCTCAGGTGGAGGACTCCAGCTCCGGCCGCGGGTCGCCTGAATGACGGCAACGCTAATCGTGTTGCTCACTTCAGTCACTCAGGGGTTTTGCGGTCACCGGGGAGTCCTTCTCGTGTGACCGCAAATCAGGCTGTGACACAGAGAGAGAGAGACGCCCGATATCAGTGAACTCGGGTGAAGCTCTGACGTCACTGCTGCGGACTCCTGTGTCCTGGCATTGAACTCAGAGGTTCATCTGAGTTCATGACAGCACACAGAGACAGAGCCGCGGGATGACAATGAAGTCGGGTGAAGTTCATCCGAGTTCATTCTCATCGCCCGACTCTGTCTGTGTCTCCTGTCAGCGGACATGTAGCAGAGCTGAATTGCCGGGGAACCGCATTGACAATCCATCCAAAACGCATGTAAAATGCATGCAAAATGCATCCAAAATACATGCATTTTGGATGCATTCTTTTTGTGAAAACGCAGTGTCAAGTCTACCAGAGGGTGCGCTTGTTTCTGCATTGGTCAGGACCTAGTGTGTGCACAAGCCCAAATACGGCTTTATGGCAATGTATAGTATAAGCAAATAGACCATTATAAATTCAAGTTCCCTTATGGGATTAAAAAAAAATAAAAGAAGATTAAAAAATAAATATTTGAATAATTTACCCTTTCCTTCATTAAAAATAAAGTTGCTTTTTTTTCAAGAAACATATTGGATTTGCTTTGTACATAAAAGCATGATCTATTAAAATGTAAAAATGAATTAACCCAGTTTGTAAAATCCGAACATAGGACTAAAATTAAAATGTAAGAATTTCATTTGTGAGGGTCCTTGTAACTCCACCAAAAAATGCAATAACAAGCAATCAACACATCATATTTATCCCAACACGGGATAATCAGCACATAACACTAGCTCGGCAAAAAAACAAGATCACACAGCTCCATGGATGAAAATAATAATAAAAAGTACTGGTTTGAGAAAATAGCGGCAAAAGTAAAAAATATATTATTTTACATTTTTTTCACTTTGGAAATAATAAAAAACTGGTGTTACCATAGTTGTATTGATGTGATATTTATAGTTCTAGATCATTTTTACCACACATTGAATGCCATGAAAACAAAATCAAAATAACAACGTTGGTATTTTTTTTCTCAATTTCATAGCACTTGGAATTTTATTTACCATTTTTATTTACATTGTATAGTAAAATAAATGGTAAAATTCAAAACTACAACTCATTCTGCAAAAAAAATAAGACCTCACATTTTTAGAGGGAGAAATAAAAATCTTTATTGCTTTTGTATAAAGGGGAGGAAAAAACAAAAGCTCAAAAACAAGAAAACAGCTTAACCCCTTTATGACCAAGGACGTACCGGTATGGACGTATCACAGTGAGCCAGCGGTGATCCCTGCACAACTGCTGATTTGAACAGCAGACATGTGGGGCTAGCAGGAGTGGGTGGATCTGTGATCCAAGAGCACCTGTTAACCTTAGATTGCGCTGTCAAAATGTGACAGTACAATTTAAATGCATCGTTCCCCGCCGCCATCGAGGCCCCGTGACACAATCATGGGGAGCCAATGGTTGCAATGGTAGCGACAGGTCATGTGATGACTCCTGTCGCTATTATTACATATTTCCTGTGCAAGCCAACAGCATGTCGGCTGATACAGGAACATTGCTTTTCTGTTGATCAGAGCTGTGCAGCTCTGATCAGAAAAAATGAGCAAGCAATCAGACTGTGCAGGCATAAAGTTGTCCCCTAGGTAACTAGTAAAATAAATAAAAAATGTTAAAAAAGTTTTTAAAAATATGACAAATTATAAAAACCTAAAACTTGAAATCACCCCCATTCGTCCCATTGAAAATAAAACAGTTAAAAAAAACAAAAAATATACACATATTTGCTATTGCCACATTTAGAAATGCATGAACCATCAAAATATTAAATCAATTAATCTGACAGGTACTTGGCAAGGCAAGAAAAAATTCCAAACACCAAAATTATATTTTTTGGTCGCCGCAATTTTTTTTTAAAATGCAATAACAGGTGATCAAAACATAGCATCTGCACACAAATGGTAAAATTAAAAACATCAGATCAAGATACAAAAAAAGCCATCGGTGAGCCCCATATTCCGAAAAATGAGAATGCTACAGGTCTCAGAAAATGGCACAAAAAGAGCCATTTCTTGGGGGACAAACATCTAGTTTTATTAATTCCTTAGATAAAAGTAAAGGTATACATGTTTTGTATCTACAAAGTTGCACTGACCCAAGGCATCATGCCAACACATCGGCTTTACCATATAGAGAACACGGTGAATAAAATATCCCAAAAACAATCATGCAATTGCACTTTTTTTGCAACATCACCGCATGTGGATTTTTTCCCCCATTTTCCAGTACAGTATACAGTATAACTAATAGTTTCATTCAAAAGAACAACTCAATATTCAATACAACTAAATACTTATATATATATATATATATATATATATATATACAGTTAGGTCCAGAAATATTTGGACAGTGACACAAGTTTTGTTATTTTAGCTGTTTACAAAAACATGTTCAGAAATACAATTATATATATAATATGGGCTGAAAGTGCACACTCCCAGCTGCAATATGAGAGTTTTCACATCCAAATCGGAGAAAGGGTTTAGGAATCATAGCTCTGTAATGCATAGCCTCCTCTTTTTCAAGGGACCAAAAGTAATTGGACAAGGGACTCTAAGGGCTGCAATTAACTCTCAAGGCGTCTCCCTCGTTAACCTGTAATCAATGAAGTAGTTAAAAGGTTTGGGGTTGATTACAGGTGTGTGGTTTTGTATTTGGAAGCTGTTGCTGTGACCAGACAACATGCGGTCTAAGGAACGCTCAATTGAGGTGAAGCAGAACATCCTGAGGCTGAAAAAAAAGAAAAAATCCATCAGAGAGATAGCAGACATGCTTGGAGTAGCAAAATCAACAGTCGGGTACATTCTGAGAAAAAAGGAATTGACTGGTGAGCTTGGGAACTCAAAAAGGCCTGGGCGTCCACGGATGACAACAGTGGTGGATGATCGCTGCATACTTTCTTTGGTGAAGAAGAACCCGTTCACAACATCAACTGAAGTCCAGAACACTCTCAGTGAAGTAGGTGTATCTGTCTCTAAGTCAACAGTAAAGAGAAGACTCCATGAAAGTAAATACAAAGGGTTCACATCTAGATGCAAACCATTCATCAATTCCAAAAATAGACAGGCCAGAGTTAAATTTGCTGAAAAACACCTCATGAAGCCAGCTCAGTTCTGGAAAAGTATTCTATGGACAGATGAGACCAAGATCAACCTGTACCAGAATGATGGGAAGAAAAAAGTTTGGAGAAGAAAGGGAACGGCACATGATCCAAGGCACACCACATCCTCTGTAAAACATGGTGGAGGCAACGTGATGGCATGGGCATGCATGGCTTTCAATGGCACTGGGTCACTTGTGTTTATTGATGACATAACAGCAGACAAGAGTAGCCGGATGAATTCTGAAGTGTACCGGGATATACTTTCAGCCCAGATTCAGCCAAATGCCGCAAAGTTGATCGGACGGCGCTTCATAGTACAGATGGACAATGACCCCAAACATACAGCCAAAGCTACCCAGGAGTTCATGAGTGCAAAAAAGTGGAACATTCTGCAATGGCCAAGTCAATCACCAGATCTTAACCCAATGAGCATGCATTTCACTTGCTCAAATCCAGACTTAAGATGGAAAGACCCACAAACAAGCAAGACCTGAAGGCTGCGGCTGTAAAGGCCTGGCAAAGCATTAAGAAGGAGGAAACCCAGCGTTTGGTGATGTCCATGGGTTCCAGACTTAAGGCAGTGATTGCCTCCAAAGGATTTGCAACAAAATATTGAAAATAAAAATATTTTGTTTGGGTTTGGTTTATTTGTCCAATTACTTTTGACCTCCTAAAATGTGGAGTGTTTGTAAAGAAATGTGTACAATTCCTACAATTTCTATCAGATATTTTTGTTCAAACCTTCAAATTAAACGTTACAATCTGCACTTGAATTCTGTTGTAGAGGTTTCATTTCAAATCCAATGTGGTGGCAAGCAGAGCCCAACTCGCGAAAATTGTGTCACTGTCCAAATATTTCTGGACCTAACTGTATATATATATATATATATATATAGCAGTAATGCAATAACAGAGTTCCCTTATACATTGTTAGCTTTTTAGTGTGCAGCTGTATGCATCTTGTAGTTACTATGTTTTTTCAGCTAGCACCTATTCACACTTGTTGAATGTGCAGGTCAGTTTTTTTTAAATATATTATCAAAGGTTGAATGGGACTCCACCTAGTCAACATCCCCAATGTAATAGTTATTTAAGCAATGACCCATGGAAATATTTAATGGCCACATGGGAAAAAGTATATAACAATATATTATTATGTCAGCTTTATCTTGGCTGGGTATAAAAATTGGGGGTAACCGTACATCGTTTTTTTTTTAAATTATTTATTTAAATAATTTAAAAAAAAGCCGCATGCAGTTCTTCTTAGTAGAGATGAGCGATGTTCGAGGTTCGAGGTTCGCCAATTTCATGTTTGAGTGATTTTGGGGGGTGCTAGAGATAGAACTGGAACTCTAGCTTTTTGCTAAAAGCTCGATAGTTCGAGTTACGTTCGAGAACGGTTCGATCAGCAAAAAGCCTAGCCATTTACTAGCTGGCTTTTCACTCTAATAGTGTGAGTCACTGTGATTCACGCTATTACCAAATTTCAGCGTATAGTGTGCGGGGGTGAACGCGGTTTAGATCTGTGCTGCAGATGAGTGCTAAGATAATGCCAATCGCCTTTTTTTTTCCCCTAAGCGTGCATGTAGTGGGGCGGGCCAGGATGTCAGCCAATCACAGACACACACACAGCTAAGTGTACTTTTTGCCAGACAAACAAGGGCATGTGTCATAGGCTGTGAATGTCATATGTCCTTGCCTTATAAATACGGCCATTTTCCCTCACACCACCATTATCTGCCTTCTGCGTGTGGGTGACACTCACCGCTCACGCTGCTGCTGCCGCCGCTCCTGCTATGTGCGCTATAGACACAGCGCTGTAGAGATTAGGGACTGCTGTTTATTTCAACTCTTTTCAGGGCTGATTTCCAGGCGCTCAGAGCCATAGCTGCTAGGCAGGTCCGTGCAATTGCTGTATACAGCTTTAGATAACAGCGCATCTGTGTACCTCAGCTCTGGGAATTCCTTGCTGCATTTTATCATTAGGAGGGATAGAAAGTGAGGCTTCCTTTCCTGTCCTGGTACCCATAGAACCCGGGCACTGTACCCACCTGCCCAGTTTTTCCACGCTATTTTATTTGCCCAAAGAGCTGACACTTTTTCTGCCATCCTAAAAGTGTCTGAAATACTAAGTTACTGTTCCTTTCCTGTCCACTGACACACAGAACCCGGGCACTGTACCCACCTGTACACTTTTGCCACGCTATTTTATTTGCCCAAAGAGCTGACACTTTTTCTGCCATCCTAAAAGTGTCTGGAATACTAAGTTACTGTTCCTTTCCTGTCCACTGACCCACAGAACCTGGGCACTGTACCCTCCTGCCCACTTTTGCTACGCTATTTTATTTGCCCAAAGAGCTGACACTTTTTCTGCCATCCTAAAAGTGTCTGGAATACTATGTTAGTGTTCCTTTCCTGTCCACTGACCCACAGAACACTGGCACTGTACCCACCTGTACACTTTTGCCACGCTATTTTATTTGCCCAAAGAGCTGACACTTTTTCTGCCATCCTAAAAGTGTCTGGAATACTAAGTTACTGTTCCTTTCTTGTCCACTGACCCACAGAACCCGGGCACTGTACCCTCCTGCCCACTTTTGCTACGCTATTTTTATAGCAAACAATGCTGAAACTTAGTGGCATCCAAAAAGTGTCTGCTATACTAAATTAGTGTCCCACTGGTGCCAAGCAAGTTCCACCACCTCTGCTTTCTACCCTCCTGCACATTTTAGCTACGCCAATTTTATGGCCTGCAACACACATCCGTGCCTCCGGTATGTGTTTGGTACGTTTTTGCACGTACCGAAGACACGGAGACACATTGACCAATGTTACCCTGTGGTAGATGGCACACACACGTAAAATCACACGGAACGTGTGTCCATGTGGTTAGTACGTGTGTGCGTTTTCCCACACGGCCGACATGTACGTTTTTGGTGGTCAGCACGCAGGCACGGACCCGCTTAAGTCAATGGGTCCGTGCCTGCACGGACAACACACGTAGCATATCCGTGTTCAGCACGTACCGTCCATGTGCGTTTTTAAACGAACAATGACGTTTTTTGGGTTTTTTTTTGTTAAATGTCAGTCTACTTACCTTTTTTTCTGCTGTTCTCAGTCATCATCCCTTTGGCGCTCGGTCTGTATCTTCCCCTGTCGCATACTCACCGATCCTCGATCATCAGCGCGGCGAAGAACAGCTGTGCCAAAGATACGCGGCTTCAATTAATTTGAAAAAGCCGGCCGCTCATTAATCAATCTACTATTCCCTGCTTCCCCCGCCCACAGGCGCCTATGATTGGTTGCAATTAGACACGCCCACACGCTGAGTGACAGCTGTCTCACTGCAACCAATTACAGCCGCCGGTGGGCGGGTATATACTGTGCAGTAAAATAAATAATTAATTAATTAAAAAAAAATGACGTGCGGTCCCCCCCAATTTTGATACCAGCCAGGGTAAAGCCATACGGCTGTAGACTGGTATTCTCAGGATGTGGAGCTCCACGTTATGGGGAGCCCCGCAGCCTAAAATATCAGCCAGCAGCCGCCCAGAATTTCCGCATCCATTAGATGCGATAGTTCTGGAACTCTACCCAGCTCTTCCCGATTTGCCCTGGTGCGCTGGCAATCAGGGTAATAAGGAGTTAATTTCAGCAACCCATAGCTGCCACTAAGTCCTAGATTAATCATTGCAGGTGTCTATGAGACACCCCAATGATTAACCTGTAATTTAAAGTTAATGAACACACACAACGAAAAAGCCTTTATTTGCAATAAAAAACACTAACAAATACCCTCGTTCACCACTTTATTAAGCCCCAAAAACCCATCCATGTCCTGCGTAATCCACGGAGGTCACGCGTCGCTTCCAGCTCTGCTACATGAAGTTGACAGGAGCTGCAGAAGAACACCGCCGCTCCTGTCAGCTCCACGCAGCAACTGAGGTGAGTAGCGCGATCAGCGATGATGTCACTCAGGTTACTCACGGCCATAGCTAAATCCTCCAACTCTGACAGCAAGTCACCCGAGTGACAGCGATGAAGTCACAGGTGAGTTGCGGTCTCGGGGGGAGGACTCCAGCTGGCCGTGGGTAGCCTGAGTGACGGCAGCGCAAATCGCGCTGCTCACTTCAGTCACTCAGAGGATTAGCGGTCACCGGTGAGTCCTTCACGGGTGACTGCTAATTAGTATGCTACACCCAGACAGAGCCGCGGTATGACAATGAATTCGGGTGAAGTTCACCCGAGTTCATTATCATCGCGCAACTCTGTCTGCAGTCAGCCGACATGTATCAACGACACTGAGCATCACACACGGATCATTTCACACGGACATTACACGTACGCATACACAGCCATTCCACACGCACACACAGCTAGCATACGTCATCACACGGATGTCATACATACCGGAGAAACGCCCATAAAAACCGGAACACGGACCCGAAAAACGGAACGTGATACACGTACGTTTTTTATGCGGAAATGTGTTTTAGGCCTATAGCAAACAGTGCTGAAACTTAGTGGCATCCAAAAAGTGTCTGCTATACTAAATTAGTGTCCCACTGGTGCCAAACAAGTTCCACCACCTCTGCATTCTACCCTCCTGCACATTTTAGCTACGCTATTTTTATAGCAAACAATGCTGAAACTTAGTGGCATCCAAAAAGTGTCTGCCATACTAAATTAGTGTCCCACTGGTGCCAAGCAAGTTCCACCACCTCTGCTTTCTACCCTCCTGCACATTTTTGCCGCGCTATTTTATTTGCACAAAGAGCTGACACTTTTTCTGCCATCCTAAAAGTGTCTGGAATACTAGGTTAGTGTTCCTTTGCTGCCAAGCAAGGTACACCACATGTGCATTCTACACGCCTCTCCATTTCTGCTACGCAATTATTAACTGCAGGTAGTCCAGCCAATCTGTGATGAAGGTGCAGGCGTGGATATAATGTTGCATTCATCCAATGGTGGTTCTCTCGATGTCTGACAGAGCTCAACAATACCATCTGTTTCCACTTCCAAAACTAGTGATGACCTGCCAATCACACTCCCGCTTACGGGTAAAGGGGTGTCAGTTCAGCATGAAAAAGCATGTGTAACTGCTGTCCCCACAGTCACAGAGGAAGAAGAGCACGCAGATGCACTTGATGGGGCAGGCGGTGGTTGCACTGCCCCGCAAAGCCGCATTGTAGCACAGTGAAATTCCAATTGCGACTTATGCTTCATTTAAAGTCGTGTACAGGGTGGGATCCCCAGTATGCAGCAAAACCACGCAACAGGAAAAGGACTCTAGGCAGTTTGGTTGATAAATGATTGTTTAACTTTCCCAAAACAAACAATAATAACCATGCATAAAACTGAAAGAATAGAACAATCTATTCAGTTACCTACTACCTGGTAATCCCTCCGTAATCCCACAGTCCTGGAAATCTTGTAAAGCAACAGTCAATGCAAATATGTGTCCATGTCCCTCTATGATTTAAACTGTAAGTGACAATTTGACAGTGCAGAGGCAGCAAGTCTTATTGTCTATATAGTCGGCCTAACCAGAAAAGATATGTGTTTTGCTAATAAAACAAAGTGTTGCATGCACGCATTACTGCCTGGGTCCGGCCTACCATACCTGGGTACTGTGGTGTCCAGTTGCCATAAATACAGACTTTACGCTCCTCCCACAGTAAACAGTATAGACAGCCCCGGAAGAATGTCGGTCTGTGGCACAGGATGCTGCTCACAGGCGTTACGGTCCTCCTCACCAAACTAAAACACGACTCCCCTCACAATTGACCGAAGTGTTTCCGCGGTGGCTCCTTGCAGTAACACACACCTTTAGTTTTTCCTTCTGTTCATAGACAGCATCTCCAAGTCCACCGCTGAAGACCGTTTTGCTATTGCTATATTAACCAAACAGACAAAGGCAGATGCAAAAAAACAGCAGCCCCTTGTGTGTAGTCTGCAACAATGCAATGAATGGCAAATAAGCATGTTGCATTGACAGTGGATAAAGCTGAGCAATACACCCTCACACTATCAATTCATATCCATGTGAAACTTCATGGACGAAGTACTCAAAGTTGTGACTTTTTTCCTTCTACTTAGAGATTGTTGACAAATCTTACAGATTCCATGACTTGGGTGATCCTTTGCGATGTCAAAAAACCCCAGGCTAGGCAAGGCTTAGAGCCCAAGCGACCTGCATAGCCAACTCGACTTCTGCTCAGAGGCACAGTTGTGGACGAGGATTCAGTTCTTGACGTGCTTCCAGTACTTTGTCTCTGTCCAGGAGGACGCAACATAACCTCGTCGTCAGTAGCATCCTCCTCCACCTCCTCTGCTGACATTATTGACTGGGTGACTTTGGTTTGACAGTAAGTGGGGTCTCCAACTTCATCATCACCCTGTGTGTTTTCACATTTACAGTTTGTAAATGAGGGTGTACATTATGCTCAGAACCTTCTTCATCGGGGCCTGGATCTGACTCACAAAGCTTCAGGGCATCTGTGCAGATCATTTGCCCTGTCTCTTGGAACTCGCTGCCTCAACATGTCAGATTATCTGCTAAATCCGCAAACTTCAAACGGAACATGAAAATTCATCTGGTCAGAAATGACTATAACCTTTAATGACACCACCACCGTGCGTAGCTGCCGCACAACCTAAACCCCACCTACTGTCTCCTCCCCAAAATCCTTAAGAATGTAATCCCGCAAGGGCTGGGCCCTCTTCCCGCTGTACTAGTCTGTCTATTGTTACTTGGATATGTATTCTATATGTAACCCCTTTCTCATGTACAGCACCATGGAATCAATGGTGCTCTATAAAAATAATAAAAATAATAATCAATAATTTCCTTGTCTGTACTCACTGTAGCTTTGGAGCAGACCTCTGATTCCCAGGCTATAGTGTGACTGAACAGCTCTGCAGACTCAACCATCTCTGTTGCTAGATACTCAGCAGGGCTGGTGGAAACTTGAGAGCTGTAAGGAAGCAAGTGCGATCGGGTTGACACCACAGAGGCATGTAGTATTTGGGATATTGAACTTGAGGTGGAGGAGAAGCCACTTTATGGAGCACTTGAGATCCATTGAAGCAGCTGCTGTTTTGGTGCCTCATCTACATTTGTTAGCGATAGTCATGTCCATGAAAAAAGTGATCATATTAGATTATCCACAGGAAGAAGTACACCTGTTATTTTGGCTGCTATTCGTTGTTAAGAATCGGTGCCACCGTAAATGCAAGCAGCCTGCTGCGGTTCCAGTTGCGCCCAGGCTTCAGCTGCCATGTTGTGCTGTGCCTCGGGTTGTACAGCTGGCTGGTTTATCCTACACGTCTAAGTGTGGAGAGGCCGCTAGTGCGCATGCGTGTGCCAATTTACCCAGGCCACAGCTTAAGTCCAGTGTTTCGCCTAGTGAGTATGCTCAGCCTGACTGTGCCATTCCTGAGGCAAAGTCCTCAGTTTGGGCTACAGGGCATGCTCCCACACTTATTGCAAAAAGCCTCTTTGCACAGGTACTTTGACTCCGTGCCATGTCTAACTCCTGTGTTGTGCCTAGACAGCGTGCTGAAGCTGATAGTCTTTTTTCTGATACTGTTGTTCATGCTACTGAGCATGCTCAGGCACTTACTGCATCAGAGCCTAGGTCCGGTAATGAACTCTTTGGCCCTGTCCCTAACATGACAGGCCCATATAGACCACAGGGCATCAGGTGTCCTGATGATGTGGCTAGGCCACTCCGGACTGGCTTGCATAGGCCCGCCCCTATGACTTGTCACCTCATTATTGTTGGTCAGACGATGGCTGGTGAGGTGTTTTGGTTGTGGCTGCCATGAGGTCATCATTGAAGTGGTGGTTCCGAATAGGCCGCTGGTTATGCCACTCATGACGTGTCACTCTGCTTTTGTCTCCAGGAGGTGCATTGTGGTCCACCCTAGGTTGTGGCAGATCCAGGTTATAAAAAGGGCTGGAGCCAACAAGGAGGTGTGCAGTCTTCTATTATGCTCTGAAAGAGCACACCTCCATGTGTTGAACCCATTGCGGCTTTAGGACAGAGGTAGGCAGGGATTGGGCGTCGGTGCAGGCCGCCACCATAGTTGGTAACGCAGAACGGTTAAGACCTGCTCCTGTCCTACCAGTGCTGCAGGTGCAGCCCAGTGGCATTAACTGGGCTGCTGCTGCTGATGCTCCTGCTGTCCACAGGTGTGTCCCCTACGCACACGGACAGCGTACCCAATGGCCCCTGTGTTGTTAACAGGGAGTTCCTGGGCTGGGTGTGTGTGTGAACCCTGTGACGCTAACAGGGATCCCAGTCTCCAGATCCGAGTGTCGTCTAACTCGGTTCAGGCTACTATTAGTTTCAGAGCCACCCTGCTCTGTATCCTCCGCCTAACCTTTGAGTTGCCAACATCTCTTTTTCCATCTGGGAGCATGGTGGACACCGACTGGCGATTGGGATATATACCTTTCTCTTTCTTTTCTTCTTTATTTTTTTATATAGCGCTAACATAGTATATACCACCTTATCCAAATCTGCCAGTCCCCCCCGTAACAGATGGTGTTTCTTGAGCAAATGTTACTGTTGCTTAACCACCAAACCCACGGACACAAACTTTTTTCCCCTTTCCAACACACCTGATCCCCTTTCCACCAGCATCTGTCCTTTTTCAACTCATTTTATATATGACCAAATTTGCAACTCTACAGGGACACTCTACTCAAAGTCATCTCAGCACAGCAGCCAGCCCTTTGTCCCTCAGATGTGAACAAGTAAAAGACTATTTCCTCCTAGCCATGACAAAGCGTTGAGATTCACTCTGTGCAGCACTGGTGTTTAGTGGAAAAGCAGATCTAAGATTGCGTACCACCTTCTGCTGATACTCCTGCATACGTGCGTCCCTTTCTATGGCAGGACTTATTTCGGCAAATTTTGTCTTGTACCGGTGATCTAACAGTGTGGCAACCCACTAGTCAGCATTACTTCGAATTCGGTCAATCAGAGGGTCATTTTGTAGGTAGTGCAGCAAGAAGGCGCTCATGTGTCTTGTGCATCCAGGAGGACCAAGTCCTTGGTGTGTTGGTGGCGGAGAGGTAAGAATCGTGCCTCCTTCCTCTGCCCTCTCCCCCCAACCTCGCACAACCGAAATGTGAGCAAGCTCTCACTAATTTGCTGAGTCTTCCATGCCCATCGCCAGTTCATCCTTCATTTCTTCCTGGGCTCCTGCACCTTCCTCAACTGTTTTGCTGATACTATGCGCCCTTGTTAATCCCTCTCCCCCACCATCCCATGCCTGCCGCCTTGGTGCCGCTGACCGTCTGGACCTTTTAGATCTTGTTATCCCTTCCGCATATGACTCCTCCTGTACTTCCTCCTCTTCCTCTTGTACCACCACTTGACTCCGAATAATGTTTACAGTGTGCTCCAGCATGTAGATGACCGGAATTGTCATGCTGATAATGGCATCGCCAGTGCTAAACATCTTCGTCGACATTTGTAAACTGTGAAGAAGGGTGTATAGGTCCTTGATCTGACACTACTCCAGCAGCGTGATCTGCTGCACCACCTCTGGATCTAGTTAGCCCAGGCTATACGTCATAACGTATTGCAGCAGGGGTTGGCGGTGCTGCCACAGATGCTGCAACATGTGCAGATTCAAATTCCTGCGTGTCGGCACATCTCATTTCAGGCGGTGAACCGGCAGACCAAAAGACTTCTGGAGCGATGCAAGTTGTTGAGCTGCTGGGTGCGAACAGTGGAAGTGAGCATATAGCGAGTGTGCCCGCTGCAGAAGGCCATGTAGGCCGGGATGGTGGTTTAAAACTTGCTGGATAAAAAGGTTCAACACGTGACCCATACAAGGCACGTGTGCCACATTGCCCTGATGAAGGGCCGCAGCCAGGTTTGCATCATTGTCGCACATGGCTGTTAAGTCACCACCGGAGTCCGCTCCATCAATTTGTACTCCGGTCGCCAGGTGACACCGTGTTCCTTTCATGCATAGTGCTGATGATGGGAGAGGAGTCTATGCCAGCGGCGCCGGTGGACGCAGGTTATGCTCACCCACTGGGCTGCATTACCTGAAGATATGCAGAACCACTGGCAGAATGTAGGTGGTGGGTGTCTCACAGATGAAGTACCATCATTCAGCTACAACCAATGTGAAGACACCACACCCTTTTTTAGGCACATCCGGTCTGCTGACCACTGCCAGACATAGCTCTGAACCTCTGGTTCCTGTTCCGCCCAGTTGTTTTGTGATTTTGTGTGCTTGTTTCCTGACTACGTCTCCTGCCTGCTGTTTATGTACCTCGTTGCCCGATCCACATTTTACCTCTGCTTGTTTTCTGATTAATATTAAGGAATAACGTTTGGAACTCCATTCTATGTCTGAACTGGGTGCAAAAAACCTAAAAAACATCACTATGGGGAGATAAGGTATGCACACCAGTGACTATGGAAGGGGAATACATGTAATAGCAGAAACTGCTGTGTGAATACTGACATGAAAAATTCAATAGCTATATGAAAGAATGAAATGTGAAAAATGGAACCTGCATTACTGCCATGAATATATGAATAAAGAGAAATTTAGCTACTGAATTGATCAATGCAATAGAGCCCCAACACTACGCCAAAGTATTTCTCTACGTTGCGGTCCCTAGCTTGTGTGTGTCCTCTCATGCAGTTAAAAAACTTACCGTGTATGGGAAGCTGAGACCCAGGCTATATATACGATGTGGATTGGCAATATGTGTGTATGGGGAGGGTTCACAAACGAAAAACTACTAACATTAAGGAATAACGTTTGGAACTCCATTCTATGCCTGAACTGGGTGCAAAAAACCTAAAAAACATCACTATGGGGAGATAAGGTATGCACACCAGTGACTATGGAAGGGGAATACATGTAATAGCAGAAACTGCTGTGTGAATACTGACATGAAAAATTCAATAGCTATATGAAAGAATGAAATGTGAAAAATGGAACCTGCATTACTGCCATGAATATATGAATAAAGAGAAATTTAGCTACTGAATTGATCAATGCAATAGAGCCCCAACACTACGCCAAAGTATTTCTCTACGTTGGAGTCCCTAGCTTGTGTGTGTCCTCTCATGCAGTTAAAAAACTTACCGTGTATGGGAAGCTGAGACCCAGGCTATATATACGATGTGGATTGGCAATAGGTGTGTATGGGGAGGGTTCACAAACGAAAAACTACTAACATTAAGGAATAACGTTTGGAACTCCATTCTATGTCTGAACTGGGTGCAAAAAACCTAAAAAACATCACTATGGGGAGATAAGGTATGCACACCAGTGACTATGGAAGGGGAATACATGTAATAGCAGAAACTGCTGTGTGAATACTGACATGAAAAATTCAATAGCTATATGAAAGAATGAAATGTGAAAAATGGAACCTGCATTACTGCCATGAATATATGAATAAAGAGAAATTTAGCTACTGAATTGATCAATGCAATAGAGCCCCAACACTACGCCAAAGTATTTCTCTACGTTGGGGTCCCTAGCTTGTGTGTGTCCTCTCATGCAGTTAAAAAACTTACCGTGTATGGGAAGCTGAGACCCAGGCTATATATACAATGTGGATTGGCAATAGGTGTGTATGGGGAGGGTTCACAAACGAAAAACTACTAACATTAAGGAATAACGTTTGGAACTCCATTCTATGTCTGAACTGGGTGCAAAAAACCTAAAAAACATCACTATGGGGAGATAAGGTATGCACACCAGTGACTATGGAAGGGGAATACATGTAATAGCAGAAACTGCTGTGTGAATACTGACATGAAAAATTCAATAGCTATATGAAAGAATGAAATGTGAAAAATGGAACCTGCATTACTGCCATGAATATATGAATAAAGAGAAATTTACCTACTGAATTGATCAATGCAATAGAGCCCCAACACTACGCCAAAGTATTTCTCTACGTTGGGGTCCCTAGCTTGTGTGTGTCCTCTCATGCAGTTAAAAAACTTACCGTGTATGGGAAGCTGAGACCCAGGCTATATATACGATGTGGATTGGCAATAGGTGTGTATGGGGAGGGTTCACAAACGAAAAACTACTAACATTAAGGAATAACGTTTGGAACTCCATTCTGTCTGAACTGGGTGCAAAAAACCTAAAAAACATCACTATGAGGAGATAAGGTATGCACACCAGTGACTATGGAAGGGGAATACATGTAATAGCAGAAACTGCTGTGTGAATACTGACATGAAAAATTCAATAGCTATTTCATTCTTTCATATAGCTATTGAATTTTTCATGTCAGTATTCACACAGCAGTTTCTGCTATTACATGTATTCCCCTTCCATAGTCACTGGTGTGCATACCTTATCTCCCCATAGTGATGTTTTTTAGGTTTTTTGCACCCAGTTCAGACATAGAATGGAGTTCCAAACGTTATTCCTTAATGTTAGTAGTTTTTCGTTTGTGAACCCTCCCCATACACACATATTGCCAATCCACATCGTATATATAGCCTGGGTCTCAGCTTCCCATACACGGTAAGTTTTTTAACTGCATGAGAGGACACACACAAGCTAGGGACTCCAACGTAGAGAAATACTTTGGCGTAGTGTTGGGGCTCTATTGCATTGATCAATTCAGTAGCTAAATTTCTCTTTATTCATATATTCATGGCAGTAATGCAGGTTCCATTTTTCACATTTCATTCTTTCATATAGCTATTGAATTTTTCATGTCAGTATTCACACAGCAGTTTCTGCTATTACATGTATTCCCCTTCCATAGTCACTGGTGTGCATACCTTATCTCCCCATAGTGATGTTTTTTAGGTTTTTTGCACCCAGTTCAGACATAGAATGGAGTTCCAAACGTTATTCCTTAATGTTAGTAGTTTTTCGTTTGTGAACCCTCCCCATACACACATATTGCCAATCCACATCGTATATATAGCCTGGGTCTCAGCTTCCCATACACGGTAAGTTTTTTAACTGCATGAGAGGACACACACAAGCTAGGGACCGCAACGTAGAGAAATACTTTGGCGTAGTGTTGGGGCTCTATTGCATTGATCAATTCAGTAGCTAAATTTCTCTTTATTCATATATTCATGGCAGTAATGCAGGTTCCATTTTTCACATTTCATTCTTTCATATAGCTATTGAATTTTTCATGTCAGTATTCACACAGCAGTTTCTGCTATTACATGTATTCCCCTTCCATAGTCACTGGTGTGCATACCTTATCTCCCCATAGTGATGTTTTCTGAATAAGTCATGGCCGTCCCATTCTGTTCCTGTTCCTCAATTCATGGTTTGACCCTGCCTGACTACTACTCTCTCAGACTGCAGCCTTCCTCAGGTATTGATCACCTTGGGCCCTGAGTAATTCCAAATCCCTGTATAGGGGTTAAAGGGTTTCAGGGTTCTGGGGGTCCTGCTTGGTGAGTGGCTTCCCTCTAGCCTATCCTTTACAGCCAGGCTGAGTGTGTGGATCCAGGCAGGCGTTACACCGTGCCCTCTGCAGATGGCCATGTAGGCCAGGATAGTGGTTTAAAAATTGCTGGACAACCAGGTTAAACACGTGAGCCACACAAGGCACGTGTGTCACATTGTTACAGTGAAGGGCCGCACCGAGGTTTGCATCATTGTCGCTCTGACCTTCCCTGGCTGCTGGTTAAGTGGAGACAATCATTGATGAAACTCGGTCTCACTCTCCAGAGCTTACCGTCCACAACTCCTCAGCGGTGTGACTCACAGTTCCCAGACATTTCAAAGTAAAGAGTCGACCGCCTGATTCCGTTGAGCTCTGCTGCCAGCATAGTAAGGAGGTGTGTGGGATTCCTTGTGCGCAGTTATAACGCGGGTGGCCTGACCACACAGGGTTTGGGCGGAGGTGTAGGACCCAGACGAGGTTGAGGAGGCAGAAGCAATGTAGGAACTTCTACATACAGAGGAAGGATTGACACACAACTTGTGGGGACAGCAAGACTTGTACAGCAGACCCTTCTCCATCTCTCCCCTTAGTAACCCATTGCCCAGTCAGTGACATATAATGCCCCTGTCTATGCTTACTGGGCCAAGTATCTGTGGTGAAATGCACCCTGTTACACACAGAGTTTCTCAAGGAGGCGGTGATGTTGTGTGCGACATGCCAGTGTAGCGCGGGCACGCCTTTCTTGGAGAAGGAGTGGCGATTGGGCATCGGCTCTTGGGGCACTGCAATGGGCATAATGTCTCGAAAATCCTCTGGAAAAAAGGTTGGAAATGCAGCATTTCTGTAGCCAACAGTTTGCAGATGCTGAAAGTCAACCTCTTAGGCATGTCATGCACTTCGAAAATCATGTAAAACAGTGAGGGGACTCCAACCACAGTCTCCCTCGTTTCCAAAAATTGGGCCCCACACACACCACTTGACTGGCATCAGTTGTCCCCCAGTCGCAATCTTACAAAGATGCTTTGCATGAAGCACTCTCAAAAATACACCTGCCTTTTGCCTCCCCAGGTTGACACAGGGGAAGAAAAATCCTTGTGGATCTATTACTTGTTCATCTTGATGAACGTTAGTCTGTCCACATTGTCACTGGATAGACGCGTGTGCTTATCTGTCAGCACACACCCAGCAGCACTGAATACACGTTCAGAGAGAACGCTGGCACAAGGACACGACAAGATCCCCAAGGTGTAAGTGGCGAGCTCAGGCAATTTATCCAGATTGAAAGCCTAGAATGAGCAAGGCTCAAGTTGCACAGTAATGGCATCGATATTCACTTGCATATACTCATATATCTGTGTCTCCTCCTCTTTTTCCTCGTCCAGCTGTTTTGTTTTCGCATGAGTATTTGTCCTTGTCACTTTCCCATGTGTTTGTGTTGTCTTGGGAGTTGTTTGTCACCTTTTGGACACCTTTGAGGGTGTTTTCTAGGTGTTTTCATGTGTTTTTGATTGTCTCTCATTGTTTTCAATGGGGTTCGAGAGGTTCGTCAAACGGTTCTCCGAACCAAACTCGAACGCGGCCTCCATTCGACGAACCAAACCGAACTCGAGCCTCTAGAGGTTCGCTCATCTCTACTTCTTAGGCCGAAGTCACACTTGTGAGGGACTTGCACAAGTCTCGCATCGCATCACCCAGCACAGCTGCTCACTCTCCTGACAGGAACGGGTCAGCTAAATGTATGCAGCTGCACGCGTGTGTCTGGAGAGCGTCAGTCCGTGCCGGGTGATGGAATGCAAGACTCACACCAGTGTGACTCCGACCTTACGGTGCGCTCACAAGAACAGTATGACTTGCACGAGTCTCGCATTGCATCGCATCACCTGGCAGCTGCACACTCTCCAGACTCAAGCATGTAGCTGCATAGAACTACATGCAGATGCACGCTCCTGTCAGGAGAGCGTGAGGCTGCTAGGTGATGCAATGCGAGACTCGCGCAAGTGTGTGACTCCAGCCTTATTTTGATACACAGCCATAATAAATCTCAACCGCTGGGACTGCAGCCGTGGGCTTTATCTGTGCTGATATCAGAATACAGTGACCCTGTGCTGATTGTTTTATTTATTAATTTATTTATACACCATGATACTGACCCGCAGAAAGCTGCACTGCTTTCTCCACCCACTGGCCACCCTGGCACCTGTGATTGGTTGCAGTCAGCAGACATGCTGCCACTCAGGGTGGGGGCGCGTCTAACTGCAACCAATTACATGCACCGGTGGCTGGGAAAGCAATATTCAATGAGGGTTAATTGTGGCTCTGGAAGGGAAAAATGTGACCTGGTAGTAGCTTGCCACCATGATGGAGGTTTACTAAGTACACCGCGTGCACTCCTACCCCCGTATCCCTTCTATCAACATTTTTAATCTGTGGATTCTGGTTCCCATAGACTTATATGGGTACCAGATTCTGGACTGGTTTCGGTTTTTTTTTTTAAAAAATTCAGCAGGAACCCATCAGTCCGGGTTTTCTGTGAGTTTGACCAGCTCTAGTGCTAACATCTAAGCATAGGAATCTAACCCTGTGTACAGTGTTAAATCTTCCCATAAATGCCTGGTGGGTTAAGTTGAAAAAAAGGGTTAAAAGAAGAAAACAAGTTATAAACTAAGCACAAGTCAAAACATAGAAAAAATAATAAAATTAATTTTATTAAATTCCAGCTAAAAAACAATCCACAATACATAAACCATAAAGGAGGAAAAATGTCAACATGTCCTCAGTGGCAACTTGACATTCCTGCAGGAGCTGCTGTTAGGCCTAAATATTTAATTTGGTTTAAATGGACATCTTCCTTTGGTCACACTCGTCCTCCCATTGTGCAGCAGTCAATTTCTGAAGTCTATCTGACAAGTAAAATGTACTGGGAACAGACAAACAGGGCTATAACATTATATGCATTATATATTTCTGCCCTTGCAGTAAAATTAAAAATGTCCCCAGTGCATATTAAAATGACCTACATTTCCAAGATGCATAGAAGATATTTGAGATAAACCCAAGTGAAATTTTAAAGCTTAAGTGTTGTAAAAGTTTGCTTGGTATAATAAAATGTTTAACATTATAAAGATTAATGTATTATGGGAACCATAAATATCAGACTTTCCTATTTATAACAGGCAGGATAAAAATCCTGAATTTGCAAATGCACAAAATAAATATTCAGTTCCTGTACTGTATGTAGGAGCGGAATAATAGACTAAAGGATTTAGAACTAAGGCTACAGTCTACATGTAGAGAAAATTCTTCTTCTTTAATCACAGTCCTATTGGATTTGTGGATATTCCTATTTGTAGAAGTAGAAAATTTGCTTGAAATAAAAGTCTTTTTTCCATTTCTGTAAACGTTGACTAATAATTTTTTTTTCAGCTCGGTTCAGATGCAATAAAGACAGGCTGCACAGCAAGTTTCCTCACCGCTGTTCCATCATGGACATCAATCTTAGCCTGGAGGGACCATCTTTTCCGAAAGTGAGAGGCAATTTAGTCTCCATAATATATCAGTTCTAAGTTTCAGCAGAATGTCAACTGCTGAATTTATTTCCAGCCGCATGTTGACGGGGCTTCACATCACAAGGGAATAGCATCACACCACTAATTTCATTTCATTTAGGAGCTTGACTTAGGAAAGACCTTTTGATGTAATAAAAAGGTCAAATTTTTACTCTACCATCAACAATTTTCCGAAGCACCTCTGTTATTTGGTTTGGTTTTCTTTTTCTTTTCTGACCATTTTACTTTTCACACGGTGTGCTTGCAGGTTTTTGAAACATACATTCGGATCAATACAACACTAAGGTGCGAACACAAATACTATATGCTTTCGGAAAACATTAAAAATCACCTTTTGCCCTTTTATAGTTTTTCCTGTTGCAATAATACCAAACTTGAAATTTACAAATACAGTTTGCTTTTTTTAACTGTTGAAAATACAATTTTTCTTTTTTTTTTAAAAATCTGGATATATGATTTATTAGGTAAAATGAGTTCATCTTTTATTTATGTAATATATTATTGACCAGAACCGTATATCTTTCATTGACCAACATTTCCTAATTCCATTTTTAGTATCAATCTTACATTCGCTGTGCAGTTACATTCCCTACTTGGTTTGAATAAAAATGTTATTTTCTAGCATACGTTCCCTTAACCATTCCAGCATTACCCTGTAGATATGATGAGGAACCAGCTTCTCTGGTTGGCAATGATAAGCATTATAGATATGACTGCAGTCGTGACCAGAGGTCAAGTTATGTGGTATAATGCATTTTAAAATATAGTTCATGCCAAACAAATATGCAGTGCTGTGTGATTATATCCTTTGGGTGTTGGGCATCTATTGTCAAGTAAAACATTCATTTTAAAGAAATAAATACACAGGATATGGAATAGAAGAGAATACATACTGCTCGACCTACTATAAGATGAACCATTTTGCTATTTTTCAAATGTCCGCATAGATAGCATGTTGCAGTACATTATGGTAAAATGATTGTATGCTGCATAGAACATTATGTAAATATGTAAGAATAGCTGAATAATTTCGATATTCATAGCCTATACTTTAAAGATCTAAGTACAAAAGAATTATAGTTACAGGCTTGAAAGAGACATATCTATCAAGCTCAATCTATGAAAAATACCAACCTTCGTGATGTAAAAAAAATAGAAAAAACACACAACAGCCAAAGTGTTATTGGAGGTCTTGAGACTACAAATCGACACTGCGACCATTGCATTGATTGACAGGTAAGTTTGAATCAGTGCTTTCACCATGGACCACAATAGACATTGACGTTGCATTGAGATGGGAAAACTAGCAGAGTAGCTCTAGTTTTACTCTTTATATCAGATTTAACTGAAAAATATAATAAAAAAGCTTTTCAAGGGCAAGCAGCTAATATAAAATCTTAAAAGTCTGAGTCAACAAAAAAAAAAATTTCAAATTATCTGAAATGCCATTTTCTTTAACCCCTTCACGACCATGGACGGAAAGACCCGTCCTTGTGCCCTGGGCTTTAACGACCAAGGACGGATCTTTCCGTCATGGCGGAATCGCGGCACCAGAGCCTCCGGTGACTGCAATATGTTAACATAAACCGCAGATTCGGGGAGGAGGGGACCTGTTCCTCACCTTAGGAGGGGTGGTGCGTCCTCCCCGGACCTACGGAGGCTGTGATTGGCTGACGAACGCCGCTCAACCAATCACAGCCACTGTAATGTTCCAGCCATTTAAAATGACTGAAACATTGAAATCCAGCCCTGGCCAGTGCAGCTGTAGCACTGGCCATTGGCTGGAGCTGGGTGACCTCACTGGATCACCCTCCCCCAGCTCCAGTAGCTCTGATTGGAGAGATCGGCCTTGTGACCGATTTCTCCAATCACAGTGGACCTGTTGCCGGTGACCGCCCCCATCAGCTTCACTTGTCGTCCCTGCAGCACGCCAGCACACGGAGCACAGTGAGTGTACACAGTGCAATGGCAGGGCGACAAGCTCCGGTCCCATGCTGTTATGAGACCGGAGCATGGGACCCGGAAGTTGCCGCGCTGCCATTGCACTGTATGAAACCGGCGAAAAGCGTCCCGATCCGCCGCTGCCGCCGCTGCCCTCCGCGATCTGCCACCTGTCTCCCCGGTCTCCTGCCCGCACCCTCACCCCCACACCTCCCGATCCGCTGCCGCTGCCACAGTGCCACCGCTCCCCCCAATCTGCTGCCCGGCCCCTCACCCCTCGTGATCGTTGCACGGCCCCTCACCTCCGTGATGTGCTGCATGATCCCTGTCCTCCTCCATCTGTCATAGTGCCACCGCTCCCTCCAATCTGCTGCCCGGCCCCTCCCCCTCGTGATCGGTGCCCGCCCCCTCCCCTCCGTGATGTGCTGCTCGCCCCCTCCCCTGCGTGATGTGCTGCTCGCCCCCTCCCCTGCGTGATGTGCTGCACGCTCCCCCCATCTCTCACCCCCGTGGTCAGCTACCCGCCCCCTCCCCTGTAACCGCCGTGATGTGTGCTCCCACATCTGTCACTGCCATGATGTGTCCTCCCTCCCCTGTCACCCCCGTGATGTGTGCTCCCTCCCCTGTCACCGCCGTGATGTGCGCTCCCTCCCCTGTCACCGCCGTGATGTGCGCTCCCTCCCCTGTCACCCCCGTGATCTGTGCTCCCTCACCTGTCACCCCCGTGATGTGCGCTCCCTCACCTGTCACCCCCGTGATCTGTGCTCCCTCCCCTGTCACCCCCATGATCTGCTGTCCACTCTCCCTCCACCTCTCACCCCCGTGATCTGCGCTCTGCTCACCTGTCTCCCCCGTAATCTGCGCTCTCTCACCTCTCACCCCCGTGATCTGTGCTCCCTCACCTGTCACCCCGTGATCTGTGCTCCCTCACCTGTCACCCCCGTGATCTATGCTCCCTCACCTGTCACTCCCGTGATCTGCTGTCCACTCTCCCTCCACCTCTCACCCCCGTGATCTGCGCTCTGCTCACCTGTCTCCCCCGTGATCTGCGCTCTCTCACCTCTCACCCCCGTGATCTGTGCTCCCTCACCTGTAACCCCGTGATCTGTGCTCCCTCCCCTGTCACCGCCGTGATGTGCGCTCCCTCCCCTGTCACCGCCGTGATGTGCGCTCCCTCCCCTGTCACCGCCGTGATGTGTGCTCCCTCACCTGTCACCCCCGTGATCTGTGCTCCCTCACCTGTCACCCCCGTGATGTGCGCTCCCTCACCTGTCACCCCCGTGATGTGTGATCCCTTACCTGTCACCCCCGTGATCTGTGCTCCCTCCCCTGTCACCCCCGTGATGTGTGCTCCTTCCCCTGTCACCGCCGTGATGTGCGCTCCCTCCCCTGTCACCGCCGTGATGTGCGCTCCCTCCCCTGTCACCGCCATGATGTGCGCTCCCTCCCCTGTCACCGCCGTGATGTGCGCTCCCTCCCCTGTCACCGCCATGATGTGCGCTCCCTCCCCTGTCACCGCCGTGATGTGCGCTCCCTCCCCTGTCACCGCCGTGATGTGTGCTCCCTCACCTGTCACCCCCGTGATCTGTGCTCCCTCACCTGTCACCCCCGTGATGTGCGCTCCCTCACCTGTCACCCCCGTGATGTGTGATCCCTTACCTGTCACCCCCGTGATCTGTGCTCCCTCCCCTGTCACCCCCGTGATGTGTGCTCCTTCCCCTGTCACCGCCGTGATGTGCGCTCCCTCCCCTGTCACCGCCGTGATGTGCGCTCCCTCCCCTGTCACCGCCATGATGTGCGCTCCCTCCCCTGTCACCGCCGTGATGTGCGCTCCCTCCCCTGTCACCGCCATGATGTGCGCTCCCTCCCCTGTCACCCCCGTGATCTGTGCTCCCTCCCCTGTCACCCCCATGATCTGCTGTCCACTCTCCCTCCACCTCTCACCCCCGTGATCTGCGCTCTGCTCACCTGTCTCCCCCGTGATCTGCGCTCTCTCACCTCTCACCCCCGTGATCTGTGCTCCCTCACCTGTCACCCCGTGATCTGTGCTCCCTCACCTGTCACCCCCGTGATCTGTGCTCCCTCACCTGTCACTCCCGTGATCTGCTGTCCACTCTCCCTCCACCTCTCACCCCCGTGATCTGCGCTCTGCTCACCTGTCTCCCCCGTGATCTGCGCTCTCTCACCTCTCACCCCCGTGATCTGTGCTCCCTCACCTGTAACCCCGTGATCTGTGCTCCCTCCCCTGTCACCCCCATGATCTGCTGTCCGCTCTCCCTCACCTCTCACCCCCGTGATCTGTGCTCTGCTCACCTGTCTCCTCCGTGATCTGTACTCTCCTCACCTGTCTCCTCCTTGATCTGCGCTGCGCTCCCTCCCCCACCTCTCACCCTCCCCGATCTGCTGCCTCCTTCATCTCCTGTGATCCAGCTGCCTAGATCCATCCTGTAGGGTAACTATCCCCAATCTCACCTTCCACTCCCCTTCCCACCCATCCCCCCCACCCCCCCTCCCCCCATCCTCTGCTGCTCCTGCATCCACTTCGCCCTCTCCCATCTGCCCCCACCCTATCCCAGCCGCCGTCTCACAATCACAGATGCTCCCTTTATATGCCGCTGCCCCCCCATCTGCTGCCGCCCCATTTGCCGCCCTCGCCCCCCCCCCCCCACCCATCTGCCGCTGTTTTTTTTTTTCTATGCCATGGGGGTCTAGTTTCCAAAATGGGGTCACATGTGGGGGAGCTCCACTGTTTTGGCACCTCAGGGGGTCTCCAAACAGCATGGAATACGCTAATTATCCCAGACAATTTTCGTTTGAAACGTCAAATGACGCTCCTTGCCTTCCGAGCCCTGCTGTGCGCCCAAACATTTTATTTCCACCACATATGAGGTGTCTGTGTACTCCGGAGAAATTGCACAATACATTTTATGGTGCAATTTTTCCTGATAACCTTGTGAAAAAAAGCTACCTGGTTGAAGTAACAATTTTGTGGTAAAAATGTTTTTTTTTATTTTCACAGCTCAACTCTATTAACTTTTGTGAAGCCCTCAGAGGCTCAATGTGCTCAATAAACATCTAGATAAATTCCATGAGGGGTCTAATTTCCAAAATGGGGTCACATGTGGGGGAGCTCCACTGTTTCGGCACCTCAGGGGCTCTCCAAACGCAACATGGTGCGGCTAACGATTCCAGCTAATTTTCTGTTCAATAAAGTCAAATGGCGCTCCTTCCCTTCCAGTCCTGCCGTGCGCCCAAACAGTGGTTTTTCGCCACATATGAGGTATCTGCGTGCTCAGTAGAAATTGCCCAACAAATTTTGGGGGTTCATTTAATCCTGCTACCCTTGTGAATATGCAATATTTGAGGCTAAATTAACATTTTTGTTGCAAAAAGTAAAATGTTCATTTTTTCCTTCCACATTGCTTTAGTTACTGTGAAGCACCTGAAGGGTTAATAACCTTCTTGAATGTGGTTTTGAGTAGCCTGAGTGGTGCTGTTTTTGGAATGGTGTCACTTTTGGGTGTTCTGTGTCATGTAGACCTTTCAAAATCGCTTCAAATGTGATGTGGTCCCTAAAAAAAGTGGCTTTGTAAATTTTGTTGTAAAAATGAGAAATTGCTCATAAACTTTGAACCCCTATAACTTCCTTAAATTTTTTTTTTTTCCCAAAATTGTTCTGATGTAAAGTAGACATGTGGGAAATGTTATTTATTAATTATTTTGTGTCATATGTCTCGTTGGTTTTAGAGCATAAAAATTCAAAGTTTGAAAATTACAAAATTTTCAAAATTTTCGCGAAATTTTCGTTTTTTTCACAAAGAAATGCAAAAAGTATCGGCCTAAATTTACCACTAACATGAAGCCCAATATGTCACAAAAAAACAATCTCAGAATCACCGGGATCCGCTGAAGCGTTCCAGAGTTATAACCTCATAAAGTGACACTGGTCAGAATTGCAAAAAATGGCCTGGTCTTTAGGGTCAAAATAGGCTTGGGGCTGAAGGGGTTAAAGAGAAGTCTATTTTTTTTTACCAAATACCAAGAGCAATCAGTTAGCTAAGTAGGGAAAGTAGTCACAAAGACACAAAGCATTTGGCCTCTTTTTTTGTAGTGTTCCACACCAATCAACCATAAAATCAGGCAGTTATTTTTAGACTCTACCCTTGCAAATCTTGTGAGACTTCAAAAGAATCAATACTACATAACTCTACTGTATTGTTGAGTTGTTACACTTTTTTATTTGAACCTTTTATTGCTGTCCATAGCTGCTTTTGTCAGGGCTTGGTTGGTGCAAAATGGTTATTCCTCTCCCTACTTAACTGCAAAGAGGGACATTTTACATCTGCACATTCGTTTCATAAGCCTGATGTGCTTCAAAAAAACGAATGGAGTGGGTATGACTCAAGCCTTTCACTATACAATCATGCATGACAACCTCCAATTTTTTAGCGACTGACCATCACCCTGACATTTTCCATTGATATATTTTGAGGCCTGATAGCATATAGAGAGGTGATCTACAAAGGTTAGTGTCCATCTTGATTAAGTATTTAAGTAGGTGGACTCATTGCTTTTGCGTTCATTTCCCTGAAGATAACAATTGCATTATTATATTGTCATGTAGTGTAATGTGACTTAATGTACTAATATGGTTATGTGATATATTGTAATTTTTATTGTAATTTGTTGTTTCATAATGTATAGTAGGACTCAATATAATACTTTTATATTTTGTGTATATGGCATAGCACTTCATATGTAGTTGCCAGAGCACATATCAAGATATGTACATATTTACATATAGATATTTAAGTGTTTGGATTAGCCAAAAATGTGAAGAGTTAGCTGACAGGGAAAGAGACAGTTCCAGCTAGAAAGTTAGTGAAGACCGAGAGTGTGATGTGAGACGTCGTTTTTTTGTTGGATAAAGTTGGAAAGATAGCAGAGCCGTGAGATGGTGAATGCGGTCAAGCCCGGCCCTTTCTATCAGGGAACTCAGCATCGTGAAGATGATATGCAACTGGTCGGACCCATGGAGAAAACCAGGGCGTCTGGTATGGAGAAACATTAGTCATATCCTGGAATTGAAAGAAGTTACACCACCTTACCCTCAGCCTTGCCACAGAAAGAAAACTACAGAGTCAATATCCAGCAGCTTGTTGGTGACCTAGAGGGCCTGAATATATTTGAGACTGAGAAGAGATGAGCTAATACCCAAGTGATGGAAAGGCCATCAAGGTTCCATTTGCGGAGAATTGCTTGAAGTTGGCCTCTAGTGGAAAAATCCTTTCGTATAACGCACTGTGATGGATTAGTTAAATCCTCGAGTTTGGAACTAGTCATTGGGTGTTTGTGGAACAAAGAATGGTGCAAAATGGTTATCTGGTTCACCAGGGGAGACAATTCAAGAATGGTACACAGGTGACATTTTTGAAAGTGGACAGTTCCCAAGGGTGGTTAACAGCGGGGGCAATGAAGAAAAATCCAATGGTGAGAAAGCTATCTCTGGACAGGGGAGATGTTGGGAAAAAGCTGTGGAAGGTGGCCAGTAGAGATGAGCCACCCCCCTAGTGTTCGAGTTCGGTTCGGTTCGTTGAATGGCAGATGTGTTCGTTGAACGTTCGACGAACGTTCAACTAACACCTTCGAACCTTATTGAAAACAATGGCAGGCAAACACAAACACATACAAACAAATTATACATATACACATACAGTTAGAATTAAACATTGCCATTATACTTACAGGTCCTGCGACGCATCCTGCATTCTGTCTCCCGCCGCTTCTCCTTCCGATCATCGCTGAGTTCTCCCGGTAACCAGCACTGATGATAGGACCTTCCGTGATGTCATAGCATGTGACCAGTCACGTGTGTATTATCTCATTGTCTACAGACTGGTCACATGGAACAAGGAAATCCAGCATCCACGTCCAAGTATATAAAACTAGATTTTATTCACATTCGTTAAAAGGAGTGATGCATGTCACGTCCAAAATATAAAATCCCACAAGGGGGAATCAAAATACAGATGGTACACGTTTTGAGCTGAATGCTCTTAGTCCCAATCCATACTGTTTGACATACTAGTGGAGATTTAAAGGAAAAGGGGGAGGGAAAATAAAAAGAGGATGTGACATCGTCAAGATAAAATGAAATGAAAAAAGTCAGACATGTATAAGGAAATTTCACAATAAATAAATAATAGCAAATTTCTGATGCTCCAAGTGAAACAGTAACACAGGAAATATATATATTTCAACGGTCAAAAATCCTGTATATAAGGTACAGCAAATACAAGAGAAGCAAAAAAATGCAGAACAGGTGCATATATCAGTGAGTCTCCTACATCAGATCATCTTACATCCAAGACTGTCATATATACAGGGCGATCCAATGGAAGAGAACCACATATGAAACATACAGTACGTCCACATGAATTTATTGTAAATGTCTGTAGATGTAAATATAAAGGTAAATGAAACAATAGATGAGAAGGACAACTCTAATGCATGAATCTGAGGAATAATGACACCTACACGACATTTCACAGGCAATCAACACATCTGAGAACAAATAAATTAATATTAATATATATTTTTCAGGTCATTCCTCAGATTCATGCCCAAAGGTCCCCTAGTCTCCATCAAAAATATCCATTTCGCTTCATTTTTCCGTAGCATTTTCATAATATCTCCGCCTCTAGGTGGCAGTGTAATCTTTTCAATAGCATTAACAAGGCAACCCTCTACATTGCCACCATGGATAGAAATAAAGTGCTGAGACGCACCCGATGGACTTCTGCTACTTCTGTTGCAAGCATCGTACAGGTGTTCCGAAATTCTTCGTCTTAAACTACGGCAGGTACTACCTATGTATTGAACAACACATATGGTACATGTTATAAGATAAACCACATGGGTAGTCCCACAATTAATGAAAGAATTGATACTATATTCCTTTTTTGTAGTGCTACATATGAACTTCTTAGTATTGGGCATGTATTTGCACAACCACAAGCCCTCTGTCCACACCTGTGCGAGCCCGCAACAGAAAGCCAGTTAAGAGGATTGGATTTGCCACGACTAGTATGGTCACTAGGGGAAATAGAAGATGCAATCGTAGAATTACGTTTTGGAACAAATCTCACTCCTTTATCAAGAATATTTTTTACTGTATCATCCGTGCTGAGAATGGGGAGGTATTTTTTCAAAATGTTCACAATGGAGTAAAAATTAGTGCTGAATTTGGTGGAAAAGACAATAGGAGATGGTTCACACACAGAACCATGCGTTTTATCACTCAAATATTGTTTTCTGTTTCTAGAATCTGCCCGTATTCTAGCCTTGGAAATGATTTCATCAGAGAAACCCCTGCAGAGAAATCTCCTCCTAATGATGTCACACTCCTGTTCATACAGTGTCTCTGATGAACAACATCTCCTTGCCCGAATAAATTCCCCCATGGGAATATTATCAACCACATACCGGGGATGACAACTGTTGGCATGAAGCAGTGAATTTCCTTCTGTGGGTTTTCTAAATAGACTACAAACTATGGTTTTGGACTCCACATTAGAGGAAAAAAAGACATCTAAAAAGGTAATTTTTTTTGTGGTACTCATGTGTGAATTTGAGATTATACGAATTGTTATTAATGTATGACACAAAATCAGATACACCATCCTCCCCCCCCCCACACACAACAATCACATAGTCTATGTAACGCAAAAAAAATCGCAATGTTATGTGAGAAGGTGATATCTAGGGTGAAAATGAAACCCTCCCCCCACCATGACAAAAAAATGTTTGCCAGGGAGGGGGAGAATTTTGCACCCATGGCACAGCCCTGTGTTTGGATATAGTGGCTATTCATAAAAGTGAAAAAATTGTTTTTTAATAGAAACCACGTCGTATCCAAGATGTAATTCTGGAGATCAGGTGAATAGCCACTAAATCTTGACATCTGATGTTTAAGGGTCAGAAGAGCCAGTTCATGAGGTATAGATGTATATAAACTGGCAATATCACAGGTCAGCCAACTGAATTCCTCCTCCCATGTGAACTCTGAAAAAATACTCAAAACATGTTTTGAATCCCGGACATAACTAGGTGATAGCTGAGCCAAAGGCTGTAGCCGCATGTCTAGCCATTCAGAGAGTCGTTCCATCACGGAACCGACCCCTGACACAATGGGTCTGAAATCTTGAGGAGAGCGATTCTTATGCGTTTTTGGTAACGCGTGAAATAATGGCGTAGCCGAGGAAGATGGATTCAAATATACACTCTGTTTAACCGAGATAACGCCCAAGTGAACACCATCCTCCAGAATCTCAGAAAGACGAGTTTTAACCCCTTCATTTAGATTACTGGAAACCTTCCTATAGATGGAATCTTCCCTTAACATCTTATTTAATTCCGATTCGTAAAGTCCGACATCCAGTATGACAACAGATCCGCCTTTATCAGACTTCATTATGATAATATTACTATTATCACGCAGTTGGGAAAGTGCGGACTGTTCACACGGATTTAAATTATGTCTGATATTTTTATTCGTTTTCCTCAATTTAATTATTTAAGACTCCACGATATTCTGAAAATCCTCCATGCCAGAAGTTTTAGATTGGATTGGATAGTATTCAGGGTTAGGGACTCGGTCAGGAAATTGTTTATCACAGTATGTTGGAGTCTCCATATTCATATCAGCAAGATCACGTAAAATCGTGAGAGACACTTGATTCCAAAAGTGAAGTAGGAGTAAGTTCCTGTGGCTTAGTGACCATATCAGGACAAACAAGATCAGAGTCCATGCTGAAAAAATGTTTTTTGATGGTCAGGCATCTAATAAATTTATTGACATGCATGAGTGTTTCAAAGACACTAAATCACGTGGTGGGGACAAAGTTCAGTCCATTATGTAAAAAACTTATCTGGTCTTCACTAAGAATCGTGGGTGACAAGTTTAGCACCATGAGGTCATGATGTTGATCTTCTAATAATTGCCCCTCCGGGTGCGGTGAAAAAACAAATCATTTTCTATTACGGTGTTTCCGTCCAGCCCGTCTGATATGTTGTTTTTCTTTTTTGTTGTTTTTTTCGGGAATTTTTCTTGGATGTTTTTTGGAATATTTACTAGATTTTCTCGTGCACCTGTTGAAGATTGTCCTTTGGAGTCCGAGGTCTCAAAATTATTTTCAGAGGAGTCAATTTCTGTAGAGGAAAAACTCACCCTCTTTCTAATTATAGACCTGGGTGTCATAAACTGTTTAAAATTCCTCCGAGCCTGCGGCCAGTTGTACACTTGATTGTTGTCATGATCAAACAGATCCCTCTTAAATTTTTTCTCTTTCAAGAGGGTAATAGAGTCCTCCAATTTAGTTAGACTGCTGCCAATTTTTTCTTTCAAAGACATATACTGTGGGTTATTAGAATAATTCTTTAATTCAGTCTCAATTTCCTTCATCTGTAGCTCAGACTCATTCAATTTTATAAGCTCTTTATCAACAATGAGTTTAATGAGCCTAAGCGAACACTCAGAGAGGATAGTAACCCACTCCTTAAGAAAATCAGTATCGAATTCAGTGGTGGGGCGTTTTATTTATTCTTAAACCCCTTGGTATCATGTTATTTTCCAAGTAGGCGGATAACGTCTTGTGATTCCACCATGTTCTCAGTCGAGAGGACATCTGTTTCTCTAGCTTAAGCATGAGTGAATTCAAATCACTTTGTTCCTGTGAGACCGCATTACCAGTTTTGCTCAAAAAAATATTCGCTGCTCTGCTGAGTCTGGGCTGACAGTTTACATTAAAAAATTCATCCGAATGTGTGGAAATATGAAGGTTAGGAGTCTCCATGTTCAAAGTTCATGCAATTGAGCAATCAATACATATAAATTCCTTTGAATTCTCCAACAATAATGTTCACAATGAACAAAACCGCACTGTGAGCGGTAACACAGGGGAGCACGAAAGCCGAAACTAGAGGTAGAAAAGGAAAGTGATTCAGCTCACCCAGGTCTACGAGGACTCCAATGAAGGACAGGTGCATGGATAGAAGGCTGGCCACGCAAGGAAGCTCCACAGAAACAAGGAAATCTAGAATCCACATCCAAACTAGATTTTATTCACATTCGTTAAAAGGAGTGATGCATGTCACGTCCAAAATATAAAATCCCACAAGGGGGAATCAAAATACAGATGGTACATGTTTCGAGCTGAACGCTCTTAGCCCCAATCCATACTGTTTGACATACTAGTGGAGATTTAAAGGAAAAGGGGGAGGGAAAATAAAAAGAGGATGTGACATCATCGACATAAAATGAAATGAAAAAAGTCAGACATGTATAAGGAAATTTCACAATAAATAAATAATAGCAAATTTCTGATGCTCCAAGTGAAACAGTAACACAGGAAATATATATATTTTAATGGTCAAAAATCCTGTATATAAGGTACAGCAAATACAAGAGAAGCAAAAAAAATGCAGAACAGGTGCATATATCAGTGAGTCTCCTACATCAGATCATCTTACATCCAAGACTGTCATATATACAGGGCGATCCGATGGAAGAGAACCCCATATGAAACATAAAGTACGTCCACATGAATTTATTGTAAATGTCTGTAGATGTAAATATAAAGGTAAATGAAACAATAGATGAGAAGGACAACTCTAATGCATGAATCTGAGGAATAATGACACCTACACGACATTTTACAGTCAATCAACACATCTGAGAACAAAAAAAATTAATATTAATATATATTTTTCAGCTCGTTCCTCAGATTCATGCCCAAAGGTGCCCTAGTCTCCATCAAAAATATCCATTTCGCTTCATTTTTCCGTAGCATTTTCATGATATCTCCGCCTCTAGGTGGCAGTGTAATCTTTTCAATAGCATTAAGAGGGTTGCTTTGTTAATACTATTGAAAAGATGAGCTGAATCACTTTCCTTCTCTAGACCGGTCACATGGCTATGATGTCATGCTAGGTCCTGTCAGTGCAATTCACTAGTATGCGGTGCTCGCCCGAGCATCTCCGTACTCAGTATACTCAGCGAGTACTGGCGAGATACTCAGGCACATGCTTGGCTCCCCGTTCCTGCATGTCGGCACTCTTTACAAAGTCAGCCCACATGCAGGGACTGGATGCCATAGCCGGTGAATAGCGGCGCCGGGAATAAGGTGATCGGAGATCACCGTTGCTATAGTAACCGCCTGTCAGGTTACTATTGCAACGGTGGCAGCGGTGACGTCACCGCTTACCAACCCGCAGCCTCTGCTCACTCACTGAGGGATTAGACTGCACGGGAGCAGCAGCGTCTTCCTCCCATGCAGTGCTGTCTGATGGAGCAGAGCTGCATGGGTTGAAGGAGAAAGAAGACAGAAGACCAGGATCGTGGAGGGATGAGATGGAGTAATAAATATGGAGTCTCTAAGTGTGTCTGTGTATTTATTTCTATTAAAGTATTTTTTCTCTGTTTGGTGTCTTTTTTGTAACCCTTTATTGGAGATTCTTAATGGCCGGGTCAAACTTGCCTGACATTAAGAATCTCTGGCTTAATACTAGCTAGTAAAACAAAGCTAGTATTAACCCCTTATTAACCAGTGAGCCACCCGGCATCAGGGCCACTGGAAGAGTTGGATACAGCGCCAGAAGATGACGCTTCAATGAAAGCGCCATTTTCTGTTGCAGCTGCGGACTGCAATTTGCAGCGGAGGGGCCCAGAAGGCTCAGGCCATCCTGTGCTGCGGATTCCAATCCCCAGCAGCCTGCCTAGTTGGACCTGGCCGCACACAAAAATGCCCATGTGGTTTTTTTTTTTTTAATTATTTCATTAAATTCATGAAATAATTAAAAAAAAGGGCTTCCCTATATTTTTAGTTCCCAGCTGGGTAAAAATAGGCAGCTGGGGGCAGCTGTACCTGCCTGCAGTACCTGGCTAGCATACAAAAATATGGCGAAGCCCACGTCCTTTTTTGGGGGGGAAAAAACTCTTGCATACAGTCCTGGATGGAGTATGCTGAGCCTTGTAGTTCTGCAGCTGCTGTCTGCTCTCCTGCATACACTAGTAAATGGAGCATGCTGAGCCTTGTAGTTCTGCTCCCCCTGTCTCTCCCTCCAACATACAGTCCTGGATGCAGCATGCTGAGCCTTGTAGTTCTGCAGCTGCTGTCTACTCTCCTGCATACACTAGTGGATGAAGTATGCTGAGCCTTGCAGTTCTGCTCCTCATGCCTCTCCCTCCAGCATACAGTCCTGGATGGAGGATACTGAGCCTTGTAGTTCTGCAGCTGCAGTCTGCTCTCCTGCATACAGACAGACAGCAGACAGCAGCTGCAGAACTACAAGGCTTCAGGACTGTATGCAGGAGTTTTTTGCCCCCCACAAAAATGACATGGGCTTTGACATATTTTTGTATGCTAGCCAGGTACAGCGGCAGCTACGGGCTGCCCCCAACCCCCAGCTGCCTAGTTGTACCCGGCTGGGAACCAAAAATATAGGGAAGACCTTTTTTTTAATTATTTCACGAATTCCATGAAATAATAGAAAAAAAAAAATGACGTAGGCTTCGCCCAATTTTTGTGTCCAGCCAGGTACAACTAGGCAATAAATGGAAAAAGCTCTGGCACACTCAATGAAAAAATGAGAAAATAGAGATGCTTTTGATGCTTCAAATGTATATTTATTTGTGCAAGGATCAAAACAATTTTTCAAATTTCATCCAACGTTTCGACCGTGTGTTTTACGGTCTTTATCAAGGATGGAATTTATCTAAATGTAAGATGAGTGAAATTGGTGATATTTGACAATTATTTGTCACAACGAATCAATGAATGGATATGCTTGAGATCCTTATGCATCAAATTTTGATAGGTAGTTGATGATGAAATCCACTTTCATAAATGAGGCATCATGTGTGCCTGAATAAAGATGTACGAGGTATTCTAGATGGATGTACATTTGAGTATTAGTGTAATCTATGTGACATACATAAAAGGAAATCACTTGTACACTTTGTCTTAACAGACGCAATAGGAGGAATTAGTAATTCTGTAAAGGGTATTCTCCTTTTTCTTAGCCTGGTGTGAATAGATAAACAACCAGATCAATGGGTGATATGAGAGAGACACGTCTCTGAAAGGCTATGCAGAAAACCTCACAAGACACTTTTGGTTAAAGGGGAAGACAGCCAAAAGTGTCTTGTGAGGTTTTCTGCATAGCCTAATACACTAATACTCAAATGTACATCCATCTAGAATACCTCGTACATCTTTATTCAGGCGCACATGATGCCTCATTTATGAAAGTGGATTTCATCATCAACTACCTATCAAAATTTGATGCATAAGGATCTCAAGTATATCCATTCATTGATTCGTTGTGACAAATAATTGTCAAATATCACCAATTTCACTCATCTTGCATTTAGATAAATTCCATCCTTGATAAAGACCGTAATACACACGGTCGAAACGTTGGATGAAATTTGAAAAATTGTTTTGATCCTTGCACAAATAAATATACATTTGAAGCATCAAAAGCATCTCTATTTTCTCATTTTTTCATTGAGTGTGCCAGAGCTTTTTCCATTTATTGTATGTTCTTTTTCTCTGAGCACCTACTATTTACACAGTGAGCCAGGTATAACCACTACTAGGTACAACTAGGCAGCTGGGGATTGGAATCCACAGAGTAGGGTGCCAAAGCTTTGTGGGCATCCCCGCTGCGAATTGCAGTTCGCAGCCGCCCCAGAAAATGGCGCTTTCATAAAAGTGCCATCTTCTGGCGCTGTATCCAACTCCTTCAGCTGCCCTGGTAACGGGTGGCTCACTGGGTAATAATGGGGTTAGGGCTAGCTGTATATTATCAACTGGCCCTAAGCCTGAAATTCATGGTGTCACCCCAAAATTAGACATGGCCACCATGAATTTCTAGTACAGATAAAAAAAACACAACACACGAAAAAATATTTGTATTAGAAATAAAACACAACACAATTAGTAACTCCATCTTTATTGAAAAAAAGAACTCACCTCCGCAGTAATCCTGGGTCAAGGGTCCCGCGCCGTACAATCCGGATCCAATATTATCTGATTGCTTTGCTGGAAGGCAAAGCGATCAGATGATGTGACAGGTTCAAGGGCCTGAATCACATGACACATCATTGTATAAATGGCTTTTATACAATCAGCTAATGAATCAGTGCAAAAAAAAACCCACAACTACACACTTCTGTGCAGACTCCTGTCCGACGGCATCAGCTGATAGTTTAGCTGGCCGGGCAGTTAAAAGCCGGCCTCACCGCTCAACTTACAGTGTCAGCTGATTCCGTCAGGTGAACGCATCAGCTGATCATCGCCAGGTCTGAGAGAGAGAGAGAAGAGAGGAGAGAAGAGAGAGAAAAAGAGGAGAGTGAGAGAGAGAGGAGAGGAGAAGAGAGAGAGAGAGAAGAGAGAGAAATAGAGTGAGGAGAGAGAGAAGAGAAGAGAGAGAGGAGAGAGAGAAGAGAGAAAGAGAAGAGAGAGAAGAGAGAGAAGAGTGAAAGAAAAGAGAGAAGAGAAAGAGAAGAGAAAGGAGAGAGAGAAGAGAGAGGAGAAAGAGGGAAGGGAGAGAAGTGAGAAAGAGAAGAGAGAGAAGTGAAAGAGAGAAGAGAGAGAGGAGAGAAAGAGAGGAGAGAGAAGAGAGGAGAGAAGAGAGAGGAGAGAGAGGAGAGAAGAGAGAGGAGAGAAAAGAGAGGAGAGAGAGGAGAGAAAAGAGAGGAGAGAAGAGAGAAAGAAGAGAGGAGAGAAGAAAGAGAAGAGAGAGAGAAGAGAGGAGAGAGAGAGGAAAGGGGAAGAGAGAGAGAGAAGAGAGAGAAATAGCGTGAAGAGAGAGGAGAGAGAGAGAAGAGACAAAGAGAAGAGAAAGAAAGAAGAGAGAGAGAAGAGAGGAGAGAGACAAGAGAGAGATTAAGAGAAGAGAGAGAGAGGAGAGAGAGAAGAGAGAAAAAAGAGAGAAGAGAAAGAGAAGAACAAGAGAAGAGAGACAAGAGAAAGGAGAGAGGAGAGAGGGAATGGAGAGAAAAGAGAGAGAAGAGAGAGAGAAGAGAGAGAGGAGAGAAAGAGAGGAGAGAGAAGAGAGGAGAGAAGAGAAAGAAATGAGAGGAAAGAGAGAGGAGAGAAGAGATAGGAGAGAGAGAAGAGAGAGCGGAGAGAGAAGAGAGAGAGAAGAGAGAGAAGAGAGAGGAGAGAGGAGAGAGACAAGAGAGAGATTAAGAGAAGAGAGAGGAGAGAAGAGAGAGAAAAAAGAGAGAAGAGAAAGAGAAGAGAAAGAGAAGAGAGACAAGAGAAAGGAGAGAGGAGAGAGGGAATGGAGAGAAAAGAGAGAGAAGAGAAAGAAGAGAGAAGAATGGAGAGAAGAGAGAGAGAAGAGAGGAGAGAGAGAGGAGAGGGGAAGAGAGAGAGAAGAGAGAGAAATAGCATTAAGAGAGAGGAGAGAGAAGAGAGAAAGAGAAGAGAAAGACAGAAGCGAGAGAGAGGAGAGAGAAGAGAGAGAGAAAAGAGAGAGGAGCGAGAGACAAGAGAGAGATTAAGAGAAGAGAGAGAGAGGAGAGAGAGAGAAGAGAGAGAAAAAAGAGAGAAGAGAAAGAGAAGAGAAAGAGAAGAGAGACAAGAGAAAGGAGAGAGGAGAGAGGGAATGGAGAGAAAAGAGAGAGAAGAGAGAGAGAAGAGAGAGAGGAGAGAAAGACAGGAGAGAGAAGAGAGGAGAGAAGAGAAAGAAATGAGAGGAAAGAGAGAGGAGAGAAGAGAGAGAAGAGAGAAAAAAGAGAGAAGAGAAAGAGAAGAGAGAGAAGAAAGAGAAGAGAGAGAGGAGAGAGAGGAGAGAGAAAAGAGAGAGATTAAGAGAAGAGAGAGAAAGCAGAGAGAGAGAAGAGAGAGAAAAAAGAGAGAAGAGAAAGAGAAGAGAGAGAGAAGAGAGAGAAGAGAAAGGAGAGAGAAGAGAGGGAATGGAGAGAAAAGAGAGAGAAGAGAGAGAAGAGAGAGAGAAAAGAGAGAGAGGAGAGAAAGAGAGGAGAGACAAGAGAAAGGAGAGAGGAGAGAGGGAATGGAGAGAAAAGAGAGAGAAGAGAGAGAGAAGAGAGAGAAGAGTGAGAGAAGAGAGAGAGAGGAGAGAGAAGAGAGAGAGAGAGGAGAGAAAGAGAGGAGAGAGGAGAGAAGAGAGAGAAATGAGAGGAAAGAGAGAGGAGAGAAGAGAGAGGAGAGAGAGAAGAGAGAGCGGAGAGAGAGGAGAGAAAAGAGAGGAGAGAAGAGAGAGAGAAGAGAGGAGAGAGAGAGGAGAGAGGAGAGAGGGGTGAGAGAGAGGAGAGAGAGAAGACAGAGAGAAGAGAGAGAAGAGAGAGCGGAGAGAGGAGAGAAGAGAGGAGAGAGAGAGAAAAGAGAGAAAAAAGAGAGAGGAGAGAGAAAGAGAGAGAAGAGAGGGGGAGGAGACAGAAGAGAGAAGAGAGAGGAGAGAGAGGAGAGAGAGGAGAGAGAAGAGAGAGAAGAGAGAGAAGAGAGAGAAGAAAGAGAGAGAAGAGAAAGAAGAGAGATAGAGAGAGGAGAGAGAAGAGAGAGGAGAGAGAAGAGAGATAAGAGAGGAGGGAGAGAAGAAAGATAAGAGAGGAGAGAAGAGAGAAGAGAGGAGAGAGAATAGAGAGAGGGAGAAGAGAGAGAAGAGAGAGCGAGAGGAGAGGGAGGAGAGAGACAAGAGAGAGAAAAGAGAGGAGAGAGGAGGGAGAGAGAGTCGAGAGAGAGGAGAGAGAGAAGAGAGAGGAGAGAGAAGAGAGAGAGGAGAGAGAGAAGAGATAGGAGAGAGAGAAGATAGAGAAGAGAGAGAGAAAAGCTGAGAGGAACATAAGGCCCTAAATGGACTTTCAGAGCCCGATTTGTGCCCCCAAATCCCCATAACCCTGATCCCCTCCCACCACACTTACTGTATTTCTCTTGCTTTGGCAACACTAATTGTATTTTGGTCCTGCCAATAAAGCATATTTGAATTTGAATTAGAATTTGAATTTGAAAAGAGAGAGAGGGGAGAGAGAGAAGAGAGAAGAGAGAGAGGAGAGAGAGAAGAGAAAGGAGAGAGAGAAGAGAGAGAAGAGAAGAGAGAGAGGAAAGAAAGAGCGGAGAGAGAAGTAAGAGAGGAGAAAGGAGCGAAGAGAGAGAGAAGAGAGGAGAGAGAGTGATGAGAGAGAAGAGAGAGAAGTGAGAGAGGAGAGAGTGAGGAGAGAGAAGAGAGAGGAGAGAGAGAGGAGAGAGAGATGAGAGAGATAGAAGAGAGAGGTAGAGGAGAGAGAGAAGAGAGAGGAGAGAGAGGAGAGAGAGAAAAGAGAGAAGAGCAAGAGAAGAAAGGAGGGAGAGAGATAGACAAGAGAGAGAAGAGAGAGAGAGAAGAGAGGGAAGAGAGAGAGGAAAGAGAAGAGACAGGAGAGAGAAGAAAGAGAGAAGAGAGAGAAGAGAGAGAAGAGAGGAGAGGGAGAGCGGAGAGAGGAGAGAGAGAGGAGAGAGGAGAGAAGAGATAAAAGAGGAGAGAGAGTGATGAGAGAGAAGAGAGAGAGACGAGAGAGAGAACAGAGAGAAGAGAGGAGAGAGTGAGGAGAGAGGAGAGAGAGAGGAGAGAGAAGAGAGAGAAGAGCGAGAGAAGAGAGGAGAGAGAGAAGAGAGAGAGAAGAGAGAGAGAAAGAAAAGAGAGAGGAGAGAGAAGAGACAGGAGAGAGAAGAGAGAGAAGAGACAGGAGAGAAAGAAGAGAGAGGGGACAGGAGAGAAGAGAGAGAAGAGAGGAGAGAGGAGAGAGAAGAGAGAGAGAGAGGAGAGAGAGGGAGAGAGGACAGAAGAGAGAGAAGAGAGGAGAGAGAGAGGGATGAGAGAGAGGAGAAAGAGAGGAGAGAGAGGAGACAAAGAGAGGAGAGACAGAAAAGTGAGAGAAGGGAGCGAGAAGAGAGAGATGAGAGAGAAGAGAGAGGAGAGAGGAGAGTAGAGAGAGGGAAGAGAGGAGAGAGAGATAAGAGAGAAGAGAGAGAGGAGGGAGAGGAGAGCGAGAAGATAGAGAACAGAGAGAGAGGAGAGAGACGAAGAGGAGAGAGAGAAGAGAGAGAGAGACACGCAGGCACTACCACCCCCATCACCATACCCGCACACACCCGGCACTACCACACCCATCATCATCCCTGCACACACCTCGACACTACCGCACACATCATTATCCTCGCACACACGCCAACACTATCGCACTTATCATCATCCCTGCACACACTCCGGCAGTACTGCCCCCATCGTCATCCCTGCACACACCCCAACACTACCGCACACAGCATCATCCCCGCACACACCCCAGCAATACCGCACCCATCATCATCACTGCCCACACTCCAGCACTACCACACTCATCATCATCACTGCACACACGCAAGCACTACCACACACATCATCATCCCCGCAAACGCCCCTGCACTACCACACACATCATGGTCCCCGCACATGCCCCGGCACTACCGCACTCATCATCATCACCGCACACACCCCGACACTACCGAACTTATCATCATCACCACACACACCCCGCCACTAACGCTCCCATCATCATCCCCGCACACACCCCGATACTACCGCACTTATCATCATCACTGCACACACCTAGGCACTATCGCACTCATCATCATCATCGCACACACCCTGGCAGTGCCGCACTCCTCAACATCACCACCCACATCCCGGCACTACCGCACACATCATCATCCCCGCACACATGCAGGCACTACCTGAGTGAAGTTTCCGGTGACAGCGCTGCTCCCTTCAGTTGCTGCGTGGAGCTGACACAGAGCGGTCGTGTTTTATGGCGCTCCCTGTCAGCTTCATGTAGCAGAGCTGAAAGCGTTGTGGGACCTCGTGTGGATTACGTCGGACCTGGATGGGTGTTTGGGGATTAATAAAGTGGTAAAAGAGGGAGGGGTTGTCTTTTATTCCAAATAAAGGATTTTTGTTGTGTGTGTTTATTTACTTTCACTTACAGGTTAATCATGGAAGGTATCTCGGGGAGACGCTTGCCATGATTAACCTAGGACGTAGTGGCAGCTATAAGCTGCCATCTAACTCCATATTACCCCGATTGCCACTGCTCCAGGGCAAATCGGGATGAGCCGGGTAGAGTCCCGGGACTATCGCATCTAATGGATGCGGCAATTCCGGGTGGCTGCTGGCTGATATTGTTAGGGTGGTGGGATCCCCATAACGTAGCACTCCCCATCCTGACAATACCAGCCTTCAGCCCTGTGGCTTATTTTGGCTGGTATCAAAATTGGGGGGAACCGCAGGTTTTGGTTTTATTTTAATTATTTATTTTACTGCATGATATAGACCCGCCCGCCAGCAGCTGTGATTGGTTGCAGTGAGACAGCTGTCACTCAGCGTGGAGGCGTGTCTGACTGCAACCAATCACATGCGCCGGTGGGCAGGGAAAGCAGAAAAAAACAGATTGAATAATGAGCGGCAGCCATTTTCAAAAGAGGCATAGCCACCAGAGCTTTGTGACAGCCATCCAGCTGATTGGTGAGTAGGAAAGAGAGAGGGATTTTGCTGGGGACACAGGATGCATGCAAATACACAACGTGCGCACATAGCCTTACTGTGAAAAGCCACGCTTTTGGTGATCGAACCGTTATCGATTATTAACTCAAACTGTCAAACGTGAAGCGAATCATACGAGTTCGTCGAACGACTCGAACATCGCCCAAAACAACTCGAATTTGAAATTGGCGAATGGTTCGCTTCGAACACCGCTCATCTCTAGTGGCCAGCTTAGAAGAATGCAGAAGAGTGAGAGAACCAATGAGAATTGTGCCCGGAATTGTTGTTGGATGGTGCTGTCACGTGGTGATTAACAGAGTTTTACCAGATACCAGGAAAAGTCCCAGCTGAGGCCACATCACACAGGGTACACAGAAAAAACACACCCCTGACTTGCGACAAACCGCAAGGGACCCAGACTGAGGGGAAGTTTCCTCTAACTGCATGGGTTCCTCAGAACTTATGGGAAGGACCTCAGCTTTAGGCATCACTTCAGGGAGCTCAGTCATAATTGGCCTTTCTTTGAGGCGTCTATCAATACATATGGCCAGAGTCATGGCGGCCTCTAATATTTCAAGTGTTTCAGATAGCACAAATGCATCCTTGATTCTATCTGGCAAGCTTTGGCCAAAATAACTCCTGACAGCCAGGTCATTCCAGTTAATGTCAGTGGCCCATGATCTTGCTGCTGAAGCTCGCAAGCTGAGACTCAGCAAGGAAAAAATGTTTGTGGTCATTTTAGATGAGATCTAGGGCAGTAAAAAATTAATCAACTGACCAAAGCGACAGAGCATCGGTCGGAAGAACAAGAGCCCAGGAATGCAGGTCTCCCTGAAGGAGGGATATACCAATCCCTACCTGTTGTTCTTCACTCCCAGAAAAGTGTGGGTGGAGCATAAAGTACAGCTTGCAGACCTCTAGGAAAACAAAAAACTTACCCCGCCCTCCCTAAAATGTATCCAGGAGCGCCACTTTGAGTTCAGATATATTTAGCTGGTTACCAGACCCTCTGCCCGCTGCTGTGGTTGCAAAACCCTGGATTGAAAGTCAGCCAGACCAAGGGACAGGCTTTGTATCCATTCTGCAAGGGTCTCTACAGGATCCATTTAAGGGCTGGAAAAAAGGAAAAAAAAGGGTGGGCCAGTGATAATGTCACACAGTGACTAACAAGGTTGTAATAGACACCAGGAAAAACGCCAGCAAGTGCCACAACACACAGGGTACACGAGGGCCACAATACAATAGATGGACTTGTCGCTAGTTAGAGGGAAGCGGGGTCACCATCTGCACTCACCTGCGGCTGCGTTCTGCCCTCCCTGACATCCCAGTATGGGTTCTTTCACTCGAATAAGTTCCTAAGCCCTTGCTTGCTGTAAACTCACACTTACTAGTGAGTAGGCTGTTGAGAGCACTAGTCTCACCTCTTCTATAGAGAAACACAGGGGTAGGAAAACAAATAGAGGAAATAGAGAAGAAAATGAAAAACACTACAAGCAGCTTCAATGCACCTAACACCACAGCTGCACACGACAAAAATAAACTTCTGTCAGAGCAGGCTCCATCCAAAGTGGACATAGTAATGGGGATTCAGTTTCTATCACTGGCATCAGCTGATCCAGCACATGATTTTAACTATTGAAGGGGAGTGATAATAAAGAGCTGCAGTTGGGATTAAAAGCTACAGTCAGCAACCAGGCGGGAAAGGGTGCATAATCCTTACAGCACTACTAGCAAGAAGATGTCATTCAAGTATCAGTAGTGGATCTGCAAGAAATAAGGCGTTGGTTACCTTCTGATTCCAGACTTGACCGAGGCCTCCATAGGGCAGGACATACTTATGAAAGCTGCATTGAACCAATCTGCTGAGAAAGAGATGAGTGAAAAGACAGGGTTGTATGATTAGAGGCCCTCATTTTGTCTGTTGCGCCGTCTACTGGGACAGTTCTCTAGTAGAGATGAGCCACCCCCCTGGAGTTCGAGTTTGGTTCGGTTCGTCGAAATGTGCCCTGTTTGACGAGCCGATCGACGAACCTCTCGAACCCCATTGAAAACAATGGGAGGCAATCACAAACACATAAAAACACATTATAAATGTACACATACAGTTAATAAACATTGCCATAACACTTACCGGTCCCCACGATCCGTCCTGCACTCTGTCTCCCGCTGCTTTTCAGTAATCGCTGCGTCCTCCCGGTAACCAGCAGTGATGCAGGACCTATCGTGACTTCTGCTTCCCCGTTCCATTATTGACCGGCTGACACAGCCGGTAAATAACGGAGATCACCGTTGCCAAAGCAACACGCCTGTTAGCGGTGACATCACCGCTAGCAGCGGCACCGAGAATCATGCGATCGGAGCACCGTTGCTATGGCAACCCGTCTGTCAGCGGTGACGGTACCGCTAACAGCCAGCAGCACTGATCACTCATGGAGTGAAAAGCCTGCACGGGAAGCAGCAGCGTCTTCCTCCCATGCAGTGCTGTCTGATGGAGCAGAGCTGCATGTGTTGAAGGAGAAAGAAGACAGAAGACCATGGATCGTGGAGGGATAAGAGGGAGTAATAAACATGGAGTCTCTAAGTGTGTCTGTGTATTCATTTCTATTAAAGTATTTTTTTCTCTGTGTGGTGTCTTTTTTTAACACTTTATTGGAGATTCTTAATGGCCGGGTCAAACTTGTCTAACATTAAGAATCTCTGGCTTAATACTAGCTAGTAAAACAAAGCCAGTATTAACTCATTATTACCCAGCAAGCCACCCGGCTTCAGGGCTGCTGGAAGAGTTGGATACAGCGCCAGATGATGGCGCTTCTATGAGAGCGCCATTTTTGGGGAGGCTGCGGACTCCAGTTCGCAGCAGAGGGGCCCAGAAACCTCGGGCTAACCTGTTCTGCGGATTCCAATCCCCAGCTGCCTAGTTGTACCCGACTGGACACAAAAATGGGGCGAAGCCCACATGGTTTTTTTTTTTAAATCATTTCATGAAATTCATGAAATAATTAAAAAAAGGGCTTCCCTATATTTTTAGTTCCCAGCCAGGTACAAATAGGCAGCTGGGGGTTGGGTGCAGCCCGTACCTGCCTGCTATACCTGGCTAGCATACAAAAATATGGCGAAGCTCACATTATTTTTGTTTTTTTTAGTTTTTTGGGAAAAAAAAATAAAAAATGCTTCCCTGGATTTTCCATTGACAGTGAAAGGTAACACCAAGCAGTGGGGGCTTAGAAGCCAGTAGCTGCTTGGATTACCCTTATCTAGCAATACAAAAAATGCAGTGGAAGCCCATATATTTTTTTTTATTATTTATTTAAATAACTAAAAAAAAATGGGCTTCCCTGTATTTTGATTGCCTGACATGACAGTGTTGTAAAAATAAATCATTAAAAAAAAAATGACGTAGCGCCTCACGGTATTTTTAATTCTCAGCGCTGTTAAAGCAGACAGCTACGGGTTGCCACCCCCATCTGCCTGGCGTTACCTTGGCTGGCAATCAAAATACAGGGAAGCCCATTAATTTTTTTTATTTAAAAAAATAGTTAAAAAAAATGACGTGGGGGTCCCCCATTTTTGATAGCCAGCTAGGGTAAAGCAGACGGCTGTAGCATGAAAACCACACCTGGCAGCTTTACCGTGGTTGGGGATCTAATGTGGAGGTCACCCCAGGCTCTTCTATATAATTATTTTATAAATAACAATAATTACAAAAAAAAGTAGGGTCCCCCCGAAATTGGATCAGCAGCCAAGGTACAGTGGACAGCTGTGGTCTGGTATTCTCAGGTCCATAGTTATTGGCACTTCAAAGCCTAAAAATAGCAGGCCACAGGTGCCCCAGAAGTGGTGCATCCACTAGATGCGCCAATCCTAGCGCTTCACCCCAGCTCATCCCATGCCCTGGTGTAGTGGCAAACGGGGTAATAAATGGGGTTGATACTAGCTGTAAGGTCACCTGACATCAAGCCCAGCAGTTTGTGATGTCATGGCATCTATCAGATACCCGACATCACAAACTGTCAGTACTAACAAAAAAAATAGACAAAAAAAATGTACGGTATTTGACAAACACTCCCCAAAACATTCCCTCTTTCACCAATTTATTGTAAGGAAAAAAAATAAGGGGGTCCCACGATGACTCTGGACCGTCTAGAATATGGGGGGACACGCTCAGGGAACGTATCCCCCATTTTCTAGGAGTGCAGACCCTCCATGTGAGGAGTGTGGGTGCAATGAACCTGCACCCACTCTCCCCGGGTTTACAGCAGCAGAGTCCATGTCGTAAGTGTTGCTACCAAAGCTGCAATGCCCTGCTCATGAGGTAAGGGCATGCCTAATCAGGAGAATTATTCTACATTTCCAAATATTGGTATTTGCTGATATTATTGCTTTTCCACCTACTATATATTGGGGATAGGATCTTGGAGATGGAATACCCCTTTAAGTCCAGTTATCCAGCTGAATGAATACTAAACAACAGAGCTTGCTATTTAGACATGTTTTCTTGTGGCTAAGACAAGAGGAAGAAAAAACCAGCTCACCCTTTCAGGAGATTGGAGTACAGCCAGAACGGTGCACGGACTTTTGGTAGTTAGACCTTGTTACCACGAGGTTCAGGGAGAAGAAGATAATCCAGCATCCACTTCCAGAAATTTCAAACATCAATTTTTATTCAGAAAAAAAGTTAAAATTCCATGTTCCATAGTTGCATTAAAAGCGCATCATAGCAGGTGTAAAAATGGATACGCGTTTCGGACATATGTCTCCTTAGTCTAGACTAAGGACACATACGTCCAAAACACGTATCCATTTTGATAACACTTCATATCAGTCTTTTCTGTCATTATAATGGCAGAAAGACGCATAATGTCCCACTCTCCTGCATTTTGTAATTTTGCACCCTTTGGTGCCTTTCATGTGGCACTAAGGAGTGCTTAGCCTTGTATTTACCAAAAAAAACAGATAAATTTAAAAAAAAAATGACGTGGGGTTTCTCCCTGTTTTTGTAGCCAGCTAGGGTAAAGCAGAAAGTTGCAGCCTGCATACCACAGTTGGCAGCTTCACCTTGGCTGGTAATCCAAAACTGAGGGCACCACACGCTGTTATTTTAAATTAAATAAATAATTAAAAAAAAACACATGGGGGTCCCCCCAAAATTGGATCACTAGCCAAGGTAAAGCGGACAGCTGGGGTCTGATATTCTCAGACTAGGGCGGTCCATGGTTATTGGACTCTCCCCAGCCTAGAAATAGCAGGCCGCAGCCGCCCAAGAAGTGGCGCATCCATTAGACGTGCCAATCCTGGTGCTTCGCCCCAGCTCATCCCGTGCCCTGGTGCAGTGGCAAATGGGGTAATATATGGGGTTAATACCAGATGTGTATCGAGCCCTGGGGTTCGTGAGGTTAGGCGTCTATTACATACCCGACATCACCGACCCAGTCAGTAATGAAAAAAAATAGACGACAAACACATTTTTGTTTGAAAAAACACTGCCCAAAACATTCCCTCTTTCACCAATTTATTAGAAAGAAAAACAAATCCAGGTCTGCTGTAAACCAAGGGGTTCCCATGACGATCCATACCATAGTCACTGTCCCAGTCAATGAAGAACAGAATGTTCCCCATTGGCTGGGAGAGCAATGCAGTGACCTGAGCTAACATCAATCGGTTAGCCCAGGTCACTGCAGGGCATGACAAGTGCTGCTGTCAGGAGAGAGGTACATTACCTGCGACGATCTCCCGCACTGCTGATAGCAGAGCTGTCACTGACTTCAATGACCGCCGCCTTCACAGCCAATTATCGCGGGAGCCTGTGACGTCACCGCTAGTCACAGTCTCGGGTCGACAGCGAGAGGAAATGTGAAGCGGCGGCCATGGAAGTCAGTGACAGCGCTGAGGTCGAGAGGGCGGGACTTCATCACCGCAGGTAAGCCGAGCGGGGCCATGTGTGCGGAATGTGAGGTGGGTGGAGCAAGCGGGGTAATGTGTGCAGAGTGCCAGGTGGGTGGAGCTAAGCGGGGTAATGTGTGCAGAATGCGAGGTGGGTGGAGCCAAGCGGGGCCATGTGTGTGGAGTGTGAGGTGGGTTGAGCCAAGCAGGGTATTGTGTGCAGAGTGCCAGGTGGGTGGAGCCAAGCGGGGTAATATGTGCGGAGTGTGAGGTGGGTGGAGCCAAGCGGGGCCATGTGTGCGGAGTGTGAGGTGGGTGGAGCCAAGCGGGGTAATGTGTGCGGAGTGCCAGGTGGGTGGAGCCAAGCGGGGTAATGTGTGCGGAGTGCGAGGTGGGTGGAGCTAAGTGGGGTAATGTGTGCGAAGTGCGAAGTGGGTGGAGCCTAGCGGGGCCATGTGGCGCTGAGGACGTCAGTGTCGGGGACTGCATGGCTTGGGACAGGTGAGTGTGAGTGTGTGTGTGTGTGTACATGCCGAGTGCAGGAGGAGGCGGACCCAGCGGGGAAGTGTCGGCTCCCTGCACACGTAACTAGGGTAAATATCGGGTTACCAAGCAAAGCACTTTGCTTGGATACCCGATATTTATCTTGGTTACCAGCTTACCGCAGGCTGCCAGCGATGGCTCCCTGCACACTGTAGCTGTAAAAAGCCCTACTTTTGTTGATCGAACCGTTCTCGAACATAACTCGAACTGTTGAGCTTTTAGCAAAAAGCTCGAGTTCGAGTTCGATTTCGAGCACCCCAAAAATCACTCGAACATGGAATTGGCGAACCTCGAACATCGCTCTACTCTATTCTCTAGTCCCTAAATGCCTCAGATCCAAAATTCCTTGTTGTTGGCCATGGATGGCCGAAGTTTTTTCCCCCTGCAGGATTGAGGAACTTTGAGACATGAAAGTGTTACACACCCCTCCCCATGGACTTTTCCCAACCAACAATGGACTATGCTCCAAACCCATTATGAATTTTACCCAATCTAACCCCTGATTGGCTCCTCATGGACTGTGTCTTTGTCAAAAGTACAAATGTTGGGGTAGGGGGATGGACAACCAAATATTCAGCCAGATAAAAGACAATAGGACTATGTCCTTGGACTGAGCAGGGAACTGCAAATGTATCTGAATATGCTTTGCACAAGTGAAACATTCAGGAGGATATTTGCCCACTATCTCATGTATAGAGTTGATAAAGATGAACCAATAAGTAGAGTTGTTAAAACTGAACTGGTGGTCTCCTTGTAGTCATCATTTGGTTCTAGCCACACACAGCCAGGACCATGTTTTTATGTAGTGTCTCGGGGTGTCTGGAGTCAGTCCCTCGCCCATGATTACCACCCCATTCCACTCTACAGATACACCTCGTCACAGTGGGAAGGCTTTTTGCTTTTTTTATCAAAAGTGTCAAGCAAATACCCTATATTATTTACATATACAATTACTATTTACTTACTGCAGGTTATTTGCTCATTTTGTTTTTACCCTAGGTTATTTTGTTAATGGCCATAGTGAATGTGCACCTACACATTGCACTTATACCAACATATTCCAGTTTATTTCTTTAGTTTTTATCTCTATTGAAATTATATGTAGTACTTACGAGACAGTCCAATTTAAGAATTTATACTGTACATGTCACAGACAAAGCTGAAATCAATCTTTTTAACTGAGTCTATTTTTCATTGGAAAGGTCCATACAAATGTACCTTTACAGAAGACAAGGGGCTTCCTTTTTTCATTACTGAGCTCCAAATCCTTTCATTACTTTACAGATACATTTAAAAATTTCATTTTCTTGTTACCTTCAAATAAAGCTTATAAACTACTTCATACAGTCTCTATTTAACTTAATATGAAATCTGTAAGCCATTAGTATTGACTGAAGGCAGACATACTATTTAAAGGGAACCTGTCAGGTTAAACAAGCATTCTGACCTACAAGCAGGAGCCTGTGTGAGCTGCTAACCCCTTCCTACCCATCCCTATGTTGTTATATTGTATAATATGAAAGTAATAAAAACGTTTTATCACTTTCATATGTCCTATGTAATTAACATAGGTCTCTAGCCCTATGGGCATCGCATCATCCTGTGGGCGTCTACATGCTTTCCATGCTTTCCATGGTATCACGCCCCTGTGGGCGTGATACCATGGATTACATGAGCGGCGTCTGTTCTGCAGCTTACCATTCTCGTCGCTTTCTCATCCTGGTGCTTGCTTCTCAGCTTCTGACGCGCAGTGCACATGACCGGAACCACAGGCGATTTCTGAGCATGGACAGTGCAAGTCAGAAGACAACATGCAAAGACCAGGATGAGGCAGCGAGAATGGTAAGTGCGTGCATGAGCAAGATTCTGAAGTAGCGACGGTAATACCATAGAAAGGATGTAGACGCCCACAGGGCGATGTGACACCCATGGGGCTAGAGACCCTGTCATTTACATAGGACATAAATAAAGGAAAGCTGTGGAAAAATAAAGCGCAATAGGGTCTTACCCTTATAGGCACAGGGCAAAGGAGGGGGGAGCAATAATACTCACCAACTGTAGTTGTGAAAGTCACAACTACTGTATTCGCATGTAGAAATGGATCAAGGCAGCAGCAACCCAGTGGCTGATAACAGAGAGATTTATAGAAAAGGGTTTCTATACCGCGCCAAAGATCACAAGTCTGGATGTCAGATTAATGAGGCTTTATTATATCATAGGTCTACCCATTTCAGGAGCTCTGCCCCCTTCCTCAGGACCAAAGAAAAGACAACATCAAATCTACCGTAGTAGACACATGTATACATTAAATAGACCAAGTGACGTCAAAGGCCCGCCCAGTAAGGAAAAAAACGGGCGGGAAAGGGTGCATCGTGATCAGTACATGACGCAATACAATAAAAATACAGTGAAACGAAAAAACATGACAATCTGTTCAATAATGGTAACTCAATCAATGATTGAACATAATAAATCAAGCAAATTTTTAAAAAAATATATATAAATATTCCCAGTATAATAGTCAGTCAAGAAACAAAAAATTAAATGTGCAAACGTATATACACTATACGTCCTTCACATTGGGATCCCCCAGACGTATTTACTAGATCCATAGATTGATAACCCTCAAAGGGTGTCTAGAACTCAGGAAAGACAGTCCGTATATGACCGTGAGTGAGTAAGGTTTCAGACTGCGGGGGCTCAAGCCCGCTTATCCACGGGAGATGTGATGGTCAGAGCCATGTGGAGGAACCAACAAAAGGACCACCAATGACAAGTGTGCATTTATCATTATTATACCATAAAGGCTGCGTGATATACATCCATGAGTAATCCAGGATGACAAAAGTGTTTCATAGATTAGTAATATATAACACATCCACCTCTATCGGCGTGATAAGAAAGGTGCAGAGATCAGTCTTGTGAAAAAATATACATAATATATAGGAGCTTGTACATCGGGAAACAACTCAACCCCGTGTGAGTGTCATAAAAGGTACAGAAACCGCTCCCGACTTTCATCAGGAGTGAGAGTTCAAAGGAGTTCAATACCGTGGGAAAAAACCCAACCGCGGCTGCGCCAGCAGCGAGTGTAAGAGGACAAAGGTGAACAGAGTTCATACCCGTGGGAAAAAAGATGTGTGCGCATGCGCCACCTGCCGCATAACACAGGATCTGACAGGCAATAGAACAGACGGGTAGAAGGAATCAGAGAGACGGATAGTGCTGGAAAATAAAAAATTATTATGGATCACTAAATTATATACAACGGGCCATGTGAAAAAAGGAAGCAGACAGAAAAACACACACTAACTGAGGGAAGATTCAGTCAGTGTGTCAAGAAGTTTAATACCCTGTGAAAACAAAACCAGTGTGGAATGACAGGGATGGGAAGAAGCCCAATGAAAGGATATGCCTACACAGAACATAGAACGGCAAACATTATTTTGTATACAAATGACAGTTCAAGCAAAACAAGGGGGGAGAAAAGAAGAACTTTTTTTCCTTTTTTCTCCACCCCAAACCCCATATACACATAGACATGCTGATAATTTCTAAAATATATATATATATATATATATATATATATATATATATATTCTACATGTATTTTAATAGCTACTGGTGGTCATGCCGCCACCTAATCGAGGTTGACACCAAAAACAAGCACATATAATCTAAACATAAATTTCTGAAGGTATTATTAGTAGAGATGAGCGAACCGGTCCCGGTTCGGCTCGAGGCGGTTCGCCGAACGGGGGGTCTGGCTCGAGTTCGGCTCGTCGAACGTTCGACGAACCGAACTCGAGCCCATAGGAAACAATGGCAGGCAATCACAAACACAGTAAAACACCTAGAAAACACCCTCAAAGGTGTCCAAAAGGTGACAAACAACTCACAACACAACACAAACACATGGGAAAGTGACAAGGACATGTACTCATGCGAAAACAAAACAGCTGGACAAGGAAAAAGAGGAGGACACACAGATATAGGCATGGCACGCCCTTCTAAAGTCATGTAAAACACCGCAAGGTGACTCCAAGCGGAGTCTCCCTTTTTTCCAAAAATTGGGCCCCACACACCCACCCCTTCAGTGGCAGCAGTTGTGCCCCAGTTGTACACTTCACAGCTAGATTTGCATCAAGCACATTCAAAAATACGCCATTCTTATCCGTCCCCAGGATGACACCGGGGTAGGTAGCAAAGTCTTTGCTGACCCATGACTTGTTCATCTTGGCTTCTTTTAAAAACAATGTAAGCAAGGGTTACTCCAAGCGGAGTCTCCCTTTTTTCCAAAAATTGGGCCACACAGACACCCACCCCATCAGTGGCAGCACTTGGGCCCTAGTTGCAAACAGGATGTTTTGATTTGCATCAAGCACATTCAAAAATACGCTATTCTTAGCCGTCCCCAGGATGACACCGGGGTAGGTAGCAAAGTCTTTCCTGATCCCAGCTCTGTTCATCTTGGCTTCTTTTAAAAACACAGCAAGCAAGGGTTACTCCAAGCGGAGTCTCCCTTTTTTCCAAAAATTGGGCCCCACACACACCCACCCCTTCAGTGGCAGCAGTTGTGCCCCAGTTGTACACTTCACAGCTAGATTTGCATCAAGCACATTCAAAAATACGCTATTCTTAACCGTCCCCAGGATGACACCGGGGTAGGTAGCAAAGTCTTTCCTGATCCCAGCTCTGTTCATCTTGGCTTCTTTTAAAAACACAGCAAGCAAGGGTTACTCCAAGCGGAGTCTCCCTTTTTTCCAAAAATTGGGCCACACAGACACCCACCACATCAGTGGCAGCACTTGGGCCCTAGTTGCAAACAGGATGTTTTGATTTGCATCAAGCACATTCAAAAATACGCTATTCTTAGCCGTCCCCAGGATGACACCGGGGTAGGTAGCAAAGTCTTTCCTGATCCCAGCTCTGTTCATCTTGGCTTCTTTTAAAAACACAGCAAGCAAGGGTTACTCCAAGCGGAGTCTCCCTTTTTTCCAAGAATTGGGCCCCACACACACCCACCCCTTCAGTGGCAGCAGTTGTGCCCCAGTTGTACACTTCACAGCTAGATTTGCATCAAGCACATTCAAAAATACGCTATTCTTAACCGTCCCCAGGATGACACCGGGGTAGGTAGCAAAGTCTTTCCTGATCCCAGCTCTGTTCATCTTGGCTTCTTTTAAAAACACAGCAAGCAAGGGTTACTCCAAGCGGAGTCTCCCTTTTTTCCAAAAATTGGGCCACACAGACACCCACCACATCAGTGGCAGCACTTGGGCCCTAGTTGCAAACAGGATGTTTTGATTTGCATCAAGCACATTCAAAAATACGCTATTCTTAGCCGTCCCCAGGATGACACCGGGGTAGGTAGCAAAGTCTTTGCTGACCCATGACTTGTTCATCTTGGCTTCTTTTAAAAACAATGTAAGCAAGGGTTACTCCAAGCGGAGTCTCCCTTTTTTCCAAAAATTGGGCCACACAGACACCCACCCCATCAGTGGCAGCACTTGGGCCCTAGTTGCAAACAGGATGTTTTGATTTGCATCAAGCACATTCAAAAATACGCTATTCTTAGCCGTCCCCAGGATGACACCGGGGTAGGTAGCAAAGTCTTTCCTGATCCCAGCTCTGTTCATCTTGGCTTCTTTTAAAAACACAGCAAGCAAGGGTTACTCCAAGCGGAGTCTCCCTTTTTTCCAAAAATTGGGCCCCACACACACCCACCCATTCAGTGGCAGCAGTTGTGCCCCAGTTGTACACTTCACAGCTAGATTTGCATCAAGCACATTCAAAAATACGCCATTCTTATCCGTCCCCAGGATGACACCGGGGTAGGTAGCAAAGTCTTTCCTGATCCCAGCTCTGTTCATCTTGGCTTCTTTTAAAAACACAGCAAGCAAGGGTTACTCCAAGCGGAGTCTCCCTTTTTTCCAAAAATTGGGCCACACAGACACCCACCCCATCAGTGGCAGCACTTGGGCCCTAGTTGCAAACAGGATGTTTTGATTTGCATCAAGCACATTCAAAAATACGCTATTCTTAGCCGTCCACAGGATGACACCGGGGTAGGTAGCAAAGTCTTTCCTGATCCCAGCTCTGTTCATCTTGGCTTCTTTTAAAAACACAGCAAGCAAGGGTTACTCCAAGCGGAGTCTCCCTTTTTTCCAAAAATTGGGCCACACAGACACCCACCCCATCAGTGGCAGCACTTGGGCCCTAGTTGCAAACAGGATGTTTTGATTTGCATCAAGCACATTCAAAAATACGCTATTCTTAGCCGTCCCCAGGATGACACCGGGGTAGGTAGCAAAGTCTTTCCTGATCCCAGCTCTGTTCATCTTGGCTTCTTTTAAAAACACAGCAAGCAAGGGTTACTCCAAGCGGAGTCTCCCTTTTTTCCAAAAATTGGGCCACACAGACACCCACCCCATCAGTGGCAGCACTTGGGCCCTAGTTGCAAACAGGATGTTTTGATTTGCATCAAGCACATTCAAAAATACGCTATTCTTAGCCGTCCCCAGGATGACACCGGGGTAGGTAGCAAAGTCTTTCCTGATCCCAGCTCTGTTCATCTTGGCTTCTTTTAAAAACACAGCAAGCAAGGGTTACTCCAAGCGGAGTCTCCCTTTTTTCCAAAAATTGGGCCACACAGACACCCACCCCATCAGTGGCAGCACTTGGGCCCTAGTTGCAAACAGGATGTTTTGATTTGCATCAAGCACATTCAAAAATACGCTATTCTTAGCCGTCCCCAGGATGACACCGGGGTAGGTAGCAAAGTCTTTCCTGATCCCAGCTCTGTTCATCTTGGCTTCTTTTAAAAACACAGCAAGCAAGGGTTACTCCAAGCGGAGTCTCCCTTTTTTCCAAAAATTGGGCCACACAGACACCCACCCCATCAGTGGCAGCACTTGGGCCCTAGTTGCAAACAGGATGTTTTGATTTGCATCAAGCACATTCCAAATCCACAAGCATTTACTCTCCCCAGGATGACACAGGGGTAGTAAATTCCTTCTGGATCCATGACTTGTTCATTTTGATGAACGTCAGTCTGTCCACATTGTCACTGGACAGACGCGTGCGCTTATCTGTCAGCACACACCCAGCAGCACTGAATACACGTTCAGAGACAACGCTGGCAGCTGGACACGACAAAATCTCCAAGGCGTAAGTTGCGAGCTCTGGCCATTTTTGTAGGTTTGAAGCCCAAAAGGAGCAAGGCTCCAGTTGCACAGTCATGGCATCGATGTTCATTTGGAGATACTCCTGTATCATCCTCTCCAGCCGTTGACTATGTGTCAGACTTGTTGTCTCTGGTGGCCTTGCAAAAGAGGGTCTAAAAAAATTATGAAAAGATTCCATAAAATTGCTGTTACCGGCACCAGAAAAGGTCCTACTGGTACGGGTAGACTGTTGAAGATGACGAGACCGTCCCATGTTTGTCAAGTTACAACTGGGAGATTCACTCCCTGCACCTGCACGGTTGTTTGGTGGAAAAGCTGAGCTAAGATCTAGTAACAGCTTCTGCTGATACTCCTGCATACGTGCGTCCCTTTCTATGGCTGGAATTATGTCACAAAATTTGGACTTGTACCGGGGATCTAATAGTGTGGCAATCCAGTAGTCATCATCACTTCTAATTTTGACAATACGACTGTCATGTTGGAGGTAGTGCAACAAAAAGGCACTCATGTGTCTTGCGCAGCCATGCGGACCAAGTCCATGCTGTGTTTGTGGCATAGAGGTGCTACCCGTTCTTTCTTCCTCTGACATCTGACCCCAACCTCTTTCAACTGAAATTTGACCAAGGTCTCCCTCATCCGCTGAGTCTTCCATGTCCATGGACAGTTCGTCCTCCATTTCTTCATGTTCTCCTGCACCTTGCTCAACATTTCGCCTGCTACTATGCGCCCTTGTCGATCCCTGTCCCCCATGGTCCCATGCCTGCTGCGTTGGTGATGATGAACGTCTGGACCTTCGTGATGTTGTTGTCCCTTGCGCATATGAATCCTCCTGTAGTTCCTCCCCTTCATGTTGTCCCACCCCCTGACTCCGAATAGTGTTTAGCGTGTGCTCCAGCATGTAAATGACTGGAATCGTCATGCTGATAATGGCATTGTCAGAGCTAAACATATTCGTCGCCATGTCGAAACTGTGCAGAAGGGTGCATAGGTCCTTGATCTGAGACCACTCCATCAGGGTGATCTGCCCCACCTCTGCATCTCGTTGGCCCAGGCTATACGTCATGACGTATTGCACCAGGGCTCTGCGGTGCTGCCACAGTCGCTGTAACATGTGGAGAGTTGAATTCCAGCGTGTCGCCACATCGCATTTCAGGCGATGAACCGGCAGGCCGAAAGACTTCTGGAGCGATGCAAGTCGCTCTGCTGCGGCGCTTGAACGGCGGAAGTGAGCTGACAGTTTTCGTGCCCTGTTCAGAAGGCCATCTAGGCCGGGATAGTGTGTTAAAAATTGCTGCACGACAAGGTTCAACACGTGAGCCATACAAGGTACGTGTGTCACCTTGCCCAGGCGAAGTGCCGCACCCAGGTTTGCAGCATTGTCGCACACGGCCTTACCAGGCTGCAGTTTGAGTGGAGACAACCATTTATTAAACTCGGACCGCAAAGCTGACCACAACTCCTCAGCTGTGTGACTCTTATTACCAAGACATGTCAAGCTAAAGACCGCCTGATGCCGTTGCGCTCTGCTGCCAGCATAGTAATGAGGGGTGCGTGATTCCTTCTGCGCAGTGAGAACGCTGGTGGCCTGACCAGGCAGGCTTGGGGCGGAGGTGGAGGACCCAGATGAGGTGGAGGATGCAGAAGCAGTGGCGGAACTTGGACAGACAGAGGATTGACACACAAGTCGTGGGGACGGCAAGACTTGTGCAGCAGACCCTTCACCATCTATCACCATAGTTACCCAGTGCCCAGTCAGCGACATGTAACGTCCCTGTCCATGCTTACTGGTCCAAGTATCGGTGGTGAAATGCACCCGTTCACACACAGAGTTTCTCAAGGAAGCGGTGATGTTGTGTGCGACATGCTGGTGTAGCGCGGGCACACCTTTCTTAGAGAAGTAGTGGCGACTAGGCATCTGGTACTGGGGCACAGCGACAGACATAAGGTCTCTAAAATCCTGTGTGTCCACTAGGCGGAAAGGCAGCATTTCGGTAGCCAACAGCTTACAGAGGGATAGAGTCAACCTCTTAGCTTTGTCATGGGTCGGAGGAAGTGGCCTTTTATTTGACCACATCTGAGGGACAGAGATCTGGCTGCTGTGTGTAGACGGTGTTGAGTAGGGTGTCCCTTGAAAAATGCAGGTTTGTGAGGAAAGTGCAGGCGGAGACATGATGTTGCCTTCATCCAACGTTGGTGCTATCGATGTCTGAGAGAGCTGTACACACTCACTTGTTTCCCCTTCCAAACCAACTGACGACCTTACAAGCAAACTGCCTGTTGCGGTTACAGTGGTGGAAGTTTTGCGTGGAAAAACAGGTGTGGCAGCTGTCCCCACAGTCCTAGAAGATGAAGAGCGCGCGGATGCAGTGGAAGGGGCGGGCGGTGGATGGTTCGCTCCGCTAGGCCGCATTGCAGCACGGTGAGCTTCCCACCGGGACTTATGATATTTATTCATGTGACGATTCATGGAAGAAGTTGTCAAACTGCTGAGCTTTTGACCTCTACTAAGAGAATCATGACAAATGTTACATATCACATGAGTTGGGCGATCTTTTTCGATGTGAAAAAAGGACCAGGCTAGGCAAGGCTTAGAGGCCATGCGACCTGTTGATCCACCCCGAATAATGCTCATAGGCAGAGTGGTGGCTGAGGATGCAGTTGTAGACGTGCTACCAGTGCTCCGACTCTGTCCAGGAAGGCGCAAGGTAACTTCGTCGTCGGTTGCATCCTCCTCCACCGCCTCTGTTGACCTCCTCGAGTGCCTGACTGGGGGTTGACAGTAGGTGGGATCTAGAACGTCATCATCAATTGTTGTGTTTGCACTCCCCTCCCCCTCAGACCGAGCCTCTTCTTGCCCTGACGGAATATTTAAGTTGTCATCCCAATCGGGTATCTGCGTCTCATCTTCATCAGTATGTTCCTCATTGTCTATAACCACAGGTGTTACAGTTTGTGACAAAGGGTCAACATTATGCTCAGAAACTTGGTCCTCACGGCCTGAATCTGAGTCACAAAGGTTCTGGGCATCACTGCAGACCATTTCCTGTTCTGTACTCACTGTAGCTTGGGAGCAGACCTCTGATTCCCAGGCTATAGTGTGACTGAACAGCTCTGCAGACTCAGCCATCTCAGTTCCACCATACTGTGCAGGGCTGATGGAGACTTCAGAGCTGGGAGAAAGCAAGTTTGATTGGGATGACAACTCAGAGGACTGGTGTTTTTTGGATGCGGTACTTGAAGTGGCAGAGAGGGCACTTGTTGGACCACTTGAGATCCATTCAAGCATTTTCCTTTTTTGCCCATCATCTACCTTTGTTCCTGTTGTTCGTGTCCGTAACAAAGGGAGCACATCGGATTGTCCACGGTAAGTAGTAGACATCTTACTTTTGCTGGTAGATGGTCTATCTTCAGCAGATGATAATGGAGCTTTGCCACCTTCCCCACGGACAAAACCTTTTTTGCCTTTTCCACCACGCCTCTTCCCCTTTCCACCAGCATCTGTCATTTTGCCACTCATGTTGATTGCGACAAGATTGTGGACTGAAAATGTGGTAGTAAAAATTGAGAGGTGGTGAAGATTGCAGTGGTGGTCTAGCTTTATTAACAGCAGAATAATAAAGAATAAATATCCCTGACAATGCAACTTAGTTATAATTAGTTGGAGTGTGCAACGCAGGCAGACGTGCTGCAAATGTCTTTGCACTAGTGGGACTATAGCAAAGTCCAATAGCCACGTATAGGATGCCACTAGGTACACTGAGTGTTTGCTAGTATAATGGCTTGGTTAGAATGAGTTGTAGTGTGCAACGCAGGCAGACGCGCTCTGCAAATGTCTTTGCACTAGTGGGACTATAGCAAAGTCCAATAGCCACGTATAGGATGCCACTAGGTACACTGAGTGTTTGCTAGTATAATGGCTTGGTTAGAATGAGTTGTAGTGTGCAACGCAGGCAGACGCGCTCTGCAAATGTCTTTGCACTAGTGGGACTATAGCAAAGTCCAATAGCCACGTATAGGATGCCACTAGGTACACTGAGTGTTTGCTAGTATAATGGCTTGGTTAGAATGAGTTGTAGTGTGCAACGCAGGCAGACGCGCTCTGCAAATGTCTTTGCACTAGTGGGACTATAGCAAAGTCCAATAGCCACGTATAGGATGCCACTAGGTACACTGAGTGTTTGCTAGTATAATGGCTTGGTTAGAATGAGTTGTAGTGTGCAACGCAGGCAGACGCGCTCTGCAAATGTCTTTGCACTAGTGGGACTATAGCAAAGTCCAATAGCCACGTATAGGATGCCACTAGGTACACTGAGTGTTTGCTAGTATAATGGCTTGGTTAGAATGAGTTGTAGTGTGCAACGCAGGCAGACGCGCTCTGCAAATGTCTTTGCACTAGTGGGACTATAGCAAAGTCCAATAGCCACGTATAGGATGCCACTAGGTACACTGAGTGTTTGCTAGTATAATGGCTTGGTTAGAATGAGTTGTAGTGTGCAACGCAGGCAGACGCGCTCTGCAAATGTCTTTGCACTAGTGGGACTATAGCAAAGTCCAATAGCCACGTATAGGATGCCACTAGGTACACTGAGTGTTTGCTAGTATAATGGCTTGGTTAGAATGAGTTGTAGTGTGCAACGCAGGCAGACGCGCTCTGCAAATGTCTTTGCACTAGTGTGACTATAGCAAAGTCCAATAGCCACGTATAGGATGCCACTAGGTACACTGAGTGTTTGCTAGTATAATGGCTTGGTTAGAATGAGTTGTAGTGTGCAACGCAGGCAGACGCGCTCTGCAAATGTCTTTGCACTAGTGGGACTATAGCAAAGTCCAATAGCCACGTATAGGATGCCACTAGGTACACTGAGTGTTTGCTAGTATAATGGCTTGGTTAGAATGAGTTGTAGTGTGCAACGCAGGCAGACGCGCTCTGCAAATGTCTTTGCACTAGTGGGACTATAGCAAAGTCCAATAGCCACGTATAGGATGCCACTAGGTACACTGAGTGTTTGCTAGTATAATGGCTTGGTTAGAATGAGTTGTAGTGTGCAACGCAGGCAGACGCGCTCTGCAAATGTCTTTGCACTAGTGTGACTATAGCAAAGTCCAATAGCCACGTATAGGATGCCACTAGGTACACTGAGTGTTTGCTAGTATAATGGCTTGGTTAGAATGAGTTGTAGTGTGCAACGCAGGCAGACGCGCTCTGCAAATGTCTTTGCACTAGTGTGACTATAGCAAAGTCCAATAGCCACGTATAGGATGCCACTAGGTACACTGAGTGTTTGCTAGTATAATGGCTTGGTTAGAATGAGTTGTAGTGTGCAACGCAGGCAGACGCGCTCTGCAAATGTCTTTGCACTAGTGGGACTATAGCAAAGTCCAATAGCCACGTATAGGATGCCACTAGGTACACTGAGTGTTTGCTAGTATAATGGCTTGGTTAGAATGAGTTGTAGTGTGCAACGCAGGCAGACGCGCTCTGCAAATGTCTTTGCACTAGTGGGACTATAGCAAAGTCCAATAGCCACGTATAGGATGCCACTAGGTACACTGAGTGTTTGCTAGTATAATGGCTTGGTTAGAATGAGTTGTAGTGTGCAACGCAGGCAGACGCGCTCTGCAAATGTCTTTGCACTAGTGGGACTATAGCAAAGTCCAATAGCCACGTATAGGATGCCACTAGGTACACTGAGTGTTTGCTAGTATAATGGCTTGGTTAGAATGAGTTGTAGTGTGCAACGCAGGCAGACGCGCTCTGCAAATGTCTTTGCACTAGTGGGACTATAGCAAAGTCCAATAGCCACGTATAGGATGCCACTAGGTACACTGAGTGTTTGCTAGTATAATGGCTTGGTTAGAATGAGTTGTAGTGTGCAACGCAGGCAGACGCGCTCTGCAAATGTCTTTGCACTAGTGGGACTATAGCAAAGTCCAATAGCCACGTATAGGATGCCACTAGGTACACTGAGTGTTTGCTAGTATAATGGCTTGGTTAGAATGAGTTGTAGTGTGCAACGCAGGCAGACGCGCTCTGCAAATGTCTTTGCACTAGTGGGACTATAGCAAAGTCCAATAGCCACGTATAGGATGCCAC